>NC_062532.1:16248053-16593053 GCF_022655615.1 Tachysurus fulvidraco | reverse complement strand
GATGCCACACCTCCGGATCCACCTCACCGGGACCTGAATGCTGTTTTAGTGTAAAGCAGAAATAAATTATACAACACAATTTTTGCATGCATATTTTAAAAAGAAAATGAAGAACTTTAGAACCTCCTGTGCTTGTGTGTAGCCAAAAGAACTGAGTGCAGATATGGTCATGTTGTTCATGATGACCTGGTGCATCTGAGCATTCTGCATCATCATCAGCTCTACGAGGTCTGTCAAAAACATACATACACACATGTAGAGACAGGCAACACGATACTGATAGCTCCAGGAACACAGTGGAAGGCTGCAAGATGCTACAGGTCATGCTGACTCACTCACAAGTCTATATAAATGCCATACCCTTGAACATCCACTAGATAGTGCTTTGTGAACACATCTCTTTTGGTTCGGCATCTATGCACGTGTGTAATGAAAGAGAAAAGCTCCACAAATTGCTTTTAGTATTTACTTTTTGAGACTAAATGAAATCAGCTCAATGTTTAAGGTGTTGGACCATAATGCTATAAATGTAAATGATTGCATCATCAAAGTATCACGAAAAGTCATGGCAGCCCTGAGGACAAATATCACCATGAACATCTCTAAATAAATTAGTCTGTGTGTGTGTGTGTGTGTGTGTGTGTGTGTGTGTGTGTGTGTGTGTGTGTGTGTGTGTGTGTGTGTGTGTGGGTTAGGGTTAGGGTTAGGTCAATCCAAATGTAAACAGGATTGAATCTGGGACTAACATTGCACTCTGCATTTCATAGACATTTCAAATTCTATTACATTTAGTACACATAGAAATTCACAGCTATGCAGAAATCCAGATTTAGCTCTAGATCTCTAATGAGCAAGCAAGAGGCGATGATGATGAAAACCTCCCGATGCGACCTTAGAAAGAAACCTTGCGAGGGATCAGACTCAAGAAGTGTCACCTGATGGTATGTGTTTCACCACTGAAATTATTTTGTAGGTCTATGTTGGCAGTTGTGCACTAACAGTCTCGCTGTGTGTGTGTGTGGCGTCGTACCCTCCCTGATGTGTCCCGCCCGTAAAGTTGGTGTAGGTGGAGCCACCGCTGAGGGCAGCTGCTGGAAGACTGTAACAGGCTGAGGGGTCTGTAGAAGAAAGACATACGGGTGTGTAAAAATACACGGGTCACTGTGCTATTTTCATTTATATCACAGGTCGAAGAAGGAATGCAACACTATTGAATGAACATTGATGTCCAAGACCTCTGCAAGACTTGAGTGTATGTGCTGATTCAACATAGGTCGTGGGTGAACACTGTATATGTTAATTTACTATAGTAATGATATGTTTAGAGGTTTTTTAACACCATAACAAAGTATACAATAACATTTAAAAGAGTGGGGGATGGGTTTAGAGCAGTAATATGTATGTACAGTATGTAATAAAAAAAGAATGAATAATTAATCCATACATTTTTTGTACCCCATTGGGAGTGCTATGAACCTGGAGTTTACCCCTTAGGACTCTTAGGGGCACAAAGCAAGGGACACCTTTAGGACACAGGGCACAATTCCACACCCATTTTACACACTACACAATTTAGAAATGCTAATCATCTTACAGTGATATTTTAGGACTGGTGAAGGAAACTGAAGTACTGAAAGAAAACCCCTGAAGCCCTTGGAGAGCATGCAAACCCCACACACAATGGGCAGAGGCAGGAACTAAAGCCCCAACTACAGAGGGGTGAAACAAACATGAGGTAACTTCTGAGCCAATGTTAATGAGAGGCTGTAGTTCAGCAGCTCTATTTTTCTAACAGGAACTGTTAGAGATGTTAAGAAGAGAAGAGAACCCAGTCTGATCTGATTAATAAGCTGAATTTAAACTAATCCTTAATTGTTAAACATTAAAGGAACTGCTTGTCATGTTACTTGCATAAGCAAGGGAAAAGATTTAGCTGAAACCCCTGCAATGCATTAAAGCCCCTTGAAATCTCTGTTTATTATTGGGTTATTTGTCTTACATCACATTTTTCAGTGATTTCAGTGAAGCTAATGGGAGAGGTATGAACACACAGTATGAGAGAAATGAAAGCTTGAACCTGTGAGAAACTGAAAGAAGTTATTAATTCGTCACTCCGTATTTTGTATCCGAAGTTATTAATTCGTCACTCCGTATTTTGTCATGTTCTGTACCTTAATTAAACTTTATTTGACATTTTCTGCATCATCGATTTTTTTTCACATCTTCCATCTGTCATGTTGTCCAGCTGCATAAAAAATCTCGGCTGGTAGATCAGTAAATGAAAGACTCACCGGTTGTTGAATAAGTTGGAAATCATTCTGATGGCTCTGTGCTGAATGTTCCATGCTCGTTTACTGGAGTTGATCATCAAGTTTTTGTAACTACACAAAGTATGTGTGTGTGTGTGTGTGTGTGTGTGTGTGTGTGTGTGTGTGTGTGTGTGTGTGTGTGTGTGTGTGTGTGTGTGTGTGTGTGTGTTTGGTTGTCTTGGAGCAGGCAAACAATCTCTTCTTTCATCTGCACTATGAACAGAGGAACAAAGGAAGCACGTGTAATAGGTGTCCCATTAAATTCTTTACATGAAAATAGCTTAACATATGCACACTAAAAATCCCCAAGGTTGGATTTACACCCACAGCGTACGTTTGGGTCCAAATTGACTCATATAAACACTGTAGGAGTTCATTTAACACTGGGGATTGTAACGTGTGGGTGACTGTGTGTGTTAATAAATTCATTTTCTTGCGTGGACTATGATGGATCATGCGAGCAACAAACAACTTTTTTAATCTTTTACTTTTGCTGCCTCGATCATGAAAAAAATGTTTTAAAGCAAAGAATGCTTTGGAAAAGTTTCTAGCTGGCATACATCATTCAGTCTTTGTGCAAAATAAAAATATTCAGTCTTGTTACATCCAATGAGGACGTCGCTTTTGAGGACAATTTGTAAGACTTTACTTTTTTGACAATGTGCACTGCTTTTTACCTCAGGGTTATGAAACACTGCTCCGATGCAGGGTTAGAAGCAGTCTTGCAGTGTAAACCCCACACTGCAGTACCAAATATATTCAGTATGAATCTATGTGGTGTTACGTCTCTAAATGCTTAGCAACAGACACCAAGTCAGAAACTGAACAGTGTGTGCCTCATATCAGGTAATTTGTACAGTTACAGAAACCCTGCTTGTTGTGTAAATAGTATTTGCAGCCTTTAAGAAATAAATATTAAAAAGTAATGATGACATGAGGACAAAGCGGTAAATCATGACACAAGGCTCTCTATGCTTAAAAGGAATTCACATTACTTTTGTCTTTTTCTTTTTGTGTATTTGCCTTTGTGAGTCTCAGGAGCATTTACATGTCAACATTTAAATATTTAAATATGTAAATAAGAACGTTAACCAAAGGTTTAGGAATGTACAGGTTGAAACCCAGTGTGAGATTATGAACAGCGAGTATTAACTGTTTCATTTGGTAAGTGTGAGTCAGGTGAGATAACCCAAGATTCTGTTTAACCCGGAGTTTACAATGACTCATGGTTAACTATGAAAAACCTTTATGATCTTTAGGTTATGAGATCTCATTAGATGTCCACTGATGTTGGTCCATCTTTGTTGAGTCCAGAGTGATGTTTCTTTAATCCATATCGTTTATTGGTCCATACCAGTGCTGGAAAGAATACAAAACACTGACAATGAGTAAACATAGTGCTAAAATTCAGTAAAGTTAAATTAAAAAGAGTAAAAAGTTAATATGCTATCTGGTAAAACAAAAAAAAAACTTGAATACTTCCTTTACAAATGACTTTGCTAAATGTCTACAGTTGAATTATGTCAACTAACCAAGTGAGACGTGTAGAAATGAACATTATCAACAGTATGTAACGAAAGTTAGCATAAGTGAACCTAGCCAAATGCTACAGGAAGAGGTATGG
The DNA here is from genome assembly GCF_022655615.1 of Tachysurus fulvidraco. NCBI lineage: Eukaryota > Metazoa > Chordata > Actinopteri > Siluriformes > Bagridae > Tachysurus > Tachysurus fulvidraco. The sequence goes on along the minus strand of NC_062532.1, from coordinate 16,589,120 downwards.
GCTTGCTAAGTTTGTTAGCTAACTAACTAGCTTGTATTAATTCCTACATGATAACAGCTTCATAGTTGTCTATCTTGTGAAGCTGACCTTTATATATTATCTTGAACATGACCTATAGGCTGTAGTACATCAGGTAATTCTTTAAATTAATAAATTAAACTTTGTAAAGGTGATAAAAAATTTTTTTTGATGTTCTTATGTCCCAAAAAGAGAGTACTTGTTTTTTATTACTTTCTTCTTCCGGGTGTAAAACAGTTAACAAAGGTCAATTTCATTATTATTTCATTTTGTTTTTGTGCTTTTTTTTTTGGCTACTTAATGTGTTTTCCACTTAAGGGTCACTGACTTCTTCTTTTCATCCTCCTAGCATCTGCAGTTTATCTCCACCCCTTTCTCACTTACACACACACACACACACACACACACACACACACACACACACACACACACACACACACACACACACACACACACACACACACACACAGATCCCACCCTCGCATACAGCAACACAGATAGTAATTAATCAAGGCGCGTGCCACAGGCTGGAAGAATCGCCACTATTTTTAAAAGCTCAGTCACTGTGTGGGCACCAGAGAGAGGGAGGTTGGAAGGGAGGGGAAGAGATAAGATTATGAGATTTGAAGTGACATAAAATATCTATAGTTATTATAATTATGCATTAAAGAAACACGAGTGCATTTAAACTTGATGAGAAGAGAGAGATGGGGTGCGACAATGCATTACGGCAGCGTTGTTGTTCGTGTGAAGAGAAACAAGGAAAACGATTTGAACAATTCTGTCTGAGTGCGTTGCTTGTTGTATTGAGTCAACATTCATTCTGTTAGATAGGCTGCAATTACTCAAAACCTTAGCCTCCCTCCTTGAGTAATAAGACTTCTACATTCTGGGAAAGAGCCTCTGTATCTCCAGCTCTGTGATGGTTGTGTGGGTGATTTGGAAACAGGGCACTAACTTTCTGTGAAATCTGCAATCAAGCCAAGCTATAGAATGCAAACTCCACTTTTTTCACCTGTCACTGATTCATATACAACGTCTCTCTCTCTCTCTCTCTCTCTCTCTCTCTCTCTCTCTCTCTCTCTCTCTCTCTCTCTCTCTCTCTCTCTCTATTCAAAGCAATACTCACTCATATGTCATCCGATCATTATCAGTAACCACTTTACCCTGGTCACTATGCTACAACATACTCACACACACACACACACACACACACACACACACACACACACACACACACACACACACACACACGTACACACACACACACCCCTAGGGGCAATTAGAGTCTTCCTCCCAGTCCATGTTGTGGGTAATTGGGACCAAAGCAGAAAACCCAGAGGAAACCTTGTATGAAGCGTCACACAGTCACTTGAGCTCAGGATTGAACTGGGGACACTGCGGTGTGGTAGTGCTACCTGCTGCACAACTGTGCCACCCACCTACTGTATATTTCACTACTGTATAATTACGCTTAACATAGATATTTCATGACACTTAAAACCTCTCATGCCTACGAGCAAGTAGCACATTAATATCATATTTAAGTCATTACTTAACAACACTTAAGTCATTTGGAAGCTATTCGTTATTCAGACATCATCAGAGAGGGAACGGAGACATCAGATTGTGCCTTGTTCCTAAGCTACCTGGAATAGCTTGATTAATATTAATATTACTTTACTAATTAGCTTGACTAATATTCAAATATTAGTCAGATATCAGATAGCTCAGATGTCTGGGGTACAGTTTCACAGCAACCTTTTAGTTTTATCAAATCTTTTATCACATTTGAACGATATTAGAAAAGCGTCACACTAGAACCGTGTCACACTTAACAGGCAGAATAAATGTCTGCAAAATTCAGTGTGGAAGTCTAAGTGAATATCATAAACGGCATCAAAAATGAAGTGCAAGTGTACCGCATTGGTCTTAAATGATCCCAATGGAAGCTACTGTGCCATATGTTTGAAAGTGTTTGTTTAGGATTTCATAACTAATATAATAATAATAATAATAATAATAATAATAATAATAATAATAATAATAATAATAATAATAATAATAATAATAATATATACAACAAGGTTTTGAGTAATTACAGCTTATCTAACAGAATGAATGTTGACTCAATACAACAAGCAACACACTGGGCCTCTTATTTTCTCATAGATATATAGATATAGATATAGATATAGATATAGATATAAACTGTTGAATATTTTGTTTATTTCTTTTGTTCTGTTTGTCACACACAAGTTACATTTCCACCGTCTCAGAGGGAAACTGAATCACAAATTCAAATAAAAGTGTGTGCTGCCAATCTAGACTTTTTATTATTGAAGTAGGGTTAAAAATGAAGAGAGAGAGAGAGAGAGAGAGAGAGAGAGAGAGAGAGAGAGAGAGAGAGAGAGAGAGAGAGAGAGAGAGAGTGAGTACACATATAGCCTCAAACAACACTGAGAATGGTTTACACATCACTACTTACTTCAGCTTTCTCATCAGGATGATTTCCATATCACTGCAGGGGAAGCTTGCATTCTTATCCGCTTTAACACGAGGCCCAATTTAAGTACACTTACGTACAGACTGATAATAATGATGCATTTTAACTCAATATTGTTATATGTAATGATGTCCATAGGCTGTGGATATACAATTCTGCTTAAAGAATGTGTTTATTTATAACTACACAATAAACCAATAAGGACAACGACTGTCTAAAGATTTGCTCAGAATTCTACAAGGACTAGAATTTTCTATTGGGGTTTTATCAGTAATGAGGTAGTAAATAATCTTGCAGCGGTAACAGTGAATATCCCTCAAAAAGGTGCAAGCTGCTTTGTTCAATAAGTAAAATTTATTCTTGAATATAAACCAATTCTTTTTGCATAAGTTCTTTGACAGAAGTTTTCCCAGAATCTCAATTTCTCTACATGACGATGCCATAAATAAGATCTGCTTGGTTCTAGACACATACTGTGTAGCTTTGTGGTAAATAATTGGCAGCAATTACAAATGAAGTTGTCATTATAACTGTCATATGCAAAGAGCTAAGAAATGGTATGTTAATGTGCTTTTGCAGGTGCGGCAACTCATTTACTGTTTCTTTCCATTTTATAGCATTAGCAGCTGTGAAAGTGTAAGGGCTCGGTTTTTGGTTTTTGTACAGGCAAAACCATGTCTTTCTGCTTGAAGCAAATATTAAGGCCCATTTTTGTCAGAAATAAACACACCGGTATCGATTTGGTTTAAATGCTTCAATATTACCATCATTACATGCAGACACAAGACAAAATACCGAAATAACTGTGTGAGAAAACATTAAACATAGTGACATTTTGAAAAAAATAAAGAAATAAAGAAAGGAAACTTTCCGCATTTTATGAAATTGTTACTACTAAAAGTCAAATGAAAAGAAATTGCGTTTGAAGATTTCACTCCAATTTCAATTGAAATACACCAACCACACTGATTCAATAAAAATGTACAAATTCTGATTCATTTGATATAAATCCCATAACAAAGCTGATAATTATAACCATGAAGAAATGATGTTTTTGCAGCTGCATTTGATTTTTGCAAAGAAATATTTATCCATTCGTTCATTCCATTCTTCTTTTTTCTAAAATTGATTTGCCAATATTATAGGCAGACAAAAAAATCCATTTTTCATCATCGTTTGCTGTTTGCCAGAACTCAAAATCTTCATGAATATTTTATCCACCATCAGACAGGATTAAAAGAATAAAACAAAGCACGGTGTAGTAGATCCATGTGTGGTTTGGAAGAGAACATTTGCAACTTGTAAACTTTGTACTAATATGTCTCCAAGGCTAATTTGTATTTTTAATGGTTCTCAATTCATAAAGAGGTTCTACTATAAAATAAGACATATCATGAGGTTTTAAAGAATCTTATAGAATCTTAACAGAATCCCAGAGCCCATAAGCCAAACAACCAGTTGGTATTTAAGATTTAATCTTTCGGCTACGAGTACAAACATTAATCATTTCAAAAATTAAGCCAAGATTGTACATGTGGTGAATTTGCTCGCTTTCCTGAGTACAAAGAATGCTTGGTGTTCATTCTCCTGCAAGCGCACATATGAGTTCACAAGCCCTTAACACCTAGGTTTTTTTGTCTTATACTGTGAAGTTAATGGAAATTTCTGGTATGCCACTGCCTCTGAGCAAGGGAGATGCCACATGGGTAACAATAACCTTAAATTAAGCCTGAAATATGCATCAAATCACAACATTTATAATTCATACCAAAACACGTAGATCGTTTGCTATGTCATGTTATGAAACCTGTGCATGTTACTGCATCAAAGACGTTATTCCAAAAGTGTTTTCAGCTACAAGAGCATTACTGAGGTCAGTGAGAAGTGTCAAGGGAGAAGGTCTTGGTGCACAATCAGCATTCCAATTAATCCCAAAGATGTTTAGGTCAGGGCATGGGCCACTCTGTTTCTTCCATACAACCTTACCTTGACTTTATGGACTGTGTACAGAATTTTGCTTGGTTATGCTGAAACATGTTTAGGCTCCTTAATTCCAATGAAGGAAAATTGTAAAGCTACAGCATATAAAGACATCTTATACAATAATGTGGTTAAATTTGTGGCTAAAGTTTGGGGAAGACAATCATATGGGTGTAAGGGTCAGGTTTATACATCCTTCCAGCCAGTATAGTGTATGTGGAAAGAATATTTTATTTGTTAGATCAGAACTCATGAGGTCTGTACTTTTTCCTACAATATTTCATGTGCATTTCCTAACATTCTCTAAATCTGAAGCTGAAAAGTAAATAAATAAAAACAGGCAGTTATACAAATAACTGGATGAAGTAGTTGATCACCATCGACTGCATTGCTAAGACATGACACAACCAGACTCACTGTCTCATTTTGCCTCACTTACAGTCACACACACATACACACGAATACAAGTATACACACCCTGCGGCATGTGCTCAACTATATACCTATTATCTGTTTTGGTTCCCATGGAAACCCCAACCTGCTACTGCAAGACTGAAGGTGACTGTGACACTGTGTGTGACTATGTGTATGTACAAACTTCTAAACCTGCGACTTAAGTATATTTAGGTTACTATTTTGAAAAATAGTGATGAAACATGTGCACTTCCATACAGAAGCATCTCACACTCATACACACACACACACACACACACACACACACACACACACACACACACACACACACACACACACACACACACACACTGAAACACAGGATGATGTTTGTGAAGCCCAGCAGAGTGAGGGTGAAAAATTCAGTGCGTAATGAATGCAGCTAGAAACACCCACATATCTTTATGCATACAAGTTTCACTGGCATCATTAGTTATTTTTGGTGATTAAACATTACAAGTGTGAAGGATAAGAAATTTCAGAAATAACTGCCAACAGCAGAAATGAATAATTGATTTATATTTAGCTTCATTTACAAATATTACAAGATTTTCACTCTTTATGTTGCAGAAATGGAAATATGATTCCAGTTTTATGGACATTTTTATGAATATTCATAAGTAAAAATAAATAATAATAATAATAATAATAATAATAATAATAATAATAAGAAGAAGAAGAAGAAGAAGAAGAAGAAGAAGAAGAAGAAGAAGAAGAAGAAGAAGAACAAATGCATTGCTCTTTCCACAGTTTTAATAGTCCACCATGCATGCTCAAAATTTTGTGACACTGGTGTTTCTCAACCTAATTGCTATGATAGTCAAACAATTATGAAGGTCCTAAAACTGATCTCTGAGGTATATGTCCAAAACAAGCATTAAATAAAAATGATATACATTTTAGTAGTGACCAGGAGGTCTTTTTTTTCCAAAAGTTTTTTTTTTTATATTTACAATGTCTCCTATTTCAGGATTTTGTTCTGTGTTTACTTTACTCTGAACAGTAAAACATGCTTGCATTTCTGTGGTTTTCATCCGAATAGAAAACAGGAAACAGTTTCAGAAACAAGCAATTTCCTTTGCATCCTGGATGGGTGGCACAATCACAAGGCACACTCACATGTCACTGGACTGATGGAGGAAATCGAAGTGCCTGGAGGAAATGCCTGAAGAACTGAGAGAACATGCCACACAAGCACACACAAATAGACCTCCTTCTCAGATCACAGTTAAGCAGTTCTCTAACTTGATAACAGTGCTGAAATTGCTTTGGTTCCAATAAGTCAAAAGCAACTCAGGCAAGTGAAGGGCTGAAAGTGCAGATACTTTGCATAGTGTATTACTGGAACACAGAAATCAGAGAAGGAATGGCAAAGTCAGAAAAATAATCTAGGTCAATTTTTTTTTTTTTCTAAATTGGAGACAAAATGTAAATCAACAAACAGGGCAATACACAGAAAAGGAAATTAGACCCCATGAACACACATGGTAAAATGAATGGTCTCACGCAATTTTCTATAATAAAAGTTTAATTAAAAGGCAGGGATTAGGGTTACGAGTTGGGTAAGCATTCATATATCAAAATCAGTACACATCGCTCTTGTTCCTTCTCATTCATCCATGTTTTTAGGGTTTGGTGTATATAAAAACAAAGCAGTTGAGTAATTCCTATGTCTGAGTTGAAATAAGGAACTAATTAAGGTGTTAGCGATCAATAGGCCAAGCAGGAAGCAACAGAAGTCATGTTTACTGACTGACGGTAATAAGAGGTCACAGATAGCTCACAGTAGGTGCCATAAAGACTACATTAATGTACACAGACAGAGATTCAGACACTGAAGAATATAAGGAATTAGAAGAAAGTGAGAGGGGGAATAAAGGGTATGTTACAGTAGGAATCTTTGGAAAGGGGAAAGATTTTTTTGTTTGTTTCTGCTCACTGTTAAGTGGAAATCAATTGTTATGTGAGGTCTCACTTGCTGCACTTATTTGCTTAGTAAAGAGAGAGCTAGAAGAAATGTGGCCATGTCTAGCTACAGTTACGGTCATAATTTTACATCCCTTTGTTGAATCAGGAAAATGTTAATAATTTAAACGAAATTAGAGGGATCTTAAAAATTGTAGATTGTAGATTGTTTTTTATTTAGTTCTGCCCTGAATAAGCTATTTCACATAAATGTTTACAAATAGCCCACAAAAACATAATAACTGTGAAATGAAACAGTTCAAATATTTGTTCAAAAGCCATGGAGAAGTCCTTTATGAGTCCCTTATTTGTCATGAGCAATAAAACTGCACACAAACTTTCAGGTCCTGCTTTTTTCTTTTTCTTTGCTTTTCCATCATCATCTGCGTATTTGACCCCTTTCCAACACCATGGCCATGTCATTTTGAGATCCATCTTTTCACACTGAGGACGACTGAGGGACTCACTACTATTACAAACATTCACTCATGCCCAAGAAGGCAACATGATATACTCTATTAAGAGCCAGGATGGTGTAAAATTGAAGTGCCTTTCAGAAGCTACATTTATATGTTTCCAAGAACACAACTTAATAACAATTTACATCAATCATCCTGTTCATTAGTAGCATTTTACACCTTCAACAACAACTGACTGAAACAAACCAACAAACTCTAGTGAGGCTTTACTCACTGGATTACTAAGTTAATTATCCTGTTTCTTATCCTAGAGTAAATAATTGGAGTCACTCACACACTTTGTAAACTCTCGCTCTGGTATTGTGTTTGTAGAAGTACTAAGCTTTATGTTTATTGTCCATTTGTTTTGACGTCAGCTTTGTTTACTGTTCTCCTGTTTGCTCAGACTAGTTTGCTTATTTGCCCGTCACCTGATCCATGGCCTGTTTATGATTTTGTGTACTGCCTGTCCCTTCTATTTGTTTGCTTCAGTATTTTTTTTAATAAAAGTCTGAACCTGTACTTGCATCTGTCTGTCCACCTTTATGATGAAAGACTATGCCAATAACATAGGCACAGCAGGTTTGAGTGAAAATCACCAACCCTCACCGCTGAAGGCTGTGTAATCAACAGATCTCTGTCATTCTCATCCCCCCATCTCTCTCTCTCTCTCACTCTCTCTCTCTCTCTCTCTCTCTCTCTCTCTCTCACATTCACTCTCACTCTCGTTCCCTCTCACTCTCTTCCTCTCTCTATCTCTGTCTTTCTCCCCCTCGAATCTTGCTAACTAGTTTCAGCAGATGACGGTTCACAGTTCAGTCGCAGTGGTGCCCAAAAATAAGACAGCGCTCCATCGAAGTAGCGCTCCATCACAAAAAACAAGAATCACATCTGAAAATCTTATGTTCGGTTTATGGAACAATTCTGCAAGATGTTAAATTACGTTTATGATCGCAGAGGTACATCTCTTTACTGTCAAATAAGGGAAGTATTCTGCAGAAAAATATGCGGAATTCCAGTACTGGCTGCTGAAAGGAGATTGAATGAACATACTCTTATCACAACCTTCTGCCATTGTATAAGGAGAAAATGTTGTCAGTGAGCTAGCTCATTAGGTGATGACCATCTGGGTAGAAAGAAGAATTCATGTTCCCATCAGCATAAAAAAGAGATTCTTCAATGGCCAGGACCTGCAATTTTGTCCAGTTTATTCCAGTATAGCGAAGAAGCTAATCAGACAAACCGAAGCTACAGTACAGTATTGAATTTCCCCTGTTCTGTTTCACCATTTCAGTACTGTATTACCCTTCTTAGCTCACCAGTTACACTGTTACACCACATTCTCTCTCACAGCATCCATCAACAGTGGGGTGCCCAGGAATGTCAAATCAGCTCATTACATAAGACTTACAGGAAAGCCATTGAAGACCATGATTTATAACCCATCAGACTATTCTGCACCTTCACACCAGTCCTCAACATATAGAGGAGGTTTCATGTAATAGAGTCCCTTAACATTTTCATTACTAGGTCTACACTGGCTTCAACAATTCATATCAGATGCAAAGGATCCCTTTTCCTTCACCTCACTATAACCATTACCTCACATGGACCCCATATATATTACCCACAATAATAAAGCCATAGAGAAGTATATCTTGCTTACAGTACACAACCTTTCCAGCCAGTTTTGCTGAATATTTTATAAAAGTTAATGAAAATTACACAAAACCTAGGAGACTAGACCCTTCGACCCTTTAAAACAAATTGAAGCATATACTAATTTAAATTTGACCTTCACTGAATTTTTTTCTTTCATATTTTATATTAACTCAGAAACAAAGTGTCAATCAATTGATGCCTTTAATAAAAAGTTTGAAAAGGCCTTTTGGAAGCAATTTGCAGCAACCCTGCAAATGACTGCTGTGAGTGTTCCCCTTCTTCAAACACTGCGTGGGCTTCATCTTTACAGAATGGACAGCACTGCTAATGCGCTCCTATCTCTACTAAATATAAGACAGGTGTATGACACACCTCTCAGACTGGAGCCCCCGGAAACCTGTCTGTCCGCTGTCTCTGCCTCCGCAAAAATGGTGAGATGGGCTTGTACTTCCTCTTCTCTGTGGGTGACATCTGTGCCCCCTTTCTCTGCCTGCCTTCTGTGATTTCTGACATTGCCACCTCTCTTATGTCATTGTCTCCTGTTCCTACTCCAATTTTCCTCCCTGACACCATGCTGGACGGTTTTTACTTCAGGAAAAGGTTTACACTACTGAGAGAGCAGTATTGCAAACCAGTGTAATGCTTAATGGTCAGTTAGTGAGCTTTTACATGTTTTAGGTAATGTGTGAAGGAAGGAGGGAGAAAATCTAAACTTCATGACCAGTCATTGATCTTATATTGTGGCTAGTGTAAATACAATAGGTACCTCTGGGACCTGAATGATGACTTGGTTTTGTTTGTTTGTTTGTTTGTTTGTTTGTTTGTTTGTTTTGATTTGTTTTGTTTTGTTTTGTTTTGGTTTGTGTGTGTGTGTGTGTGTGTGTGTGTGTGTGTGTGTGTGTGTGTGTGTGTGTGTGTGTGTGTGTGTGTGTGTGTGTGTGAGAGAGAGAGAGTGTGTGGGTGCCACTGGATTTAATCAATACTTGATCAAGATCCGGTTGAAAATGCAGCTGTGCTTTATAAAGCAATTCTTTTCCAATAAGACACAGTTGTAAAAGCTATAAATATTAATGCATTTCAAACAATCAAGATTTCAGTACATGAGCCATGAATACTGTCAGGCACATTTCAACTTATCAGCACAAATGACACTGACTGTATTAGCCACAACAGGTATTATTGAGCTGTACTGCTATTTCCCTTTCTATCACTCCAGCAATTCAGTCAGTTTCTCTCGCAATACAGCACTGAAATGGAGCTGAACTAAATATAGCCTGAACTGCTTTGCTGCCTCTCTCTGAAAGTACGTCCACCCCACACATCTGATGGCCAATTCAATTGTATTTTTTTTTATCAGCCCAGAACAGGAGGTTGAAAAAGGAAGAGAGAACTGGCAAGGTGAGTCTTGAGGAACATTTGATCTTATTGATTAATGGTAAGGTGGCCATACAAAAGTGCTCATTAATACTTCATCCCACCAGGGGCCATCGGTAGCCATGTCAACGGTGAGGTTCCAAGACTTACATCAGGAGACCTGAGAGTTTTCAGTATTGCTTTGTTTGTTTTTAACTTACGGCATTGTTTCAGTTATTACAACCGCATCGTTCACTTGAAACTGCATAAATAATTTAGATCCTGCCGGGATTACATTCTCAAGCAGCCACAAGACTGTTATTTAGGAGTAGGAAGTGTTTTTGTATCACTTCTGACTGACTGAAAAGAAGCAGGCCAAAAAATATCTAGCAGTTAATTAGCACCAACAGAAGGAATTTGAGTTATTGTACATCAACTACAACTGCAATGATCGATGAGGATGTCATACACATAACAAACGTTGTTCTATATGGATTTTATATTCTGTAGGAAACCTACAGAACAATTTAAAAAAAACTTTCCACACTGACCTTTCAAATTTTCTATTGTTATTTGACATGAAATGGAAATTGTGAAAGTGGGAAAACAGACTCAAATAAATAAACATGAAACCTACACAATCGTATAAGAATAAAAATACAAAAACCCAGTGGGAGTTTGCATTCTTTTAAGCCTTTTTAGTATTAATATGTACTCAAGCAGAACTGTAGTGGCAGATTTCATATTTAGTTGATACTATATTTTTTAATATTCACAACGCTTCTAGTTTTTATGACGACCATGTCAAAGTCATTATATATGTCTTGCACCACTGCTAAGAAAAAAATATCATGCTCCAACAGCTTTTGTTTTAGTTTAGTGACAAGTGGAAAGCTTGTTTCTGTATTTCTGGCATTTTTACAGAAAGTCATTTTGAAGAAGGACAGAATCCTACAGGCAGGTGGAAATGGAAAAGAATGACAGGCAAGAAAATAAAGAACAAAAGCAAGGGAAGCACATGTAATTTGCAAGGCAGGAGATAGAGGTGAATAAAGCATGATTAGACAGAGTAATGAGACAACAACTGTGACACAGGGGAGGAAGAAGAGAATGAGTAGGATAAATAACAGGAAAAAAATCCTAACAAGAAGTTGTAGCTCTTAAATTATTCATTCATTCATTCATTTTCTAACGCTTATCTGAACTACCTCAGGTCACGGGGAGCCTGTGCCTATCTCAGCCATCATCGGGCATCAAGGCAGGATACACCCTGGACGGAGTGCCAACCCATCGCAGGGCACACACACTCTCATTCACTCATGCAATCACACACTACAGACAATCCAAAGACATCTTCATGGTTTCTAAGTGGTACCACCCACAGCAATCCCATGTATCTCCAGACTTTTAATGAATTAAATTAATCTTAAATTTAGGAGCTGTTTTGTCAGACTAAAAAAAGTAACATCTCTAATCTTTCAATCTCATGCATTAGAATGCATAGTACATTATCTCTTATAATTAGCTTCATAAATTATTAACAATTCTTTTTTATAACTAAGTTGAAGCATCACTAAACACTTTAAGGCAATGTGAGAGAGGTTTGGATGAGAGTGGAGTGGAGTGCTGTATGTATGGAGTGTTGTACCTGTCCTATACCTAACAGAGCTGCACCATGAGGTGGAAATGAAAGGTTTAAGAAAGAGACCTGTCCAATCTACTCCACAAACCTCTGGGAAAACCCAGAAGAAGCAAGGTAGTGCATCTCTGAGGGACAATTGGAACACATGTCTCTTTAAAAAAAAATATATATATATATATATATATATATATATATATATATATATATATATATATATATATATATATATATATAATTTTGAAGCTAGCTTTCGATTCCAGATTTTCATATGAGTGCCATAAAATTACACAGAAGCAGTATCTATGCTTCTGATATCTAAGTGCAAACATTTGTGTAACAAAATAAAGAAAATAATGATCTACCAGATAAAAGAAACTAGAGAGCAGTCTAATCAACAGTTCATTAACAGTTCATTTTTTAGTGAATGTTAGAGAGACATCAAGAAGTAAAAAAATTAGAAAAGAATAAGTATAGATTGTTGAGAAAAACAAATTAAATGAATGGACAGTAAAGAAACACCAAGCAGAACTTAAATAGGGTTTGTATTAAATTATATGTAGAAGAAAGATTCATTGAAGTCAATTCATGGTTAATAAGGTTACTTCAACAAAAAGTGCTATTAATGAGTCATGAAATTTGATCTTGTTTATTTTATAGTTAAATCAGTTTAAATGGTTTAACTCTTTGTTCAACGACAAAATTGGCTCATACTCAATAAAGTTTCAATAATTGAATATGCTTAATTCTTGATTTGGGATTAAAATAGATGCAAAAGTTGTATTATATATTATACTGTATATTGTGTGACCCTGTTGGGCATTTCCCTGCAATGTTATCTGATATGAACTGCAATTACATATTTTATTAGATATTGTATCTGATATAATTTAATAATTAGACAACGCCAAAGAGCTCCAGGTCTAATAAAATTTAAATTCAGATTATTCACTGCAAAACTGTTTAGTATTACGGACTCTACCTATAAATGTATCTTCTGAACTGAAATTTATTTCATTGCAGTGAGCCCTCGATTATCTCAGTTGATGTTTTTGGATTTTATGCAAGGTTTTGTTGAGTAGTATTTTGGTTATGCTGAGTTTAGCACAGTTATGCCTTTAAAAAATACACAGGTCCTCTAGGGTTCAGCTGCAGTTCATAGTAGATTTGTTGTACTGTAGTGTTTCTCCTCCACACTGCCTCTATACCTCCCTCTGCCATGCTTTGACGTTTCTCATCATTTCATGATGGAAAAGTTGTTTTTATGTTTTTAGCTTTATTCCTCTTTTTTGGACAATGGAATGTTATATTCAGATATATTTGCACATGTTATGAAATATTCTAAAATACAATATTGTAAAAAATAATGTAAAAAAAGGTGTTTATTAACAGCATTAATATTCTTCTGTGTTATATGACCTTTGTTTTCTCTGTGTTTTCCATTTTAATCCTTTTTTGTTGTTTGTTTGTTTTTTGTTTAAAAGGGAATAGCCTGACAAATTCACCAAGTTTTATTATCTAAGATAGTTAATCTTAATATATAATTCACTATATACAATATATCTTTTATATAAGAAATAATTGGAATGAGTTTCTTTAGTAGCTGTTAAGTCAGAATTATTAATATTAAGCTACAGTTTGAAGTATAGCAGAAATCAATAAAAACAAAACATAGTGTTGGAACGTGGATGGACTGACTACTGTTCTAATAGAAAGTCCACAAGTAAAACAACAGCTGAAAATATTGAAGCAACAATGAAAAGTTACATTTATTGACAAGTTTCATCGTTATTTACAAAACAGTTCATGCAGCAAGTTTCATATGAAAGTGCAAGACAGTAAAGAGCATCGCACATGCTGCATCTCCAGCAATTTACCCAAGGACTCGTAGGAAAACGTGCAAATATTAATGATGAGAAATATTTCTTTCAAAAAAAAAAATGCACAAAAACATCATTCGAAATAATAAAAAAGAAGAAATGCCCACGGTGCCAGATGCATAGGCTACATTGACTTCATTCATCTTCATGCATTTTGGAAGTTAAAAGTTTTAGTTTTTTTTTTTGCATTTGAGGTAAAAAACGTGTAAACATATTTTTACTGTAAAGGTCAAACACCCCGAATGCAACAAACTGGCTCGAATATTGATTTTTAATATAACATAAAAAAAAATAATGAATTAATAAACATCAATACATTCTACATATTTTCAGCGTGCAAATTCAATTTCTCTGACAGTTACTGTATAATTAATTAGACTTTTAAAGACACTTAAAAGTCTCGTTCAGCTTTTCCTCCACACACGCGAACGAAGGAACAAACGAGTTGCATATCCTCGCGCTGCTCATGACACCAGGCGCGTGGCAATCCGCCGCCCCGGGTGTACATATCAATCCTTGTGCTCGGTGCTGTTACCCGAGTCCGATCATCACCGCCTCAACGTCTTTAGACGGCCGCCGCTCTTTCACCAAGAAGTTGATCATGCTCTCGGACTTGATCATGAGGTTGCAGCCGAGAAAGAAGATCCCGAAGACGACTGTGAGCGAGAGAACGCACAGGACCGCGATCTGCACAGCGCGCGTAACGAACAACTTGCGCTCGTCCGGTTCGAGCACCAAAGATCCTCCACCGGCGCCGCCGCCGCCGTCGCTCGCGCTGACCTCGTCCACCAGCGTGCCTGCGAGCTGCTGACTGCTGTTGAGCAAAGCGCCGTGCGCAAACAGAGTGCTGTTAAAGATCGTCGCGTTCATGGTGAGTCACGGAGTGAGATGCGTCTCTGTCATGCAGATGTTCACCAGACTTCTTGTTTGCGCGCTTGTTCCTGCTTCTGGCGTGTCATGTGGAAAAAAAAGTCTGCTGGAAAAGAATTAGCCGCTTAATTAAGAACTTTTATCTTGTAGTACAGACGCAGAAAGTCCCGCACTCGGCTTCTTAGGTGGGGCAACTAACTGGAGTGAAGAGCGTGATGGTGCGTAAAGGCGCAGGAAACTAGTGAGCAATGAAACTGCGCACTTCGTGGACATCATATAGTCTCATAGCCCCATTGTGTGTGTGTGTGTGTGTGTGTGTGTGTGTGTGTGTGTGTGTGTGTGTGTGTGTGTGTGTGTGTGTGTGTGTGTGTGTGTGTGTGTCACTGAGAGAGAGAGAGAGAGAGAGAGAGAGAGAGAGAGAGAGAGAGAGAACTCTCTGAGGAAGACAGTTTTGTTCTAATAAGACAGAGAACCATCAATCCATGAAGGTGCAACTATACTCTCTCAGTCAAGAAGGGAATTAAAATGTCCCTGTCCATGTCTCTCTCCTTGTCACTGCCATGGTACCTTCAACGATACACCGTTTGTGCCTTCAGTACATATCTTTTAACTGGAAAGTTGAAAGTCTAAAATGAAAGTATATTGGCCAATACATTTCCCAGGTGAAAAAATATATAAAAAGTATAAAACATAAAGGTAGCACCTTTTGTAATTGCTGAAATAGTAAATGATTTTGTGTGTGTATACACACACACACACACACACACACACACACACACACACACACACACACACACACACACACACAGCACTTAAGGTTCCACTCTGACTTTTCAAAGGATATCTCATACTGACTGCTTATCTTGCAAACCTGATCTCAAGCTAAATTCATTGGAGATTTACATTTTTTAAACTTATGCCCCAGTGACATAACGAGGTGATGTTACATTTCTGAGATATGTTTGTTGTTGAAAAACTACAAAATGTTCATTTACAATGAACAAAATACAGAAAAATATGACATAGATAGATAGATAGATAGATAGATAGATAGATAGATAGATAGATAGATAGATAGATAGATAGATAGATAGATAGATAGATAGTCATTTTAAGAGTAAATTCTTTTCTCTGAAGCTAATGTTCAAGTGTACCAGTATGACAACGTTCCCACAACATGAGTACCATAGAGACATGGTTTGACAAAATCCTTATTGAAGAAAATGAGCGGCCTGAGCGGCCTGCAGAGAAACCCATCTCAACCGCACTGAATACCTTTGGTATAATCCAAAATCCCAACTATGCACCAAGCCTTCTCACCCAACATCAGTTCTCAACCTTCCTAATGTCCTTGTTGCTGAATGGGCAGAAATTCTTACGTCCATGCTCAGAAATCTAGCATAAAACCTTCCCAAAAGAGTGGAGATTGTTATCGTATCAAAGGAAGATCCCTCTTTGGAATGAGAAAATCGAGTGTGTTAGGAGGAAAATAGCTACAAGTGTTTAAAATACTGCCAGCTAACCAAATGTAATGCCATGGTCTGTAACAATACCACAAAATTTCTTAATATATGATTCTAAGCAAAGTAATGTTCAGCTCATCTGGCTTTGATTTAGGTTCAAACAAATAGCTCTCAGTGTAAACCTTTAATAGCTCAATGTGGCCTAGTTGAAATAGAAGCTAGTGTCACCCACACTACATTTTAGTGACTGGACAGGTGTCTTGTCTGATTCATATGTTCATGTTCATATGAAGTCAGTCAGCAAAACAAAAAGTTCTGGTGCCCAAAAAAAAAGATTCATTTCTTACTGCAGAATTTCAGAGTAGTTGACAGCCACTCTAACTTTATCTGACACAGCTGTCACTTGTACCCCTCCTATCATAGCAATTTCTAAATGAAAACCACTTAAACCTCTCTGGTCTCTTGTGGCCTTTAGAGTTGTCAGAATGTGTCAAAAATGTCTCAGATGTTTGAAGCTCTTTGATTATTTACACAGTACAAACCATAGTGTCATTAAATGAAGCCCAAAGAAATGAACAGGTCTGTTTTAGAAAGCCGACAGAAAGGACATTGCAGAGCAGCATGCGGGTGTGTGGTGGTGGGCAAATGTCAACCTGACAGGAAAAGTATGGGAAAGAACATGCTGCGATAATTAAGAAACAAGAAAAGGCAATATTGACAAAACAAGTGCAAACTTTTTCGGTAAAAATATAGATTCCTGGACTGTCATACAAACTTTTTTTTTAAATTGACTACCTAGACTGTCAATTTTATTCTGAACTGTATCACATCCAGAAGTCTGGAAATCTGTTTATTTGTTTATCTCGACTGTCAAGAAAAAGCTACAGAAAAAAATCTTATGTAGAAAGCATGTGGAAACTAGCTTACTATTTCTCAAAATAATCTATTTATGGCTGAATGGATGGAATTGGCAATTTGACCATTTTAAACAACATTAAACAGCAGATGATTTGTATGTCAGAGAAAAGGATCGTAGTCTTACACCATGAGGTAAGTCATTTTTGTGGAACTGATAAGCTAAAGTCAATATGCTTGATGTCTGAGGCTGAGACGATAGTAACATTAGCTTACTACACTACTATGATCTATTTGAACATATTTTTTACTAATTGACCAGTAATCTTTTTTTAAAGTATTTGACTGGTCATCTTTTCCATAGTAAGATTTAGTACCACTAATAAAAATGTTTTAGACAAAAGCTTCTTATAGCTTAATGAAGGATAATAGATGAGATGTCTACAGCAGTGTCTAGGTTTTTCTCTTGTATTTACCTTCAGCCTCAGTAGCTTCCAAAATAAAGAGTCTGGATAGGGCTCGGGGATCTGGAAAGCATCGCTGATCTAAGTAACTAGCTGAGAAAGATCAGATATGTAACCTGTGGTGTAAATAAATGGTCACAATGAAACTCAGTGTCCAACAAGGCAAAGATTTTATTTGACATTTAAGGTTGTTACAGAAGATCAGGTTTTAGTCCTAGCATGGCAAGTTGCCACTTTTGGGCCCTTGAACAAGGCCCCTAACCCTATCTGCTCCATTGGCACTGCAACCTGGCTGACCCTGTGCTCTGACCTAAACTTCCTACTAAGCTGAGACATTCAAAGAAAAGCATTTCACTTTTCTGTATTGTATATATAACAAATAGTTTTACTCTTTTTTTCTAAAGAACAATAAAAAATACCCGCAGGAGCAAGCCACTTCATACAAGAGTGGTCTTATGTAAATATCTCCACATCCAAATGATATCAGACCATTAAACCATAAGAAAATCTATAAAAGAAAATTCATTAAATAAATAAAAGACTTTTCCTAGTGCAGTTGACTGTAGAATTGACTTGATCTAATGTGAACTGAAATGTTTCAGACTATCAAAGTAGATTTAGTTGCTTTCTTTAGCATCTGCCTGCATCTCCTTTCCACCTGCTTTAAAGGTTTTTTCACAAATCTTCCACAAAATCATTAAGATTTCTTGAGTGGTCTGTATTGTAAGTTCAGACAGGTCAAAGATTTTCTAGTTTGTGCAGATATCGAATACTGAATCATCTTAAAGTTGATTTTCACCTGAAACTGAATCTGCACTTGAACTAAAATAACTCTGCTCACATAAGAAGAACAAATAAGACAGAAATCAGATTTAGCTTGCTCACTCTAATTTCATGGTGACTTTACATGGTCAAAATTTCACACAAAGTCTGTACACTACATGCAGTAACTGTAACAAAACTATGTGACCAAAAGTATGTGAACACCACAAGGTTCTTCCCCAAACTGTAGCTTTATTATTTTATAAAACAGACTATAATTCCTAGCTATTAAGTAGTTTTTATTTGTCACAGTTTCAGATGATAGGTCATTTCAATGAGAGCCATATCTTCTGAGAAACCTGACAGATAAAAAGAGAAATATATTTATAGAAGTATATTTATATTTATTAACAGTCAAGAGAATTTCTCACTTATATTGTTGATACTGGTGTCATGTCCAGGCTTTTATACATGCCTGATTTTGTGTAGCTCATTAAAACTCTTTCATATGATCACTTGTGGTGCAAACTGATCCAAATGATTTCTCTGAATCACTTAAGCCTTTATTAAAGAGTGGCTTCTGTATTAAACTGTCTGTTCTGTGATAAAACTCTATAGATTTACATAGCATAAGTTAATTTCAAGCCGTTCTTTTTTTTCCTGTGAGTCTGGGTATTTGCATGAATCGTGTTCATTATTTTATCATGGACTTATTAAAACTGCTATAATGATATTACAGACTATGCAAATATGAAGAGAGACTTCATTCCGTTTGTAGCCCTGGTTAAAATGCTCGGTTTAATGATCTGTCAGATCACCCTGCTTTGTTTGCTTCTTTGGTTTTCTTTCAGGTTTCATACTATTAAATGTAATATGAAGGAAATTCAACCCGTATCTATTGAATCTTGAAACACTTCCAAAACCTCCATTACTGGAGTACATGAGTTTACTGGAAGCGGGTAGAAAACTGGTATTGATTAACACTGGATACAGATCTTTTTTATGAGATGTACTTACTAAAGTTGAGTGAAATCCTTTCCCATTGACCAAGTATTTATTTGCTTACTTATGTACGTACGTACTTACTTACTTACCTTCTTACTTACATACTTACTAACTAAGTAACTAACATAGTTACTTACTTACTTACTTACATACTAACATACCTACTTACTAACTTTCTTGCTTACTTACTTCTTACTAACTATCTAACATGCTTACTTACTTACTTACTTACTTACTTACTTACTTACTAACTAACTAACTAACTAACTAACTAACATACCTACTTACTTATCTTACTTACATACTTACTAACTAAGTAACATACCTACTTACTTACTTACTTACTTGCTAACATACCTACTTATTTACTTACATACTTACTCACTTATTTACTTAACTAACATACTTACTTGCTTGCTTGCTTACTTAATTACTTACTAACATACATACTTACCTACTTATTTACTTACTTACTTACTTATTCACTTACTTACTTAAGTAACATACTTGCTTGCTTGCTTACTTACTTACTTACTTACTTACTTACTTACTTACTTACTTACTTACTTACTTGTCACCACTGACAATCCCGATGTCCGTTCTTGTCCCAGGCACTTACACACTAACACATTTAATGATTGTTAAACTTACAAATGAAAGCCTTAAACCTTCTGCCTTAAAACCATACTGTGCTTACACGCAATTGTAAGATAAGTATTGTTATTGTGATAATGGATTGATACGTTTTTGTTTTTGAAAACTTATAAACTTGAGTTTAATATTCAAAACTTGAATATTCAAGTTTAAAGAGAAGAATCAATTACCATTGTATGCCAATTACTGGACGAAGTGCTTTAACAAATAGGAACAAGAGAGGTCAAGCAACTGACCCCTGAGGAACTCCAGTAGTACCGAATGAAGTTTGACAAATAAAACATACTGTTATATTTGTATGAAAGTTGTATTTGTTATAATGTATAATCTTGTTCTGAATGCCTTGAATTCAACAAAATAATTAATGAATTATTTAATATATAACTGATAATGTGTACCAGATGTTCCTGACAGTTCTGCAATTTTCAAACTTTTCTGCCCTGCAGGACACACTTCTACTGAAACATGTTGCTGCCACACAAGAAAAAAGCACCAGCATCTTGTTATTATAGGAAAAGCATCTTGTTATGATGAGATAAATATATTCTAAAAAAAAAAAAAACAGCAGAATTTATATAGCATGCATGGTTAATAATTGATCTGAGAAAAAGTGCAGATAAAAGAACTAGTCAAAAAATTCTTCATGCTTGGGTCGCTGAGCAGTCCAGATGGTATCATTATTAGCTTACAAACTTTCCTAAATACAAGAAATGGTCAGACCAACTTGAATGACATGAGAAATGTCATGATTACATATGGCAGCATATTAAAAGTCTACAGGCTGGGGATGTTGTTACGCAAAACTCTGTCAGGCTTTTATTAAAAATGTTTCAATCTTTGGATGGAGTTAAGCTGAGATGGAAAAAAATGTCATCAGAACAGGCTATGCTTTGTGACATATAAGCCATCAGAAATCAAAATCAGTGACAAAGATCTAACCAATGTTTTCATTTGAATAAATGATGTGATTTGAGAATCTATCAATCATGTTGTCGCATAACATTTGTCAGATAACAACATTCTATTTCACAATAATAGTAATAATGACATGCCTTTCTTGTTGTAACACGCTGCTCTTCTTGTAATAACGAGAGTTTGGTTTTTTATATTAATAAAATGTTTTATTGTGTTAAAGAGGTGTTTTCTCATAATCTTCTCTTGTTGCAACAAGATGCTTTTCTCATAATAAGAACATACACATGGCGATTACACGAAAGCATTTGTATTTCTTCACAGTACACAGTTCAAGTATTTTCATTTTCCTTGGTATTATTCTCCTGATTCCATTCCCAAATCCAACAAATGGTTTTCAAAAATAAAAAGCCAATTGCCTGGCTAAAGTGCACTGGGAGCTATATTAACACAATGTTGGGTTAGCATCACTAGTTCATTCAAAATTTCCTCATTGTAGGCTGAGATATTTGAAACTTAGTCTATAAAGTATTTCTGGTCTGGTGTTGATCACGTTAACACGCCCTCTACAATCACATGATCGAATGATGTTATCTAGTTATGTTATTTAGTCTTAATTAACCGCTTTGAATGGTGACTACTGAGTCATTCATTTGTTTTCTCAAACTAAAACCTTAAAGACCAGATCATGTTCTTAAAGTTCTTCATGTTCTTCTATCTGAGCCAGAAAACCTAACAGGCTTTGGATTCCAGCCCACAGTTGGCTACATCCTGAGCGAACATGTCTGCCTCAATTCTTATACATTTCTAAATCTGTCCAATTATCTAATGTTAGTCATTTTGAAACTTCTCCTACCCTTGTCATTTTAAAGATAGAACCACCCGGCTCTACGCTGACCAACAGGCTGCTGAGATATACAATACAATTTAAACTGATGCCACACTGTTTTTCCACCTTTTAAATATTTAGAAGATAAATACATAATTTTAAACCTTGCTAAATGACCTCTTTATTTACAACCATTTTACCAGAAAGAGGCCATTTAAAATGCATAATGTAAATGAAACATTTCTGCAAAAATATGAACATTCATTTAACACTAATTGAAGAACCTCTGAGCTAATCTGAGTCCAGATAACATCTTGCTTTGTACAAGTAAAACAGTACTTAATGTGTGCTGGAAGTAGCATACCTGTGAAAACAGATTGGAAAACAAGCTGTGTGATCAATAACTAATTAGCTTCCTATAAGCAGTGGAAAGCAGTGAGGTGCAGAACCCTCACCATTGGTTTAAAGCATTTTTTGTTCATGTTTATTGTATTCATTCTGCTACTTTAAAGTTTAATGTATTATTTATTTTTGCCAGGAAAAAACACAAGGTGTTGTACAAAGAATACCCAAAATAAAGGACCACCTGTCTGTGTATTTAGGTTAAAGTTTTAGGACAGAAGAGTAGTTGTATCTACATTAATTATTCATTGTCATTCATTGTCATGGTCTAGGGAAAAGATGTTCTGGGTAGACAGGAGTGAAACCCAGTGAGCTCTTCTGCTGTTGTTGCAATCTGCCTCAAGGTTCAATTTAGATGTGTATTGTGCGATCCTTTTTTGCCCTGGTTGTAACTGAATTGTGATTGTTTATTTGAGTCACTGTTTCCTTCCTGTAGCTCAAGCCCACCTGACCAAATGCTTCTGACATCAACAAGGCATTTACGCCCAAAGAACTGCCTCTCAGTTGATGTTTTTTGTATTTCGCACCAATCTCAGAGTACTGTAAGCTCATGCAAACTTAGAGACTACTGTTCATAGAAATCCCAAACCAGCCCATGTGCCACCTACTACCTTGCCACTAAGATCAAAATTTTCCCCATTCTGATAAACTATGTGAAGACTTGAGTCTGCAGTTAGATCTTAAATCTACTGTTCAGTGTATTTTTTTTTTTCTGGTCAGCTGATTCACTGAGTGCAATCAAGGACTAATTATAAGGCATTTGTGTGTAAAATCATGTGTGCTAAAGCAGGCAAAACATTAGGCAGTATAATAGTTTTTGGTTTGCACATTATCATGCTGTAAATTAAAATAATTAATGATTAATTAAAATATTCTTCTTGGAACTACTTTTGATAAAAAACTGACTAGATAAAAAAATGTTGTGCAAAGACAACGATGCACTTGGACACTGGAACTTGACTATCACATTGTTGTGCCTTGTATGATTTTCACACATTATACTGTAGTATACTTATCACTTCCTACACGCCAGCCCTGTTATACACTTACACACATGCAATATGGAAAGCTTATTATTGTGTGTAGGTAAATAATTGATGCAGACAATGCAATAGCAGCAGCTAATTGTTCAGCTTAACTACTGAGTCACACTGCTGTTGGATATTAATCCTTAATCCCTGTACAAACCCAGCAGCTATATTATGCATTCTAGCTTTATTAATTATGTATGTTTATGACAAGTAGGGAGAGTTCATCATCACTGTTATATATATACTCTCTTGGGCCTTGTGTGTTACTTTTTTCTTTGCTGAAGATGGTTAAATGGGCTAATAAGGAGTAACTCAGATGTAAACAGGACAAGCCCTTTAGCTATTTAGTGTACTAGAAATGACCATGGAGATTGGATCAAATGAGGAAGCGGAGCTCTTTTTCCGACTCACCTGGTGGTGCTTCTTCTTCTTTTTCTCTTGTGTTAAAACTCATAAAGAAAAAGTGAAGTTGTGTCCACAATCAGGTCTTTGTTTAACATATTTCATTGGCGAGACTATGATGTTGACATGAACACTGTATATGCATTTAGCTGTCTATCCTAAAAATACAGTGTGCAAATAGCCTACATATAGCCTTACAGCGACGGGCCTCCAAGTTGTTCCTTAGCAACAGGCAACCTGTTTGCATGGCGACAGATGGTTAGTTAAGTTATTTTCGTTGAAAATAGGAGGGAGGGTAGGCGAAAGCTCTGAGTAGAGAGCTAGAAAGAGAGAGAGGGAGAGACTTCAGGATCACAGTGATGTTTCCACTTAGCTGGGGGATTTGGCAGCCTAGCAACACAATGTACTGTAAGTGAAGATGTCCCTTAGCAACCGGATGTGCATTGCCCCCACTCACACAGTCTCGGTCACGTAATTACATGCAATGGCATATTCACAAATTAGTAGACAGATAACCGTAGCCTTTATTACCAATTGCCCTCTTGTAATCTGCCCTATTTTCCAACACATATGCAAACAGGTTATAGAGGTAAAGTTAAGATTTATAGGTCAAATACTGCAAAAAAAAAAAATAGATATTAGATGGACATTGTTATTCAAGATCTTAGAAAATAAGTAAAAAAAATGCATTTCAGTGAAGCTAGTGGTCAGTGAGAGGTGTGTCTGAGTTGATTCCAAATGAAAAAAGTTTGTTCTGTTTAAGAAGCCTCAAAAAAAATAACAACTTTACCAATGACAATACATTTGTCTTATGCAATACCTATGTCACATCCAGCTCTGTATTCCATGTCACCACAAACTCCATCCACACATTGTGTCGTTCCCACTGTGCCGATTTTGTGGTTGCATTTAGTTTGAGCAAATTCTGTTTTTTTCTGTCTCAACAAGGTGGATTGGCTTTTAGTGCGTTTCATCACCATGCTCCTGGAGCTTGTTTTTATCCTGGGTAAAAGAACACAAGCCCAACATGAACCAAACTGCTGTGAACAAAGTGACAGACATCTGACATGTCAGAGTTAACCCTTTAGTATTTGTAGTGATGGCTTCAATGTTTATAGAGAATCCCATAGAGCGCTGAGTGAAAATTAGAAGGGTAATTCAAAGGGAAAAAACTTTTAGGAACATACACAATCCCTTGGATTTCCCTGATGACCCTGTACTTTATGTACACATCCACCATAAGCAATCAGTGTTTCAATGTTGCCTAACTGTCACACGAATGTCGATGATGTCTTCTAGTTTGTTTCTGACCATAAACATATCTGCATTTGACTTTGTGACAACTTAGATTTTATTAATTTAATGGCATTAAGCAGGCCTATGTATACAGTTCGCAAATGAACTTTTTTTATAAAAGCGATAAAAGTCGATATCAGGCAGAAAACTGATATTATTTTCAAGTGATCAAAGTTTTTTTTATTTTATATTTTATTTTATATTAGATTTTATATTTTATAAAATTTTATAGCAAATTTTAGCACTTGAATGGGTGAGTCAAGCTGTAATTATTAATATTATCAATCTTCTGTCCTTTGTTCATATTAATTCGAAATAAACCAAATCAAAAATGTTGAATTTTCTGCTAGCTAAAACATGAAATTTAAAGGAACTATAAGTATGTTTATAAGAACAGAAGTATTTTACATACTGTGTGCCACAATAAAGGTTATACTAATGGGCCTGCTCCTCTCAAGCAGAAAGCTTTTTTAAGATGCTAAAAGCACTCGACAATTTTGGCACAAGTTGTTGACTGACATTTAAAAAAATGTACGAGGATTTTTTACTTATTCACTCTTTCAAACTCTACAAAAAAAAAAAACAGTTTACTTTGCTGCATGCAGTTATGTTTTTTCAGAAATGTTTTTCTCACTTTTTATCAAATTTCTAATTAGAGAATTCTACTTATATTTAGTTCTGCATTACCCATCGCACCTTCATATCACCATATATAATTTCTGAAATTGACCACTAGCATTAACATTAATGTTGACAAGAATTAAGACAGGAGACAATGATTAACACAGAAAAATGTATACTCTATAAAGTATACGTTATTGTTTTTCTAAGAATTACTTACACTTGACTAAGGTTTTATTATGGTTCTATCTGTTAGCCTAAAGTGTTCTTTGTTGAAGGTTTTTTTCAATAGTAGAACCTTCCAACAGAGGTTTTTTAAGAACAGGTCTAGTTACCTAGTTAAAAGATATTTTAAGGAGTTAAAAAAAAAACAGCATATGAGACAATTCCACCAGATATAAACCTATACTGATTGGCAAAATCAATTAGAATGAAAAGGGACTAAAAGCTTTACTATAAAAAAGACTAGGCAGTGTTTCTAAGCCAGTAAAAGAATCTAAATAGAAAATCCAGTAATAAAATCAAGTCTATAAACTCCAGGAAGCCAGTGGATAGACACTAAAACTGAAGTAATATGATATTTCTTACTATTTCTCCCCCAGCCTGCTTAGTAATAAACTGGAAACAATGTAGAGTCATTATGGAAGTAATAATAATTAAAGTAAATGTCTTTCTAGAAAAAAAAACTTGTAAGAGTATGTGTACTCTTATTATGTATTATTAACATTTGGATTAAGTGCTATTGCTGAAAATAAACACTTTAAGAGTTTTTATCAGATTTTTAAAAAGTACCTCTAATTTTCTCTTGGGATCAATAAAGTGTTATTTATCTTTATGAGCCATATTGCACGTTACACATCTTCTTAATTTACAATACTTTCTCGCGCTCTCTTTCACTCACACTGTCTCTCGCTCACACACACACACACACACACACACACACACACACACACACACACACACACACACACACACACACACACACACACACACAATGTCTCTCTATGTGACACTGTAGTGATATCACACCATGTGCTCTAGCAAGATGATTTAGCAATAAAGCCCAAGCCAAAAGAACAGAGGGAAGTCACAGCTTGATTTTGTGTGTGTGTGTGTGTGTGTGTGTGTGTGTGTGTGTGTGTGTGTGTGTGTGTGTGTGTGTGTGTGTGTGTGTGTGTGTGTGTGTGTCAGTGAGTGAGAGAGAGTGAGAGAGAGTGAGATAGAGAGAGAGGGAGAGAGAGACAGAGATAGTGACAGGGAATTTGACTTCAATAAGAGCTGGCACAGAGAAATGTGCTTTCATTTCTGTGGGTGACTCTGAGTAACTCTTAGAAGTCAAATCACAAGCTACAATAAAGTAAAACTAGTATGTGTTCTCCATCCAATTTAGTCAGCGTGAATCTCCTCGTTGATTGGCAGAAGGATAGCAGAAGGTTGGTACCAGAGCGAGAAAAAGAGAAAAATGAGGCTGGGAGAGACAGAGAGAGTAAGCGGAAGCACTGCTAGGCTTATGATGCTTTAATTAATATTCTCTCTCTCTCTCTCTCTCTCTCTCTCTCTCTCTCTCTCTCTCTCTCTCTCTCTCTCTCTGTGTGTGTGTGTGTGTGTGTGTGTGTGTGTGTGCGAGAGTAAGGGATACTGAGTACAACTTGCCATGTACAGTCTCATTACACTCTGTAAACACACACCCTTATGCATGAGCACATAGACAGATAGCACAATATAAAAAAACACAATTATTGAGTGTATAGATGAGGTTTTCTATGGGTTAAGATAAAGGTCTCAAGCATACACACGTGTGTGTGTGTGTGTGTGTGTGTGTGTGTGTGTGTGTGTGTGTGTGTGTGTGTGTGTGTGTGTGTGTGTGTGTGTGTGTGTGTGTGCGTGCTTGTGTGTGTGTGTGTGTGTGTGTGTGTGTGTGTGTGTGTGTGTGTGTGTGTGTGTGTTCTAAGCTTCATCCTTTTTCATTGCCATCCCCAGTGGGTTAAGCAAACTGTAATTCTCTCTCTGGTCAAAGATCATCTTCTTCCACAGCTCTCATTCTAAATGTACATTATAAGCTGTTAGCCTGCTATGACCTTAAATCCCCCTAGACATCCCAAAAGACTTCCCAAGGCAGTGTGTGTGTGTGTGTGTGTGTGTGTGTGTGTGTGTGTGTGTGTGTGTGTGTGTGTGTGTGTGTGTGTGTGTGTGTGTGTGTGTGTGTGTGTGTGTGTGTGTGTGTGTGAATAAACATAAACTCTGTACTTGCAGAAGTATTTTGATAGCTATTACAAAATACCTTCAATATATACAATACATCTATCTATCTATCTGTCTGTCTGTCTAGCTATCTATCTATCTATATACAAAGGCAAAGTACTATAAAAAATAAATAAAATAATAATAATAATAATAATAAAATTAACTACAGACTTGTCTATTCTAGGTATCCAAATGATCAGAAAACTTCAGAAATCATGAATTACTTTATACCAGCTCTGATTTCTAAAACATTTCTCTGATTTCTATATAATTAAAACCAACTCCACCAAACTACTACCTCGTTGTGCAGATTCTGTTTCCACCCAACTACTACCTCGTTGTGTATCTGTATCTAGTTTAGTTTTATCATTTAAATGGTGTTTTATCTTCCGTATGAAATCATTACCATACAAGCTCCTGTCACTGTAGAGTTACTTAATTATTCACATTAACTTACACATTCCTTCATACAGTGTAGTTTATTAAAAAGTGTCATTGTGTTTGCAATCTACTACTCACTCTAGAATGTTCACTATGCTTTTAAAGTTTTTACAAGATCATAGAAGGTTTGCCTGCTAATTAATATCCATTTTACTAGCTAATGAAAACAATAGTCATATTTTTGGCTGAAATAAACCGTTCAGTCAATTCACTAAAAGCTGTTTATGATATATTTATTAACAGAAGATGATGTAAAGAATTTCTTGCTGTTGAGCAGCTGTGTTGTGAGTCTGTTCTGTAACATCCACTATCATTACATGTGCATCATAAAACTGCCATTTTATAGTCATAACACAAATAAGACAAATATTCTTTGTCAAATAAACATATTAGATAAACATATAGCCCATCATTATGTGTTCACAAACATACATGCATGCACACACACACACACACACACACACATACACACCACACACACACACACACACACACACACACACACACACACACACACACACACACACACACACACACACACAAACACACAGCTATAAATGAAATCAATACAGAATGCTATGTGAAGAAAAGAAAGCACACACAAACACAGCTACACCTGTTATGGAACTAATCAACACTAACACAGAAGCCATACTGTCGGAAAGGCAAACACACATGCATCGTGTGAATCTGTAAACAGACATCAATGTACCTGTAAAAACATCCGGCTGCAAATGGAGTTTTTGCAATTTAATAAATTTACTTAAGGGCTTTATATCCCCCCTTTTTTGTTAATTCAGCAAATGCATTAATAAATGATAAAAGGTGATGTGGTCAGGTCAAATGTTCACTGTCAAGACAGCTGGTAAAATAAATGCTAGCAGTACACGCTGGAAGCAGTGGATTCATTATGACTGAATTTGAACACATAGATCCTGTAATGCCCCTTCACCTTACTCCCCAGTATCTTCAGCATAATTCCATCACATGCTGATGGCAGTAACTAAGCAACAGGCTAGAGAACTCTGTGTGTGTGTGTGTGTGTGTGTGTGTGTGTGTGTGTGTGTGTGTGTGTGTGTGTGTGTGTGTGTGTGTGTGTGTGTGTGTGTGTGTGTGTGTGTGAGAGAGAGAGAGAGAGAGAGAGAGAGAGAGAGAGAGAGAGAGAGAGAGAGAGGAGAGAGAGAGGTTTAGTGAGGGAGTGTGTTTAGATAGAGTAGCGCGCGCTCTAGCTCTCTCTCTCTCTCTCTTCTGCCTTAGAGAGAGAGAGAGAGAGACCTGAGAGAGAAAGAAGCAATTGTCTAGTGTCTAGATTTTGGCAGTAACGCAACTCATCCCCTGTTGTACAAAACCATCCCAGCAGGCTGGGTTCACTAAGAGCAAGCAATGTATCCGATTATTATATTATGCAGTACATCTTTCTTTTTATTGGACTTTTGTTTTATAACTTAGCACACTGTGAGATCCAACATGAAAGACGATTCATTCATATTGCATACACAGCCTTAACAGTCCATGTATTTCTATACTTTTATTCATATTTACTAAATCCCACCAAAGATGATCATTCATTTATTGATTCTTTTCTTCACTGATACTTTTCCTGAGTCAAAGGAGCAACAGCCTGAAAATATCAGCCCAGATATCCCAGATTTCATCTCCTCAAAGTCAATAATGACATATAATCCTGTGGGTTTCCTGTGTCTTTGTAAGATTTCTAAACCACCTCTACTCACTCCTCTCGAATGGAATAAGTAGTGATTCTACTACACGGTTCTACTGGATGTCTGAGGTCGTCACCCTATCACAGAGCCCGGCAACCATAAAAGAAACCTCATTTAAATCTGCCTATAATAATGACTTTGGCTCAACACCCACAGCTTGAGACAACAGGTCAGTGGGCCATTGGGTCAACAGGGACATTGTTTAAAGGTATACAGTGAGCTTGTCTGGCACCACCAGATACCAGTCTTTACCACTAGATACCAGCAGGATTTCTCCCCTCACCAGAACAGAACATTCCTCAATTTCTAAGAAAGAACCATGACATTGGACTTTGAACTACTGGTATTTAGTTTCTGCTGCGTTATTTACATTTACATTTACAGCTTTTGGCAGATGCCTTTATCCAGAGCGACATACATAAGTGCTTAAATCTCTAACATTGAATACATTAATGCTGGTTCACTAGGTTACATACTTAAGATACCATGAGTTTAAAACATTTGTTCAAAGTTACAATGAAAAAGTGTCAAAGGTTGTTTTTTTTTTTAAGGAAAAGATAAGGAAAGAAGTACTAGTTGAAGTGTTTCCTGAATAAGTAGGTCTTCAACCGCCCCTTGAAAATAGCCAGTGACTCAGCTGTCCGAACCTCTAGCAGCATAACATTTAAGTGCATGTCAGAGTTCCAGTTCATGGGTTGATGTGGTAGCCTGATGGATAAGATGTTGGACAACCAAGTTTGAATCCTTAGTCCACCAACCTGCCACTGCTGAACCACTGAACCCCTGAGCAAGACCCAGTTGCTCAGTTGTATAAAATGAAATGTAATTCTCTGGATATGGTTGTCTGCCTAATGTCATAAATGTAAACGTTGACATAAGAACAGCATGAGTTAGCAACAGGGGTGTTGCCTCTTGCCCCACATAAGGGATGCTGCTCCACCCTTGATATCTACAAAACTACAAACACTAGATGGAGTCTTCTCTCCAGAACCCTGACATAGGCCTTCACAGTGTGGTCGGAACCCACCATGTGGTCATCTTTAAAAAAAAAAAAAACACAACCTTTTCAGCTTGCCACTCCAAAGATTCTGTGCCGTGCAACATAGACGAGGACTGTTAACTAACAACAGAAGCTTGTCCAGTACCTTCATCTCCATTAGAATCCCATACACTTCTGCTGCCTTGCCAATATTAATATTTCTAAACTTAGAGTGAAATTGGAGACTGTTGGTTAGTGAATTGACAAAACATCTGAGATTTCTGCCTTTTATGTCACTGCTTTTCCAGTGAACGAGTTCCTCAGAGTATCCACTGTAGAGGTCACACTCCTCTGCAATTAATTAGAAGAGCTTGTGCTTGTCTCATCTCCCTTTCCTATGGTATAAAATAGTTTGTCAGAACATTGTTGAGGCCATATGAAAGTCTTTCTCTAGCTTCTAAAAGAACCTCCCATAACAGAGCTTTCACGTCTGCAACAGCTATTTCTACAGCATTTCTGACTCTTCTGTAATTCTCAATTGAATCAAGATCTTCAACCTGATAGCTGCTCGCACCACAGGTCATATTAGGCTTGCCACCATGACAAAATATTAGATTTTTTTAGATCTCAAATATTTTTAAGTGTTCAAGGACAAATTCCTGCTCTTTAATTAAATCAAAATTCATAAGTTCAGTTCATGTCGATTAATAAGCCATGTTCTCCCTAGTTCATGTTCCTGTTTCCTTATTTTAATCTGTGCTCATTTTGTCTTTGATTATAAATTATCCTGGTTTGTTTCTGCCTACATATTATTTGACATACAGTCATATGCAAAAGTTTAGGAACCCCTGACAATTTCCATGATTTTCATTTATAAATATTTGAGTGTTTGGATCAGCAATTTCATTTTGATCTATCAAATAACTAAAGGACACAGTAATATTTCAGTAGTAAAATGAGGTTTATTGTATTAACAGAAAATGTGCAATATGCATCAAAACAAAATTAGACAGGTGCTTAAATTTGGGCAGCCTTTCCATTTTGTTGATTTAAATACCTGCAACTACTTAGCACTGATTAATTGGAACATCTGGCAGCTCAGCTCAAGTGATTAAGGCTCTGGGTTGTTGATTGGAAGGTTGGGATTCAATCCCCAGCCCCACCAAGCTGCCAATTTTGGGCCCTTGAGCAAGGCCCTTAACCAAGGGGACTGTATTATGGCTGATCCTGTGCTCTGACCCAAACCTCTAAAGCTGGCATATGTAAAGAAAGAATTTCATTGTGCTTAATGTACTTTATATGCAGTGTTGTAATGTAACGAAGTACAAATACTTTGTTACTGTACTAGAAATTTCACGTATCTGTACTTTACTTCGCTATTTACATTTATGTCAACTTTCACTTTTACTCCACTACATTTCCTAGATAAAATGTACACTTTTACTTTGTTATATTTCCGCTAAGCATCTTCGTTACTCGTTACTACAAAATAAAATGGAAGCACCTGCTGGAGGACTTCCCGTTACCTTAGACCAGGGATGGCCAACCAGTCAGAGACCAAGAGCCACATTACTGTGTTACCGCAAAGAGCCACATCATACACATGGGCACACATTTTTGAGAGCGAACTTGACACAAATTGTTTACTCAAATGATGTTGCTCCTACTGGGAAACTTTGAGGTATTTTCATCCCACTAACATGCGTGTTTGACAAAAATACAGTATTGAACTCAAGCGAAGCGAACACGCACAATAAAAAGACACAAATACAAACTTCGATATGAACGTAAGAGCCGCATGAAACCTGGCAAAGAGCCGCGGGTTGGCCGGCCCTGTGGTACACGACCACTCCGACGATAGTGGTGAACAGGGTGAAGAAGATAACATTATACATCCGTGGCCGTGTTTGCAAGAAATGTTTCCGTACATTGGAATGAAAGATTCTTCCTACCAGATGAAGTGCCTCTTATGCCTACCTAAAATCACTGAAATTTTACTTTTTACTTTTACTTCAAATACTTAAGTACATTAAATATCAGAAAATTACTTTTGATACTTAAGTACAGTATATATCAGATACTTTAAGACTTTTACTTGAGTAATATTCTAGTACTTTATACAACAATGTGTATATGACAAACATAAAGGCTTCTTCTTCATGCTAATAACCCCAGGTACATCAAACTGATTAGATTCTAGTGTCTTCTTACAAAAGACACGTGTCATGTGAAGATAACTAATTTGATTATTGATAAATTCACAACCTGTTCCAACGTCTTAAACTAAAGGGTGGGTTGATGAGGTTTTTACAAGGATCAGATCAGAAAAAATGGAGGAGTGGGCACAGGCCCAGATTGGGGATATCAGTGTTGTCCTCCCTCACTGCCTTCTTGCCCAGCTGATGGTTTTAACCTCTATGAATAATTCCTCCCCCCACCACCAGAGGGCACCCTCACTCTTTTTTCTTTTGTTGTCTGCTGATTTATGAGTCTGATTTCTGCTGATTTATGGGTCCCTAATTAGTCACCTTAAAGTTATGTATTTATTCCTCCTTTGTTGTGCAGCGCTGTATAGGTTGTCGTGGTCATGGTCGTGTCTATTTTTGCCTCGTAGTCTAGACTTTTATTTTATTTTATTTTTACCAATTTTTGTTATTTGTCTAACTTTTGGTTATGTTTCCATTAAAGAAAAAACACAAATGTATCTGACTATCAGGATTTCATGAGTCTGTATAGTTGAGGGCTCAGGCACAATACTGATTCCCAGGCAGAATTCAGCTCATACTTTATACTCTTACTTTGTCTGATGTAGTTACTTTATGTGATTAATGAGAAAATACAAACTTCATATGAACCCTGCTAAATTAGAAATATTCTGGTGACTAATACTCTAATACTCACTGTTCTTCAGCAAAATATTTTCTAGAAAGTAGAGGAAACCAGAAAGACAGTGACAGATTATTAGTTATGCTGTAAGTGGTGTAAATGTGCACAGTTATATCCAAAAGTAGTGGAACATCAAGGACAATACTTTTGTTTTAAATATACTTTAATTACAGCTTTATTTCCTTATGTTCCCAGTTAAAGTAGATTTGTTAAACAACTTAGACACATACCCTTTTGTTTGAACCCATCTGTTTTTTAAACACTCAGAAATGTTGGTGACCGACGAGTTCTGTCTTGTTAGAATGATTGTTTAAATCAGGGGTTCCCAACCTTTTTTGTGCCAGGGACCGGCTTATTCATAAAAAAAAAAATCCAGGGACCAGTTGTCAATTTTAATGCCTCAATTTCAAGATGCATCGTTTGGAACATATCACTGTGTAAAACAGTAACAGCCTATCATTTAATTGCATATAATGAACATGGTGGCAACAAACTTGTAGGAATATACAAATCTTTTTAAACTTTCAGACCGGTTCACAAAATGTTTCCCCTTTCTCCCATACAATTAGGTCTACTTCAAAAGCAACTTACGCAGCACACACTCACTAGCAGGTGGCAGTAATGGCAAATTGTATGAAAATGCCAGTCCATGTCACCTGTCAAATCTCTCCAGAACCACTAACGACAATCGCTTCAACAGCAACTTAGTGTTTTCACTCACCAACAGGTGACAACAAAGGATAATTGTATGAAAATAAGAGCCAGTTTCAACTGTCAGACAGTTTTAGGATATAATAGCAAACACAGTGATTTCAGCCAATAAGTTTTAAAAGTATAAAATTAGAGATTAAGCTTTAACCTTTAACAAAACATACCAGACTGATGTTGAGGATATCAAAACTTGCCATTGAGCGTCCAACTCACGTTTCTTTCGAAAAACTCCTCCGTTTTGTCTTTGAGAGTTGGGTGTTTGGTGGATAAGTGCCGCTGACGTTTTGACGGCTTCATTGCAGTTCTCTTTTATCATCTCGTGTTCGAGATCCACCTATGGGAAGGGCATCCGTTCCTGACCTCTACAGAAGCATCCAATTGCACCAAGTCTGGCTTGACAGACAGGAGCGCGTGCCAAAGGCAGGTAAGGTAACGCCCCTTACCCGAGTGCATAATGCACCTGCACGCGCTGCCTTTCCTCAGTTTACTTTCGCTTCTCGCGACTTCTGATCCTACCTCACAGCTCCCTGGTTTTTTGGACTGCACTTTCTGTCTTCAGGAGGACATATCGCTTGATCAGCCTCTGCCGGACGTGTTCGTCCTCAGCCAGGTTAGCTTCACGAGCCGCCCACGGTCGCACCCCCCATTTTTTCCGCAGGCTGCCCGCCTGCTTTTTTGCCTTTTTTCCTCCCTATGGCGCTCTCCAAAGCGTCTCCGGCTACTCCGGTGGATGACCTATCGCGAGCCTGCCCGGCTACGTGCGGTGCGCTTATCGCTGCGAGGGATTCCCATCCCTTCTGCGTTGTCTGCACGGGTCTCAAGCATGCGCAAGAGGCTATTGATCTGCCGGAGAACTGTAGCCATTGCCTGGCGCTCCCAAAAAAGCTCCTGCGTCGCAGGCTCAAGACGGCCACTTCCCAGTGTGTCGACTGCGAGCTGTCCGACTTGGAGGGGGAAAAGGGCGACGACGCCGCGCTCCCGGGGGCCTCCCACAGCGCGGCTTCCTCTGACTGGGCTGACATGTGTCCTTCCCTGTTTGAGGATTTACTACCGGCCGACGACCGCTTCCCCGAAGGACAGGCAGGTTCCGGGGATGAGGCCGAGGCGGGCCTTCTCGAGGGCTCGGATGACGAGGTAGCCATCCCGTCTTCCGCGGCCCCTCAGGCTCCCCCCGCTCCACCTCAATCGGTGCTGCTGGAGCTTTGCGAACGCGCCGCCGCGCGCCTCGACATCGAATGGCCGGCTCTCCTGAACGCTTCGGATCAGGAGAGGGATGTGTATGACGGTAAGCTTCTAGGGCCTCCTGAGGAAGAAAGCTCCTGCCCGTCCTCCCTGCATGTGCAAAACACATGAGGTATTGCTGGGGAGATCCGCTTGATCTAAAACACGGTCTCGCGGGGCTTGAGGTGAAGGATATGGCGGGTCTGGGCATGGGCGACCCCCCCCCGTGATCGAGCCTTCCATCGCCAGACACCTTAACCCATCCCTGGGCGGGCTGCTCGCCCCACCCAAGCCCGTCCTCCCGGGCAAGATGGATCGTTTCTCCGCATCAATCCATCAGGCGTCTTATAAAGCCTCAGCTCTTTCCATTCGAGCTCTCAATGTCTCCTCGCTGTTGTCCGCGTATCAGGCTGAACTCCTGCTTGATTTGGGCCAGCAGCTGGAGAGTGGGTCGCCATCCCCCGATCTCTGGAAGGAGATCGTCACAGTCAATGACCTCGTCCTCCACAACGCCCGTCAGGCTGTCCAGGCTAGCGGGCGCTCTATGGCTTTGTCGGTGGTCGGAGAACGGGCGCTGTGGCTCAACCTATCTGGTCTCCCCGATAGTGAGAAGCGCCGCATCGCTGGGGCGCCAGTTGAGCCGGGTCAAGCTCTTTTCAGCCCAGCCGTTGCGCTGATGCAGCAGCGCTGCGTTGATAAGAAGAAGGAGGACGAGGCCTTCAAACTGTGTCTTCCTAGAAAGCCGGCGCCGCGCCAGACGCCATCTGGGCGGCCGCCTAACGCTCCTGCTGCAGGACGCCAGTCCCACTACGCTGGCAGGTCCAACAAACCCCGTGGGAAGCCACAGGCTCAGCAGGGAAGGCCCCTTCCCCCCCCGAT
The DNA here is from genome assembly GCF_022655615.1 of Tachysurus fulvidraco. NCBI lineage: Eukaryota > Metazoa > Chordata > Actinopteri > Siluriformes > Bagridae > Tachysurus > Tachysurus fulvidraco. Next base: position 16,552,558 of record NC_062532.1, on the reverse strand, counting down.
AGGCCCTGGAGTAAGACGTCTTTCGCCGCGGACGCGGTTCGGAGGCCTCCTATCCCCGCTCCTCCTGTTCCGAAACGTAAGCGGCCGACCTGATGTTCGGCCTCTGGGGGTCTTCAGTCCGCGTTCATGGGCGGCCAGCCCTCCGGACACCCGTTCTACCCTCCAGGCTCACCCGTCCAAGAGACGGAGGGTCTCCTTCAGCGAGGTCAGCCCCCACTCGCTGGCGAGGGTCATCCTTTGTTCCGCACAGGCTTCACCATTCCCCGTGTCGCCCAGAGTGCGTTCCCCGGTCCCAGTAGGGACGGTCGTGGGATCGAGTGCAGAAGCAGTGTCACCAAACACCCCCCTTCGCACACCTCTCACATGTTCAATAAAGGCTACGGCCCCAGTTTTTCACAAAAAAACAATGATGAAAACTTCTCTGGTTTGGCCACTGGAGGGCGCCGTCGCGCCATCAATGAACGGTCCGGTCGGACCGGCCCCCGGCGTCCCGCCCTCCTGTGTAGGGACGCTCGGGAGTCACGTGACAGCCTGGCTGTCTGTCTCGGCCCCCGATTGGGTGATTCACACAGTCACGAGGGGTTACAGACTTCAGTTTGTCCAATCACTCCCGCGGTTCAACGGAGTGGTCTGGTCCCACACGGACCAGTGCTCCGCCCACATTCTGCGTTTCGAGTTGTACCCGCGCATCTAAGCGATCAGGGGTTTTATTCTCGTTATTTCCTGGTCCCGAAGAAGGACGGATCTCTCCGTCCTATTCTGCATCTCAGAGTGTTGAACAAACATTTACGGAAATACAACCTCAAAATGTTAACACACGGCTCTCTCATACGTCCAATAAAGCGGAACGATTGGTTTTGCTCGATCGATCTGAGCGATGCTTTTTTCCACATAAGCATCTATCCTCCGCACACAAAATTCCTTCATTTCGCCTACCAAGGCGTATGTTACGAATTCACAGTCCTTCCGTTCGGGCTCGCGCTGAGTCCGCGGACGTTCTGTCTGTGTGTGGAGGCGGGGCTTGTCCCGCTGAGAATAACGGGTCTCAGGATCCTGACTTACATAGACGATTGGCTTATTATAGCCGATGCGAGAGAGAATGTGATTCAGAACACTGCCCGTGTGCTCTCACACATCGCTGCGCTCGGTTTCAGAGTCATTGTGTTAAAGAGCAATTTCACTCCCGCTCAGGAAGTCATATTCCTGGGTCTGGAGCTGAATTCCGTCGCGATGCGCGTGCGTCTAGCGCGGGGGCGCGTCTCTTCATTCATGAACTGTCTATCGCGGTTCAGAGAAGGGGCGGGGATACAGTATCGCACATGTCTCAGATTACAGGGTCTTATGGCTTCGGCTGTCCATGTCTTGCCTCTAGGTCTTCTGAGAATGAGGGCTTTCATGAAGTGGATTTTGTCCCTTCATCTCTGCCCGTTGCGCGATCTTTTCCGCTTTGTTTCCGCTTTGTCTTTTCCGATGCGCGTGTGCATGGCCGCGCTGCGCCACTGGAGAGCTGCGGAGTTTTACGCACATGGGACCCCTCTCGGGGCGATCATGATGCGGAAAGTGGTCACGACAGATGCCTCCTTGACAGGGTGGGGAGCACTCAAGAGGGCAGGTCAGTGAACGGTGTGTGGCCGATCTCACTTCGCTCAGCCCATATAAATTACTTGGAGCTCCTCACTGTGTGGAAAGCTCTGATGCATTTCTCACCCCGCCTGCGGGGGCATCATGTGCTGGTACGCTGCGACAATACAACAGCTGTAGCGTATATCAACCGTCAAGGCGGCATGCGCTCCTCCAGGCTTTCGTCCCGGGCCTTTTGAACAGAGGTGCAGACCTTCTGTCGAGGGGGAACCCTCTGTACGGGGAGTGGAGGCTCCAGCCCCAGATAGTGGGACTGCACTGAGAGAGCTTCGGCCAGGCTGCCGTCGATCTCTTCGCCTCGCGCGAAAACGCCCACTGTCCTATGTTCTTCTCGCTTCGGGACGAGGACGCCCCCCTCGGCGTGGACACTCTGGCTCATCCATGGCCCAGCGCGCTGCTCTACGCTTTCCCTCCGCTCTGCCTGATATCCCCGACCCTGGCCAGGGTCGCGGTGCGGGGTTTATCTCTGATCCTCATAGCCCCCAGGTGGCCCAAGACACCTTGGCTAGCGGAGATAATTCCTCTTCTGTATGCGGAGCCGTGGCCCCTCCCATTGCGTACGGATCTCCTGACCCAGGCGAACGGGGAGATTTTTCATCCGCACCCGGGCAGGGTGGCTCTCTGGGCCTGGGCCTTGAGAGGGCATATTTGAGCACGCTGGGGCTTCCCCCCCGTGTTATCGCCACGATTCAGAGTGCCAGGGCCCCTTCCACACGCTCTCTCTATGATTGCAAATGGCGTGTGTTTGAGGCGTAGTGCGAGGAGCACCAGCTCGTCTCGTATCTGTGCTCAGTCACTGATATTTTGGGTTTTTTACCGGGCCTTATCGATCATGGCAGGTCTTTTTCTACAATTAAGGTCTATTTGGCGGCTATCGCTGCATGTCACGCCGGTTTCGGTGATGCTACAGTGGGGCAGCACCCCCTTATCCGTAGATTTATGCGCGTGCCGCTCCCTGCCGGTCACCAGGAGTGTGGTCCCGGATTGGGATCTCTCCTTGGTGCTGGAGGTGTTGGCCCAACAGCCTTTTGAGCCCCTGGGGGATATCTCCCTCAGGTTGCTGTCCTTCAAGACGGCGCTGCTCCTGGCTTTGGCTTCCGCCAAATGTGTCAGTGATTTGCATGCGCTCTCGGTTCATTCCTCGTGCACCAAATTCTCGCTTAGCGGGGATAGGGTTTGGCTTAAGCCTAACCCGGCCTTCGTGCCTAAGTGCTTTCCAGCCTTCACTGGTGGTGTGATCGAGCTCTCTGCTTTTCACCCTCCTCCTTTTTCCTCTGCAGAGGACCAGAGGTTGAATGCTTTGTGCCCTGTGCGTGCCCTACAGGCGAACGTGGACAGGACAAACTCTTTTCGGGGGAGCGATCAGCTCTTCATCTCTTGGGCCCCGCCGAACACGGGAAAACCCATCTCTAAGCAACGCCTCTCTCGCTGGATTGTAGAAGCTATCTCCTTAGCGTATGAGTCTAGGGGCATGCAGCCTCCAGATGGCCTCAGGGCTCACTCCACTAGAGGCTTGGCTGCTTTGTGGGCTCTGTTTGGGGGAGTTCCCTTGCAGGACATTTGTGCCGCGGCGAGCTGGTCCTCTCCGCACACCTTTGTCAGGCACTACCGGCTTGATGTTACTCGTACCACCGTGGCTCATGCGGTCTTGAGTGTGGGCTCTTCGTAGCCACGTGCACTCTTGTCAGCCCTGTCCGCCCGGCCTGGCTGTGCATGTTTTTCAGGCATGTGGTCTTCTCCCCGCCATACGCTCGGGTTGGTCCATTTACATGTTATTTACATGTTCTTTTCCGGCAGCCTGCCTGCTTGTTGGACGTCAGCGAGGTTTTAACATGCATGTTGCCGCATGCTGTGTTTCCCTTTGGCTGAGCTTTTTGCCCCGCACAGTATGTTATGTCTGCTGCTTTGTGACGTGCCGAGCACCACCTTTTTGGCCGTCCTCTGGCTTACAGGGCCTCGCTGTGAGTGTATTGGGCAACCGGGGAGTTGTCTATATCTCCCATAGATGGATCTCGAACACGAGATGATGAAAGAGAACATTAGGTTACTGTCGTAACCCCGGTTCTCTGAAACATCGAGTGGAGAGATCCACCAAGTTTGCCCCGCTTGCTGCACAAGAAGCAAATATGTACACTGAGGAAAGGCAGCGCGTGCAGGTGCATTATGCACTCGGGTAAGGGGCGTTACCTTACCTGCCTTTGGCACGCGCTCCTGTCTGTCAAGCCAGACTTGGTGCAATTGGATGCTTCTGTAGAGGTCAGGAACGGATGCCCTTCCCATAGGTGGATCTCTCCACTCGATGTTTCAGAGAATCGTTTTTTTGTTTTTCACCACAAATAACACACAACGGATTTGGCACCACGGAATCACATGTTGTCGTAAATCCATACCTAATGTATGAGGTATCGTATTTACGATTGAAGCTTTACTTTTTTTCTCTCGCGCTATTTTCTAGTTGGTCATCTACTTTCCTTTTACCAGAACTGCCCGCAATGAAATTAGCCATTGAAGTTGGCTGACGCCCGCTCATCTCTCCACGTACTTCGGTCACTTCAGGTGCACCGCGCTTTTTTTGCAGTCCGTTCAGATACGACACGTTGCTAAGCAATCGCAAGGCGCTCAAAGAAACACATTTTAATTTATTTATTGTTTATGTTTTGGATTAAATAAAATGACATGTTATAGCACTTAAAAAAAGACAATGATACTTATTATATATATTAAAAAAATTCTTGGAATATTTCAAGGCCCGGTACTAACTTGTCCACGGACCGGCACCGGTCCGGGGACCGGGGGTTGGGAATCACTGGTTTAAATCATTAATAGCTTTAAATGTCTACTTGTCGTGTGAGCTCGAAGTTTCACCAGTGAAGACTGAATTTGCATACCACAAATACCAAAAGGCCAGATTGGAATTTGCAAATAAATACAGAGATTAGCGACAAAAAATCATAAAAGGTTTATCTCTACCAAAGTGGTGGAAAGGCCAAAGTGTGAAGAAAAAAGGATCTCTGTGGAAGTAGTGTCATGACTTGGGCTTGCATGGTTGCATCTGGAAGATCCTCACTAATCATTATTGATTACCCAATGATGGTAGCACTAGAATGAATACAGAAGTCTACAGAAACATTGTGTCTGGCAATTCACAGAAAAACACATCCAATCTAATGGGAAGGAACTTCATCATGCAGCAATAATGCAACACAATGACCTGAAACACACTGCTAACACAACAAAGAAATTCATCAGGGGAAAAGGGGAAAGAAAGGTTTTAGACGAGTCAGGTCAATCATCAGACCTTAACCCAATTGAAGTCAGAGACTAAAGGGAGAAACCCCCTAAAACATACAACTGAAAGAAGTCTGGAGAAAAGCATCACAAAAGTCGAATGCAGCAGCTTTGTGATGTAAGTGGCTTGTTGGCTTGATGCAGTTATCGCAAGCAAGGGATATGCAACCAAATGTGTTCCTATACTTTTGCTCACTCACTCGCATGTTCTGAAACCAAAGGTGTCAATTTCTTTGTTTCATTTAGATGTAATGAGGAAATCAGTGATGAAATCTGTTAACTAATGTTCATTAGTGAGCTCAAACCCAGATGTGTTAAGTGCATCTCAAAAAATGAAAAAATTGGCATTGTTCCTATACTTAAATAGTAATGCAGGCTTGAATGAGAACTAGAAGTTTGCACCAACTGCTAGTCTTGTTATAGGGAAGAGTCACTAGAAATCAATACAAAATTATTCTGAATGATAACCTTTATGCTATGATAATACATTTCTTTCGTGAAATGAGTGGACATTTGGATGATGCACCCTCTTATACAGGGCATGAGGGCTCAATAAATGAATTGATAAGGATGAAAATGATGAAAATGACCTTCAGAGTCAAGAGATCTCCACCGAATTGAACACTTATAGGAGATTTTGGAGCAATGTATTAGATTTATTATCCACCACCATCAATAAAATGAACTTACGTAGTTCTATGCTTTATACCAAGATACACTGTAGCTTGTATTTGTCTTGAACCTTAAGAATTCACTCGCTTTTTTCCTTTAATTTTCGTCATCTATTTATCATTTCCATGAGGACTGGAAAAAAGCAGAAAGTTATTAACTTTTGATTCATTTGTCCTCGATTCACTTAAAAGATACATTTAAAATAAATTGCTCAATTACTATGATTACTATAAATTCTCTATAGGATGAAGTTGATGAATATATGGCACACATTATGACAATTTCAATTGTGTGGCCCAAAATTATAAAACTGTAAACAGACAAATTTAAGGTGCATTTTAAATTTAAAAAGAAATAGCCCGGATGCAAGCAAGCATGTTTAATAGCTGTGTTGCATTTAAGGGTAAAATAAAAGTAGGCCATCTGGACTACATCATAACAGCGGTCTAGTTGTGGCTGTGTTCTGGCAGCCAGATTTACATGAGGTGAGTTTATTACAACACAAAAACATATACCAGTGCTGTGCCAGTACTCCACTTTTCACCATGTTTTTTATGTGGTTTTCTGCATGTGTTTTTATGTGGTTTTTAAGGCTTGTATTCGTCACTTCCTGTGTGAATACTTCTCTGTTACAGCTTCTGAACTGTAATAGAGAGGACTGAAAAATTCACTTACTTTATGGACTGAATCACCATCACTATCTTGTAATAAGGGAATCCAGGTAACATATATTAGACCATGAAACTGACTGAGCACAGTACTAGAACAGTTTTGTCACACTGCCATAGTGCTGCTAAAATAGGCCATACTGTATAAAGAGACAACATTCAAAAGTTCAGATGAGCTGAAAATCAGCTTATTATTTATGTCATTGCTAACAAAAGTATTTGTGATCTCTCTCTACTTTCTTTTTTCTCATTCTCCTTTCTTTCTCCTTCTCTCTATCACAAGATTAGCATGGAAAAGCAATAGTTTGTTTCTTCATGTCAGGCGTCTTGTTTGTATTTTTCTGGTCTAGCTCCACTTGCTGGAATGGAGACTGGAGCTGCTCAGCTTTTTGCCACTTTTCCCTAAAAGGAAATTCTAGAAGCACATGTAGTTTAAACACAAGGGTTGAGTCAGCTGGGGGAAAGGGAGGGCTTATAACTACATTTGTAAATTATGATAATTACAAACTGCCCCTTTAACTGGAAGAAAAAAAAGTTTACATGGTGTGATGAAGTCACCCGCCCTTTCTGTCCATTACTCTGCAGACACACACACACACACACACACACACACACACACACGCACACACACACACACACACACACACACACAAACAGAGAGGAAGTGAACAAGGCGAGATAGCCTCAACATCTCTGATTTCTCAAATGGAGATGTTTTTGCCTCATATTTGGACAATACTGGCTGTACTAACAGTACTTTGTACAGTTTCAGGTGAGTTTCCTTTATATTCTTTACTTCTTATGCCTTTTTTTTTTTTCAAAGATTGAGTAAAGTGGTATTTAAAGTTATTGACTACCGACATGGTGCCAGTTTACATGTAACAGACATTATAATTCATTTATTAACAGAAACATTCATATAAATTTATTCCATCTGTTTGTTGGTATAAATATGTTTATAACATGTTTGTTCATTAATAAAACTAAACTTTATTTTACTGAAATTTTACCAGACCAAAATATTTAAGAACATATTTGAGAACATACAGACTCCAAACAAGCCTGCCTGCTGGTGATGAACTCAGGCCTGATGAATACATGTTTGTGATTCTTTTTGGTTTCATGGGGCATGACTTAACATGTAAGAGTGAGGTAATATCATGCCCTAAAGCTAAGGAGACAAGAGCAATAAACTAAGACTAGAAGGAGAAAAAGAGTCAGGAAAAGAGGCTGAGTTTTTGACTTTATGTGTGTATTTTATATCCTTAGGCTCAAACATATGTACCTCCAGAGGTGTTGGAACCTGCAAAGAATGTTTGTCCATTCATCCGTCTTGCAGTTGGTGTTCTCAGAAAGTTAGTAAAAACTTGCAAACATTCAACTTGCAATTGTGAAAAAATACAAAAATATATTAATTAGCAAAACACTTTTTTGTGTCATGGTGATAAAACGTAAAATGTTACATCTACGCAAGTGTCTAAGAGAATGTGTGTTAAATGATTGTCCAATCAGATTGAAGATCATCTAAGACACTATTAACATCACATCTTTGAGATCCTTAAACAGGAACAGTACTTATTCAGTTCAGTTCTTATACAGATTATCGTTAACATTTACTACGCGTGGAGACAATATTAAAAAACTCACAAATTGATGTTACTTTGCGTTAGCTAGAAGCTACAAAACCCACTAAAATGTTTGTTTTTATTTCATAGTGAGTGTCATGTCTACACTGTCATAAAGCACTACAAAGCTGGTAAAGCTGGACAGGTTTGAGAGATACAGTATTAAAGTTATAGTGTACAAACATGTTTAAATCAAAACTGACTTTTAGGAATCTAACTTTAATTAGATTTTGAAATGTAAATTTATCTAAGCTGTTTGTTTGCTCATTTGTTGTGAGATGTTGTGCAAACAATATTCATAACCATAATGTTCCTGTAAGCAAACAAATGTCCAGCAGTGATTTTACTGTATACACAATAATTGTGTAATAATCTACGGTATAAATCTATGCCAGTAAAGATGTTTTTTTCAGACATTTATACCCATTCTAATATACCTTATTTTAACAACTATAATTTTACACTTTCATGACCAGACACACAACTATAACTTCACAACTGTAAAATAAATAAATCCATACTTCATAAATTCTTTTCAGCTGTTTTTATTTGGCCTGCCATCATCATCCCCACACAGTTCAGTACTTATTATGACCATTATTATGACCTGAACTGTAACCAATTGTTATTGGTTACAGTTCAGGTCATAATAATGGTCATAATACCACATGTCCACATATCTGTGGACATGTGGATGTCCTTCTACAATGTTTAATGTCAATAATTTATAGTATTAAAAATGAGCAATATGTCCCAAAATTGTTTACATTTTTTTGTATTACGTCTGGTTAGGAGTTTACAACTTTTAGACTAAAGATTTGACTTTAAAAGCACACTTTGTACACATGACAATAAAATTAAAAATGTAATAATGGTTGTTTATGCATGTGTGTGTGTGTGTGTGTGTGTGTGTGTGTGTGTGTGTGTGTGTGTGTGTGTGTGTGTGTGTGTGTGTGTGTGTGTGTGTGTATCAGGACATGGGTCCCAGCGGCTCCACTGTTTCCCGATGTAACCTAAAGTCCATCTTGCTCCAGTCTGGATGTAAAGCACAGTTTATTGAGTCTCCTGTCAGTAGCATTGTAGTGGAAGAGGACCGCCCCCTCAGTGACCGTGCTCAAGGCACGACTGGTGACGCCAATCAGATTCGACCACAACGTATCCGGATGACCTTGAGGCCAGGTATGGTTCAGTTTGATCACAGGAAATTATTTGGATATTAATGAGCTCATAATAACTCTCATGATCAGTAAACATATTTGCTTTCGGATATTATACAGTATCTCTGGCTCTACATGGGCCTCTAGGGTGACCTAACTAGAGGGCTGTAGATTTTATTATTATTTTCTAATGATGTGATGATGATAATCACCACCACTCACTATGATCTAATAGTGATTTAGTTGTTATATTTATTGTTCAGTTGTAATTGTTATAAACCTAATTATCTGCTCACTAAATTGTTCTTTTAAACCTCTTCTAAACCTCAGTTATTTCAAAAACTTTATTCTAATTAAGAAGCATTATTTTATGGAATATACTATGTTTCAAATCTTTAAAAACAGTATTAAATTATATAGGTTGAGACCTCATGGTCTCAACCTTGTGTATTTTTTACACTACAAATGTCTCAACCAGCAGTAACTTATATGAGAATGTGAATAATAATTGCTGTATATTTCTCTCTCTCTCTCTCTCTCTCTCTCTCTCTCTCTCTCTCTCTCTCTCTCTCTCTCTCTCTCCCAATCAGATGATTCAATGCAATTTACAGTGACCGTTCGGCAGGTGGCTGATTACCCTGTAGACCTCTACTACCTGATGGATTTGTCCTATTCTATGAAAGATGACTTAAGCATACTCCGCTCCCTCGGCAGTGCCCTGGCTGATGCTATGGGTCGTACCACCAGCAACCTGCGCATGGGATTCGGAGCATTTGTGGACAAAACGCTCTCCCCGTACATGTATATGTTTCCAGATGAGGCCATTAGGAACCCCTGCCTTGGGTGAGATTGTATTACAGAATTTTGTATATAGTATATGCAAATCAATTAAATATTTCAAACTAAAAGATTTGAACCATAGTCCTATAAATTTTCTGATGATGAAAAGCTACAGCTTTGGAGTAATTTTGATGTCTGTCTGTTTTCTGTGTGTGACTTTGAGTGCGTCGCAGAATTAACACTACCTGCTCACCACAATTTGGTTATAAGAACGTCCTGTCACTGACAGAGCAAGTGAGTCGTTTCACAGAGGAAGTGAAAAAGCAGCAAGTGTCACGGAATAGAGACTCGCCAGAAGGTGGATTTGATGCCATCATGCAGGCTGTGGTCTGCAAGGTGATACAGACTCATGATAAAAACAAGTTAATGTTGATTCTTTTTCTATAACAGCAGCTACAACAGTTGTGCTGGCTGAAATACAAATCACAGGTTTATATTAAAGCACTTATACTCATACACGTACAAGCGATAGAGGGAAAGTTAGTGAAAGTTCTGATGTTTTTTAAATATCTGCAATAAATGTGAAAAATGTGACTTTGTTTGGTGCGACACTGACACTCCTTGAACAGGCATCGACTTTGAACATCCTCTTGCTCTCTCTCTTTCTCTCTCTCTCTCTCTCTCTCTCTCTTTCTCTCTCTCTCTCTCTCTTTCTCTCATCTTTCAATCTGTACATTAGGATATAATAGGGTGGCGGCCCGATGCATCCCACCTGCTGGTGTTCACTACAGATGCTACAAGCCACAGTGCACTAGATGGCAGCATCTCAGGAATTGTCCAACCCAATGATGGACAATGTTATGTTAATAATGACATTTATGCCAAGACTGCTATAATGGTCAGTCTGACAAACAGCCTTTAAGTTTATTTTTTATTACTTTTTAAATGTTCTCCAACAGCATATCTCTGTGAATTTGTTGGCTGTGTATGAAATGTAGGTGTATTTGTATAGGACTATCCATCCATCGGACTGCTCACTGACAGACTGACCGAAAATAATATCAACCTCATCTTTGCTGTAACTGAGAATGTGATACCTCTGTACCTTGTGAGTGCATAAAGAAAGGAACATGCCTTCACCCACACATTTTTTTGCATGCTTTCATTAAAGTGGCCATTGCTGCCTACTGCCTTGTCTCATTGCACATTGTTGCACCTCCGTAGACACACTCTGATTTCTTTCCCCATCTCTCAGAACTACAGTAAGCTGATTCCTGGTACCACTGTCGGGATGCTATCTTATGACTCAAGAAATGTCATCCAACTCATCCTGGATGCATATGCGGTGAGATACACAAGTGTCAGCATGAAATTATCATTGTTACATGACATCCGTATCTTTGCTTTAATTGGGCATCGGTGTGAAACTTACAGTTCCAATATATAAGGTGTCAAATTAGTTGGAGTGTCCTATTATGGGGAAATAATCAGTGATAGGGTGGTGTGATGCAGCCCATAGTCTTACTTTCATTGCCTCAAACTTAAAAATATCTATGAAAGCATGATCTATGATGTTTCATTTCTCCTCACAGCCATTTGGTTGTTTTTTAAATAACACATTTTAATCAAGTTATAATTAGACTTAGACTTAGATTTACTTAGATACAAGGCTCTGTAAATTAGTTGTTACTATAGAAATAGTTTCATTAACAACCACATTAATATAATATCTGATCTGAATTATAGCTGGATTATAGCTGCAGTGTTACAGAACAGGTTACTCGTTACAGGTTTTTTGTATATGTTTGAAAACTGCTTAAACAACACGATTGTGACTCTGTGCTCTTTTACTTCGGTAGAATATCAGGTCAAAGGCAGAGTTAGAGGTATTGGGTGTTCCAGATGAGCTGAGCTTGTCGTTTAATGCCACATGCCTCAACGGAGTGTTAGTACCTGGTGTTAAATCCTGTTCAGGACTTAAAATTGGAGACACGGTGAGTAGCCTGTAAAAATACAACCTTGGGTTACATGGGATTTGCACCAACTTTGCACCAAAAAGGAAAACAAATATACCATCATAATCAATTTAATTTGTCATAACTGTGTTTTGGCTTCTCCTTATTTTTTATATTAGTCATAGTCATGTATAGCTTTGTACTGAACTAATGAAGGAATTCCTTCCCAGTTACCAAAACCACAGCCAGTCATGTTCTCATGTACTTGTCTCTTCGAAACATATTAATACACATTACACAATATGCTGCTATATTGCATTCTATATATTCACTATGCAAAAGACAAATTAATGTGAGACAAGTGCAGTAGTGCAGTTGTCTCACATTAATTTGTCTTTTGCATTAATTTGTCTTACACACATTTGGGCAGTTGTCAATTAAATATCATTTAAAAGGAGGCCCTTCAATCATAGGGACATCTCTGGCATTGTATAGATATGATGTGCTTCCTGGTAATTGAGAGAAAACTCTTTAAAAAAAAACTCTAAAAGAAACTGACAAGCCTAAGGTGATTCAAGGTCAGAACATACCCTCTATAATCACTATATTCACACTTTTATTCCCACGCTGGGGCATATAGTAACAAAATTATATCAGAATAAACTATAAAATATATATCTGTGTGTATTTCATTTAGGTCTCGTTCAGCGTAGAGGCAAAGCTCCGTGGCTGTCCTAAAGTAAAGAGTCAGACGTTCAGCATCAAGCCTTTGGGCTTTAAAGACACACTGCAGGTGACCGTTGATTTCGCATGTAACTGCTCATGTCAAGATTCTGCCCAGCCTGCTAGCCCTGCCTGTCACAATGGCAATGGCACGCTGGAGTGCGGTGTGTGTCTGTGTGACCCAGGACGCATGGGACCACAGTGCGAGTGCACCGAAGCCGACTTCAAGCTCACCGACACAGTCACCTGTAAACAATCGTCTGACACAGCTATCTGCAATGGACGAGGCGACTGCGTGTGTGGCCAATGTAGCTGTCACTCAAAAGACTTTGGAAAGGTGTGGGGCCAATACTGCGAGTGTGACGACTTCAGCTGCATCCGCTCCAAAGGGCAACTATGCTCTGGTAAGGAATAAGTTCACTCATATTCACTCATATTCACACATCAGTGTACATGATGGACTTATAAGCAGTTATAACTCCTCACTAATGTACTAATCGTACATCACCATACATGGTAATATAAAATAAGTGGAGCTTTGCAGTAGGCACCACTGTACCTCATCTTTTGGCGTGTCTGGACATAGACTCTGCTGTTGGGCAAATCTTGTGTAATGCTGTATTCTTCAGAATGGATTCACCACACTGTTGACTAAGCTTCTATAGAGCTTAGATTTAATATGCGTACGTCTGTGCGAATGTGTGTTTGGGTTTGTTTGTGATTATGTTTACGTTTGAAGACTTTGTAGTGGATCAGGGCCTGGTCTTTGTGTCATAATCTTGATGCTGTGTCATGTCTCATTCGAGGGCGGTAATAGGGATAGGAGGGTGTGTTGGGTGTTTTTGTGAGAGTATTGTGAGTAATAAAGACTGCTTCATTTCTTAAAGTCTTTATACTGTTTTTATTTTTTGCTTTTGTTTTTTGTCAAGATATGTAATGATTAATGCGTAGTAATGATATTTTTACAATATGGGTTATCACAGCTTAAGAGTGATAACGGTTTAACAAATGATCTGTGATTGTTTTGTTAGAGACGCTTGATGGCTTTCCGATCAGGTTTAAAAGTCTCCCACAGGAAGCTGGTGGTCTCTGATAGTGGTCTTGTAATAAGCTGTGGTTTGATGGTGAGTCAATGTAACTAATGAGCTTGAGCTCTGCAATAATGATGGAGCAATGTACTCAGTGATGCACCGTATACACCCTGGATTTGTAGCTTAATCAAGAGCGAGAAACAATTAGACACTGTTGGTAAAGTGTTTACCAGAAACCATTTGTTTTTTTCAGCAAAGCCTCGTTGGCACTTTTTAGCTAAACTAAATGTTGTGATGAATACATGTTTACATTTATGTCAAAGGATAGACATCCTTATCTATAGTGACTTATATTTATCAAATTTTTATATAACTAAGCAGTTAAAAGCATTGCTTTAGAACCCAGAAGTTATTTGGAGGCCCAGTCTAGATTGGAGGTGTTAGGCTTAATATTTATGGCCCTTATCCAGATCTTATCTGAATTTTTCAATACAACTGAGCAATTGAGGGTAGAGAGGCTTGCTCAAGGGCCCAGCTGTGGACACTTGGTAGACCAGGGATCATTAGTCTTAACCACTAAGCTCCCACTGCCCTAGTGCATATTATGTACCATTAAAATATCTTCAGAAATTCTTTTCATTCATTCATCTTCAGTACCTTTTTGTTTTTTTGTCAGGGTTGCAATAGACCCAGAGTCTATCACTTGAGTATATCCTTGGATGCATAAATATCATCAGCCAATCAACTTAACAGCATGTTTTTGGGGAGTTAGGAAACTAGAGAATCCAGAGAAAACCAATGCAGACAGGAAGAGAACAAACAGTATCGCAGGATCTCAGGATCAATCCAGAGATCGTTGGGCTGTGCTACCTGCTTCCCTCCACACCATCACAGCTTCACATACTGTAGCTGTGTGCTAAAGAAAATGGTGCTCAATTCTTGTGGAGAGTTTTTTTGCCATAGCCATTTATTTCTCAGAAATTTAGTGTACCTTTGAATTACCTCACTAATACAAGAGGATTTTAGTCATTGTTTCTTGTTCAATATATTATTTATGTTGTTTAATATATTATTCTAAAGGCCACAGTATTTTAATAAGCTCAGTGAGATCTCTGGGCAATGAGTAATTTGATGAATCAGTGCATTCCTACAGTCCAATACTCATAAATATAACTGAAAATTGTAATTTTTTTTCAGAACCTTTTTTACCATTACACATTAAGGCTTGTTATTGTGTTATTAATTATATTGAAATTACAATATGTAGCATTTTGTCACCTTTTTGGCTTGATGCTTATCACCCAGTTCATATGTACATTATAAGTATGACTTCTGTTCTGCCCTCAATTTCTGTTGTTTGTTTTGCTGCACAAAGTCTGTCACATGTGTCAACCAAGTTAGCCTCAGCTAACCACAAATGGAAACACGATAGATACGCATTTTATATTTATGCCCTCGTGGTCACTTTGTGAGAACAGAACTGACATGGAGGATAGCTGAACGTTAGCTGAGCTACTGTAGTGATAACAGCAAGTTCGGTTTACAAACGAGTTTTACACACATAAAATGTCTACAAGAAAAATAACTGGCAACCTGCTGGCATCATTGTCTTCAATAAACCCAGAGGGTCAAGTCTAAACAGGATGAAAAACACAGATAAAATAAGGGCATCAGGAAGGCAAAAGTCAGGCAGAGATCTGTGTTTGGTTGTAATACAGAAAAACAAAACTGATGATTAGACCTACACCTAGACTACAAGTTATAATTATAACTATAATAACTGATTATTGAAATGTAATGTAGTAATGTATTTTAATTATTCAACTTATCTTGTTACTGCATACAAAGAGAATTTTTGTAATTATTTTATCTGGGAAATAATGTTTTTTGTATTTGTAATGTGAACTCTAACCAGGAAAATTTTATTTTCCGAACCAACATTTTCATGTTCGTGCACTGTCAAATAAATAGTTGCTGAAAATAAGTGTGTGCTAAGGATGACGATGATGACGACGACGACGACGATGATGATGATGATGATGATGATGATGAAGAGAATTCCGCAAATCTTTTGTGTTGTATTTGTTTGTATGCATATGTTCAGGTCATGGCGATTGTGTATGCGGGTTCTGTCAGTGCCATTCTGGCTGGTCAGGCGAGAGCTGTAATTGCTCCACGAGGACTGACACCTGCATGGCCAGTATTGAGCTACTGTGTAGTGGTCGTGGTGAGTGTTTGTGTGGTGTGTGTTCATGCACCCTGCCTGGAGCGTACGGTGCCACCTGTGAGAAATGTCCCACATGCCCTGACTCCTGCACCCTAAAAAAGTGAGTCCTCTGTGTGTCTCTGATAGTTTGTGTGGTTGTCTGATGTGGTGATAGCTCCGTTAAATATTCAAAATAATTATTTGTGTGTGTGTGTGTGTGTGTGTGTGTGTGTGTGTGTGTGTGTGTGTGTGTGTGTGTGTGTGTGTGTGTGTGTGTGTGTGTGAAGGGACTGTGTGGAGTGTAAGCACTACAAGAGAGGACCACTGTTTGAGAAGAAAAGCTGCAACACTGCAATCTGCAGAGATGAAATCCAGCTGGTGGATGAGTTAGGTATATACGTACACACACCATACTCCATGTAATACTATACGATATCATGTTTTTATTCTGCACTTTAGGAAGATACTAAAATAATATTAAGTCCAAATAATATTAAAAGCAGTTTAGGACAGGAAGTCATTTTCAGTTTGAGTTAAACCGATATGTACATTTAATTATGAACACTTTTTGAATTCGGTTTCTGAATTTCTCTATTTCAAATACTGTACATAGCCCAAAATCTAAGACACAATACACACAGCACATGGCATGATCAGCCCAGCTCTCTCTCTCTCTCTCTCTCACCAGCATACCATGAGAAGAGCTCTGTGAACTGTAGCTACAAAGATGAGGATGACTGCATTAATCATTTCCAGTACTATGAAGACATCAGCGGAAAATCCATCCTCTACCTCGTTAAAGAACCCGGTGAGAAACACAGACATAGGCAGAAACTTTGGAGATTTTGAGTTAGCACAGATTGCGCTCCACAATGATTCATTCTCTTTGCTGTTTGTTGCTACATGCTTGAGACAAGCAAGTACTAGCAGTTTTTTCATGACACATGAACAGACACTCCCTAAAGAACACCAGAGCGATCGATGAGCCGAAACGAACTATGTGTAACTTATAAGCAAGTAAAAATGTTAACTGCAGAATCATCTTTGGCAGACAATTAATCCTTTAATAGATATTGATATATTTTCTACAAGATCAATAACTAGTGCTGGCTACAACACCACTTTAGGTGAGACTGAATCGACGAGAAACTCCATAGACAATGGAGTCCGATTTAAGACTGTTATCTGTTTAAAATAAATAAATAAATAAACATTGAGGGTGAAGATCTTAATAAAGACCATTGCTTTGCCTGCAACTTTTTTTTTTAGCTCAAATACAGCTAGGAATTACAAGTACAGTACTAGTGCGTTATTTATTTCCAAGAAAGAGGATGATATGTATTAAAGCGTAGTCACCTTGTAACTGTAACAACTATAAATAAGCAGGAGGTGCTGTAAAAGAAACAACATATTGTTCATGGAAATGTTGTTAGGTAGTGTCCAAAAAATTAAGGCTAAGGCGGTCCTGACAAACCGGGTTTTTGTCAAGCCCGAGACGTGCGGTCTAAAGACAAAAGTGAAGCGCACTAGTCACACTATCAATAATCATAAATATATAAATAAATAAATGTCTAGCTCAAATCAAACTGTCTGTGTGTTTTCATGTGTGTAGAGTGTCCTAAAGGTCCCGACATCCTGGTAGTGGTTGCTTCTGTCATCGGGTCTATTTTTTTACTGGGATTGGCTGCTCTGCTGGTGTGGAAGCTGCTGATTACTATTCATGATCGGCGAGAATTTGCCAAGTTTGAGGAAGAGAGAGCCAAGGCCAAGTGGGAAGCGGTGAGATGGAATAACAAACACACACATGCACAAGCAAAAGACATCCATACCTGCAATCCCACATTCTTTGTCTGTCAGGACTATACGGATGAGAGGGTAATTGGTAGTTTCTCAAGAACTACCATTATTTTAGTGAGTAAGCGTGTCTTCATGTCACGTCTCGTCTCCTGCTGTAAGACCTAAAGCTCTTCTCGCTGTCTCCTTAAGCACAGGGATATGACACTAGCTATTATGTAATGTGCAATGGCGTTTATTTTGGCAGGATATTTTGTTTAATTTCTGTACAGCTTGTGTTCTAGGGCTGCACGGTCATAGTTAACATGGTAAAAATAATTATTTGTGTGAATATTATTCATTCAGACAAATTAGAAACAAAAGTGATATGATTTATTGCTTTAAACATTGTTTTTGGTTGTTTTTTTTTGTTTGTTTTTTTGTTTTTTGAGGAAACACCTGGATCAAGATGTGCAAAAATGGTTTAATGGCAGCACCTTGGTGGTTAACCAGCTAAACCTTTGTGTTTAACGTAACACATTCCTAGACTAAGACTAAACACTTATTCAAACTGAATAACAAATTAGCGCCTTAATCAATACGACACAATGAAGCTACAATATTAAACAGTACAGTCCTATATATAAAATAAGAAAAGGTGTATTAAGTGGAATTGGTTTGTCTCTCCAGAGAAAACTGTGGTTCCTCCTTTTATGAAGCTATGAACTCGTCATTATTTAAAGAAACTTAGTATCCTAATGAAACGCACTTTATTTACAGTCTCATCGTTTTTATTTTATTACAAGAACCTCAATGAAAACGATATTCATTTAGCTGAGAAAACAAATGAATTCTGTATATTCATTCATAATCCCTTAAAGTCTGATCAGTTCAAATTTACAGCAATTGAGGGTTAAGTGCCTCACTCAGGGGCCCATGAGTGGCAGCTTGGTGAACCTGAGATTCAAACTCACAACCTTCCGATCAGTAGTCCAACACCTTAATCACTGAGCTACCACATCCCTCATGTTTATAGTACCTGTGTGCACTTATGTATTAATTAAGAAATTAAACTGAACAGGACGTGCCTTTATAGATCGAGACAGCGTGATATGACCCAACACATGCTTTTTAACCGTTTAGAGTTACATTTAATATTATTGGGCAACCAGGAGGTGTTTTTTGATCTATGAGGTGAGTTTTTTATTGTAAACTCCAGCATTTTATAGCAGCTACAAACTTTTCAAGCCCTTCACAACCTTTACTATTTAAGTAACCTTTCTATATAAAGATATTAACACCCAAAGCATTCTTAGCTAGTCATATAAACTATTACTTTTCATCAGTGTTAAATAAGCATCACCAGATCAATAATTAGATATTTTTATCTATTAAGCAGCAAAGAGATTTTTTAAAAGCTTAAAGTTACATGGATCGATCATCATACGAGTAGCTGTTACTACTATAAACAAACAATATCATTAATATGAGTGGGTTAATATATAAAACTGGCTTTAGGTTGCAGCTGTTACAGAAAACTAACCAACAGTTTCTAATTTGAGAATCTGGCAACTTTCAGTATAAAAAGAAACTGTCTTTGATCAAATTGTTATGAGATGTAAGCTGTAAATTTTGGATTTATTCAGCTGGATGCCCTGCAAGCATGTCTAGTGACTCATGGACCAATAGCCACATTTACAGCATGTGGTAGACGTCCTTATCCAGCACAACTTACATTTATCTCAATTATACAGCTGAGAAACTGAGGGTTAAAGGCCATGTTCAGGGGCCCAGGAGTGGCAGTTTGTGGGACCTGGTGATCAAACTCACAACCACACCACCACCTGAACTGTAGTCCAACACCTTAACTACTACGTGACCACATCCCTCATCCCAATAACTAATCCTGATTATTTTAAACTATTTGACTCTTTGTCTTACACCGTATTACAAACACATTCATTAACAAACACGTCTATTCCCATTTAGGCAAATAACCCGCTGTATAAAGGAGCTACAACTACATTTACAAATGTGGCTTACCGTGGGAACACTTAAAGACTTCAGCTCCAGTACCTTCTTCAGCAGCAGTCAGTGATGTCTCAGTGATGCTCACGTCATAACCTCTCTGTCAGTGACTTCACTCTTTCCAAAAATCAGTGATGTCACCATTCTACAGCTGATGAAGGAGTGGACGTCTCAATCCGGTGACTGTGATGATATGATCTTTAACCTTTATCTCAATTGGTTTCATTCTCCTTCTTAAAGCACCTGCAATAATAATAAGTATGTAATAGAGATAGATTGATAGACAGACAGACAGACAGACAGACAGACAGACAGACAAATAGATAGATAGATAGATAGATAGATAGATAGATGATAGATAGATAGATAGATAGATAGATAGATAGATAGATAGATAGATAGATAGATAGATAGATAGATAGATAGATAGATAGATAGATAGATAGATAGATAGATGAAAAACAAAACCTGTATATTATTTGTATAGTATGTCATTTGTATTTCAAAAGAAAAAAATGAAAATAAGGGCAAGGTGTTAAACTTCCATTTTGTGGGAAATAATTTTCAGTGTTTATCTGATGTTTTGTTGTTGTTTGTGTCTATATATATATATATATATATATATATATACAGAAAGAGAGAGAATTTGTTATAAAAGAATTGTTGAATTTAAAGCATATAATGTCTACTTCCATACAGTTAATACTGTATATGAAGATTACACAGCAAAGACGGCCTGTTCGAATTTCTCCTGGTTGTGATGTCACTACAGTGAAAACATTTACATATGTAAACCTGTATTAAACTACTGAGGCAAAGCAGATGATCTGAACAGATAAACGATTGATTGCAGAAAATGGTCATCTGGATTAAATGTACTGCAAATGGATTTAGATATTAAGTATATATTAAGTGTGTATGAATTGTTTTTGTTTGTTTGTTTTTTACAGCCATTCCTGATTATTTCACTAGTTTGTTCAGCAGAATGAGATTGTGCTGATATTATTAGGTTGTGACGCTTGTTTGGCAAAAAGGGAGTTAGTTTTTCTTTTTTTAGACAACCATTATCTACGTATTATGTGTGGGAAGTTTCAAAATCAGAATATTGCTTGAAAGTCCTAAGATTTTGGCATTTCACCTAGTGGAATAGGAAAACATTATTGCATGCTACGTGTGGGAGATCATCTCCAACTGTGGGTTGTTCTGCGCTCTTGCTCCAGTGAACAAATGAATCTCACCACTGTGACTGTGAGAACACAATTAGATGAATCCCACCTCTGTGACTATGAGCACACAATCAGATGAAGCGCAAAGCTTTGCTCCAATCTGCACGATACACACTAAGCCGTATACCTAAACAGTAATGAGACTAAGAGTGTCATCGTATACCTTTGTCATACCTTTTATACCTGCTGGAAACCAGTACAGGCAAAATTCAGCTAAATGTGTGTGTACTCCTAATACTGATTCCACTTTTACTATTTACTCCATACTCTTTAAAGTGAAGGTTCCAGAAAGAACCAATGAGTGGTGATGATAAATTGAGACAGATGGTTTCCCAAAGAACCTTTCAGTAAATGGTTCTTAAAAGAACCCATATTTCCTAGTGACATAAAGAATGTTCTTGTAGTCTAAAGAACTTTCTTTCACAACAAAGAACCTTTTTTTTTTTTTGCCATGGACGCCGTCCAGGAATGTTAAAGGTTCTTCATACAACCAAATAAAGGCATTTTAAAAACACAACTAAACAAAATATTGTAGCATTCTGGATAAATCATAGTGAATTATTTTCTATTATCTTCCTTTTTTTTTCTTTAAAGTTAATTTTTGTTCTTCTATACAGAACCTTTTCACAGGCTAACTTAAAAACCGTTTCTAATATAGAACTTTTTAGAAGCTTAAAATGTTGATGTTCAGTGTAGAACTTTTTCTTCTGAGAGTGGAGAGGAGGGAAATGATTTGTTTATGCACATGAATGTGACTCACAGTTACTGAGGACCAGAAGAAACAGTAAAACTTTCCAACACAATTGGCTACCATCAGCTGGGTCTCTTTTACTCTCAGTTACAGTCATTTTTCTTACAAATTCTCCAAGAAAAAATCTCTTTTCTCTCACTGCACTTTATTCCTGATCGGTTGCCGGTTCTGTTTCTGGCCCTTTGGTCTGACTTCTTTGTGCCTAAAGTTGGGACATGATGAGGTCAGATGTATCTGATCTGGAATGTAAAAGCATTCATTTAAATTTTCTTCCAAATCCAAACCAGAGCTCTGACACACCACAGCTCTTGTGTGTGAATTACTATTACAGAGGTGACCTGCAGCAGCTCAGGAAGAACACAATGTTTTCTCTGTCTTTTCCAGGATCCTGTCATGTCCAGTCATGTTTAAGCAAAACCCCATTATGTTGTTCAAAGCATTCTAAGGTTTTCATCCAATCGGTAAAGCAGCTTTATCTGATGTATGCATTCATTACTGGTAATGTGATGTGGCTAGATACTTAGGTACACTTTAATATGGTTCAATAACACAACTTGATCACATAATTATAAAAAAAATTATAACAATTCTCAAAAAAAAAACGTGTGATAAGTTACGGACATTAGGGTTGGGATGGAGTTTGTGCTTCAACATTTTCTTGTTAATTCATACTCACGGTTTAATGGAAGTTTTATGGAAACCGAACAGAGAAGCTTCTGGCATTTACACAACCTATATTAGAGACATGTTGCATCCTGCCAGGACCACATGCCCCTTCAGCACATCACTAGAACCTCCATTAGGCAGCAGGCTTCACATTGTCATGACATTAAAGCCATATTTATGTTAATTAGTCTGGCTTTTAGATTTGGAAATAATGACTGCTGAAAACGTTGATGAGTTGTCACAACAGCCTATTAGAATAGCTAATGTAGTTTAGTGTTGGGATTGTGTGAGTGGGGTGTAAACCTCGGTAGACGGCGCTCATACGGACCTGTCACATCACCCACTGGAACTTTGGTTGCCATAGATACCACATGTGTTCAGGAGTTTCAGTGCATTACTTTGGAACTTTAGTTGCCATGGAAGCAGTGGCTCAGATGCTGATGGCGTTTGGAGTTAGTCGGATTCAGTCATTCATGAAAATGTCAGGCAGAAAGCCAAATCCAATCAATTCCTCATGTTCTTTTTATTGACTTATTTTTCATGCCATGGAAAGCAGCAGAATATCTCACAAAAATAAGCTTCCACGCTCTTCCACTTTTTTTTTTCTGCCGTCAGTGACACGATTCAGCGGCTATGGTAAATTGTTTTAATAAAAAAATTTTGAATAAAAATTTCAATCTGTATTTATTGTGCCCACTAGTTTGAAAAATTGTCACTTTTACCTGATTTCATTTTTTACTGTCTTCAGTGTTTTTTAATGCACAGAATTCAGTTCAGTGCTGCTTGAATGGTATTGCTTGTGGGTCCAAAAACTAATTAGCATTAATTTAAACATATTTATAGTAATCCTTTTTAACTTAGATCCTTCATCTACATAGATAGCTTCCTCCACATACATCCTTCTTCAGGTTAATTGTAAATTTTCACACTGGTTTTTTTTTGTTTGTTTGTTTTTTAGTACTTAGGCTTTTAGTGCAATAAAAAAAGATAAAATATGTATTTATACAGTTTTTAGATGCTGTAATTATTACTGTTTTATCACACCTGAAACAGGATGTTTGTTGAGCTAACGTTATTTTCGTTGCGGCCGATAGATGGCGTTGTTTTGCATATTTATTTTGAAAAACGAGGATAATAATCTACATCCGGTTCATGTAAAGAGTCATGGCGGCGCTCATACATGCATGCCCTGTCATTATTTTTCCCACCCGTTTACCGCATAGTCCCGCCTTCTGTACAGTGATTGGCAGAGACGAGTCCTCTAGGATTTGATTGGTGTTTAAAATGTATGCGGGCAATAAACTTTGTTTGGGACTGAATATAAGTTCAGTTAAACTTTATAAAATACTTCAGTAATTTTTAAATCGTTAGGATTTATTGACAGTTGCTTCAGCACCGAATAATTATTATTGTTAAATAATAATACATTTTTATACTATTGTAATATTCTAATAATTAATTATTATTGTTAAATAATACATTTTATACTATTATAATATTATAATAACTAATAATTATTGTTAAATACTAATTATTTTTATATTATTATAATAGTATAATAATAATTAATATACTATTAGACTATTAGTTCCTTGCATACATTATAACTGTTGGATGTTAATGTATTTACATAGTTTTATGTGCAATTTTATAACATTATTTTACTTTTTCCTTAAAACATGCTAAAACTTGTATTATATTAAACTCAATTCAATTCAAGTTTATTTGTATAGCTCTTTTTACAATTGACATCGTCTCAAAGCAGCTTTACAGAACATAAACAAAGAACAAACTGTTAATATAAAGAATGATATAAAGGTTAATAGAATAAAAAAATCAAGATTAATATTAGATATATTTAAATGTGTTTGTATTTATCCCCAATGAGCAAGTCTGAGGTGACTCAGGTGACTGTGGGGAGGAAAAACTCCCTTAGATGGTGAAGGAAGAAACCTTAAGAGGAACCAGACTCGATGGGGAACCTCATCCTCATATGGGTCACACTGGAGGCTGTGATTATTAATATACAGTCTGACAAATGTTGTATTGATGCAAAAGATCACATGGAGTTCACATCTTCTCTATATTATCGCAGAGTCCAACTGGAGCTGGTAGATCTCTAGATTCTCAGTCAGCCTCATCTCAGTGGAGGTCCAAAATCTTCATCGCACGGAAGACGATCAGAGCTGGTACAGTTTGTGCATGCCTTAGGTGGTATAGAGTTATGTGGAAACAGATAATTAACTGTGGCCCCTAACAGTAAAAGCTGAAAGAAGAAGAGGAAGAAGAATGACTGATAAGTAAATAAACTGGATAATAAAATCTAATAATAACCTATTTGTGCTGTGATCATAAGTAAATCTGCTTGTATTTGCTGTTGTTGTTGTTTGTTTGTGTGTATTGTGTGTGTTTGGTATTTTGTTTCATATACATAAAATAAAAAGCCTTAAAAAGCCCATGCTGTAGCATGAAGTGGGCGGAGTCATGGTGACGTCACTAGAACTCCCAGACAATCCGAGCGCACGAGGTAGGGTTAGCCGGAATACGGGTGGGGAAACATAGCCGGCGCGGTAGCAGATGGGAACATGACAGACTCTGCGAATGGACCGGCACCAGAGCCGGTGGACGGACTCAAGCGGCCCCAGTTCGGTACCCGGTTTCTCACAGACCCGAGGGAGGTGTTTCAGCACAACGCCTGGTGTGTGAAAGTCCGTGGGTGCTAAGAAATAATGCACAGAGCTTTAGCTTTCTTTCTCCACGCGTTTCCTTAATAATAACATTGTGTGTGTGTGTGTGTGTGTGTGTGTGGTATGTTTGTATGTATGTGTGTGTGTGTGTGGTATGTGTGTGTGTGTGTGTATATGTGTGTGTGTGTGGTATGTTTGTGTGTGTGTATGTATGTATGTATATGTGTGTGTGTGTGGTATGTTTGTGTGTGTGTATGTATGTATGTATATGTGTGTGTGGTATGTTTGTATGTATGTATATGTGTGTGTGTGGTATGTTTGTGTGTGTGTGTGTGTGTGTGAGTGAGTGTGGAGTGTATGCGTATGTTTGTGTGTGTGTGTGTGTATGCATGTGTATGTGCGTGTGTATGCGCGTGTGTGTGTATGCGTGTGTGTGTGTGTGGTGCTCAGTGTGTTTTATCCTAATCATTTACACTACAGTACTAATGAAGAAGGACGTTCACAATGTTTCTATAAGAAACCTACTTCTTTTCTTACTGTTAGTGTTGTAGCTGGTTCATGTAGAGACTGAACACGTGTGAAAGGCTTTGAGTTATCTGCTTATTTATATCATGGAGTGCTGATGTTATTTAAATAATGTATTTTTTATATTTATTGTGAATTCATCACCACTTATGTGAAGCAGACGTTTATGTAGCATTCTTGGAAGGAGTTTCCAATGAAAAGTAGTAAAGTTTACAAAAATTTTTTTTCATCTAAAGACTCATGGCTTTGCTGTTTCTCTCTCTATTTCTCTCTCTCACTCTCTCCTTCTCTTTTCTCTCTCACTCTCTGTCTCTCTCTCTCCTTCTCTTTCTGTCTCTGTCTCTGGCTCGCTCTCTTGCTCTCTCTCTCTCTCTCTCTTTCTCTCTCATTCTCTCTCGATCGATCTCTCTCTCTCATCTTCTCTTTCATTTTTAGTAATTACAACATACATTAAAATGAGCAGAACTCACGTGTTTTTAATGCATACTGTCACATTAATCAGAACTATAAACGTTTATGGCATTCGGGCAGATGCCCTTATCCACTGGTTACAGACTTATTACCATGGAAACAAAACTCTGTTTAGGGTTTTATTTTTGTTTTTTTTAATATACACATACAACAAACAGGGACCTTCCACCTCAGTGCCAGAACAGAAAGGAGTCTTGCTGTATACCTACCACTTACCCTGAGAGATGATGGGACCAATCAAGCTTTGTAGGCGTCAGTGTTTTTAATCTGATGCGTATCGAAGCCAGTGGAGGGAGCGCAGCAGCGGGGTGGTGTGTGAGAACTTAGGCAGGTCGTTGTGAAAAAAGTTGTGCAGCTGCATTTTGGATCATTTACAGAGGATGAATTGTGTTCATACAGTAGGTAGACCTGCTAGCAGTGCGTTGCAGTAGTCCAGCCTTGGCAGGAGACTAGAGACTGAAAAAGTACCTGAGCAGTAGTAGAGAAGACATAACATGAGCGTGTCACATTAACAACATGCGAGGAATAGGACAGTTGAGTGTCCATGGTTACCCCAAGGATGTGAGCTGTGACTGAATGGGAGATCAGATCGTTATGCAGGGATATTGCTAGATCCTGACCTGGGGACATATCACATGGGATGACCAGCTTTTTTTTTTTTTTTTTTTGCTCGCTCTACTACTTGCTCACTTTATCTATCTATCTATCTATCTATCTTCCTTCCTTCCTTCCTTCCTTCCTTCCTTCCCCCGGAAAATAGAGAAGGTTCAGGTTGAGATGGGAATTTGTGAAAAAGGAATGCTTGTGAATGTTTTTTTTTGTTTGTTTGTTTTTTGTTTTGTTTTTCTTTGTCACTGATTACTTTCAATGTACCATGTTCTGATTTAAAAAAAATCCTGTACTTGCAATTTCGCAAAATACGTTTTTCACAAAATAAGCTACAGCAAAATTAAGAAAAATGAGAAAAACCTTCCGGATGGACTCGTTAATGAGGGCTGTGTTGTTTTTACATGTCTGTGTTGTTGTTGTCTGTATTGATGTGTTTGTGTCTGTGTTGATGTGCCTGTGCTGTGTTGATGTGTCTGTGTTGTGTTGATGTGCCTGTGTCTGTGTTGATGTGCCTGTGTCTGTGTTGATGTGCCTGTGCTGTGTTGATGTGTCTGTGCGGTGTTGATGTGTCTGTGCGGTGTTGATGTGCCTGTGTTGTGTTGATGTGCCTGTGCTGTGTTGATGTGCCTGTGCTGTGTTGATGTGCCTGTGCTGTGTTGATGTGCCTGTGCTGTGTTGATGTGCCTGTGCTGTGTTGATGTGCCTGTGCTGTGTTGATGTGCCTGTGCTGTGTTGATGTGCCTGTGTTGTGTTGATGTGCCTGTGTTGTGTTGATGTGCCTGTGCTGTGTTGATGTGCCTGTGCTGTGTTGATGTGCCTGTGTTGTGTTGATGTGTCTGTGTTGTGTTGATGTGCCTGTGCTGTGCCTGTGCTGTGTTGATGTGCCTGTGCTGTGTTGATGTGTCTGTGATGTATTATGTTGATGTGTCTGTGCTGTATTATGTTGATGTGCCTGTGTTGTGTTGATGTGTCTGTGCTGTATTATGTTGATGTGTAGGGATAATGTGCAGTGGTCCAAAGAGCAGGAAGATTCAGCTCAGAGGAAAGTGCAGGAGAACAGCGAGCCTCTTTCAGCCGAGAAACAAGGTAAGTGTGCCCTTTTTTGCACTTCATTTTGTCATATTTACATATAATTATTTATTTTGTTTGCATAATATTTCTGCCAGGTTGTCTGTGTTGGTCGGTTTGTACACATTTTCTGAGTGTGATCCCCACTGTTTTTAACAGAGGATTATGAGAATAGAGCTAATGAGTACTGGAACGACTTCTATGCCATCCATGAAAACCGCTTTTTTAAGGACCGCCACTGGCTCTTCACCGAGTTCCCTGAGCTCGGCCCTCAGCGTTCCCAGACTTCAAGAGAGGGTCCGACATCAGATGAAGAGCTGGTGCAGATCACAGCAAATTTGGAACTGAAGGGTGAAGAAACTCCTGCACCTGTCACAGAAGAACCAGCGGCGTTTCCTGGAGCCTCAGCCACTTACCGCATTCTGGAGGTCAGTCAGCTGATATATATGTGATACGCATGTGGGTACTGTAGATAAATGTGTGCAGACATATGCTTATCTGCATGTGTGCCCTTTAGGTAGGCTGTGGAGTTGGTAATACAGTCTTCCCAATTCTCAAGACGAACAAGTAAGATATAAAATAATACAATTATCCTACTGTATTCTCTAGATTTCATTTTAAAATCAAGGGCAGTTGTAAACTCTTGAATGTAGTAAGCACCCTTTTTTATTTGTTTGTTTATTTTTATTTTTATTTTATTTATTTATTTTTTAGGATGTTCTTTTGTCAATAAGTCTTGGAACACATTGTTTGTTTGTATTTTCTGATATCCAGTGATCCAGGCCTTTTTGTGTACTGCTGCGATTTCTCCAGCACAGCTATTGACCTCGTCAGAGTAAGAGAGAAAGTCATTACTAAGTCTAAATCGTTAGGGAAGAGAAAAACAAAGAAAGGTGGGAAAAAGAAGGATGGGGGTTTTGTAGGATTTTTTTTTTTTTTTAAATATTTGAATACATTTTATACATTTTAGTTTCTATTTATATTTTTATAAATATAAATTAATCTATTTAGCAATATATGTATTTGTATGTACAAATTTTTGTGTATTGTTACATATTTTTATTATTATTATTATTATTATTATTATTATTATTATTATTATATAAACACATTCAGACAAAGCATTTTTGCTTCAAATGCAGCTAACAGTTAGGGACATTTATAGGCTCTATTTATTCATCTTCTACATAAACAAAATGGTTTATTGTTTCAGACACTGTAAATTACACTGCTAAAATCTGCATTTATTTTGATCAGGCAATTGATTTACAGACTGATTAATTTCCTTTGCAGTCTAATCTGGAGTACGACCCATCTCGATGTCACGCCTTCGTCCACGACCTGAGCGATGTCACAGCTTCTTATCCAATGCCAGAGCAGAGCCTCGATGTTATCGTTCTCATATTCGTCCTCTCCGCTCTCCACCCTGAAAAGTGAGTGAGTTAACCTATAGGAGAGATTAGTGCCTGTCGCCTGTCCCTAGCCTCAAGTGTACATGTAGTCGACTTCAGAATTATTGGCACCCTTCAAGAATTGGTTCACATCAACATTAAACACATTCACTATAAAAGGCTACTTAAGTTTTCTCTGTCAAAAAATAATTCTCTAAGAAATGAATTTTAAAGATATGTTCAAATAAAACAAAAAAAAAAATCAATTACTGTCCCTATATTAGTTTGTTTAATTTAAGGGAGCATAAAGAAAAGCTATTAAACATTCCAGTTAATTGAGAAGTTCATCTAATCGTATATAACCTTTATGCTTTTCTCTCTGTCAGGATGCAAAGCTCTCTCAGTAAACTGGCCAGTTTGCTGAAACCCGGAGGAGTTCTGTTACTGAGGGATTATGGACGCTACGACATGGCCCAGCTCCGTTTTAAAAAAGGTCAGAACTTTAAAAAGCTTCTAATGCATACGTCCTTCTGTGCTGTTTTTTTTTTTCTTTTTCTTTGTAAAGATGTTAAAGGTTTAAGTTTTGTTTTCACATTTTAGGAAGGTGCTTATCTGAAAATTTCTATGTCAGAGGAGACGGAACACGAGTTTATTTTTTCACTCAAGGTAATGAGCCTTTTACGCACACACACGCACACACACACACACACACACACACAAAATCAGTGGCTGCCTTTGTTTCCCCACATAATTGCTGTACGTAAGTTGACAGTGTTACCTGAAACTATATTTGGTGAAACATGATAACTTGTACTTCATACTCACTTTTATTCCTTTATCTGCCTCTTTCAACATCATTCCCTGTTCTTACAGAAGAGCTACATGATCTGTTTTTTGGAGCTGGTCTGGAGAAGGTGCAGAATTTAGTGGACCGAAGGCTGCAGGTGAACAGAGGAAAACAACTGACCATGTACAGAGTTTGGGTGCAATGTAAATACCGCAGAAACACAAAGCCTCTACTACAGGTACCTGAAGCTGAGACAAGATAGCAAGGAAATCCACTGGATTACACAATGAGCAAAGAACCGGAACTCTGACAACTGGCGAAATAGATACATAAAATCTAAAGACAAACATTTGTGGCTGGAAAGTGGATGGAGAACATTAAATACCGTCAATCCTTACTGCTCTTATCATATGATCAAATGATTTTAAATGCTTTTAAACATTTATATAATGCAAATAAAAGATGGTTTTGGTAAATACCTGTTTTGTCATTATTTTGTCTATGGAGATCAAATAAATATTGAATAATAACTGTTAATATAATGTTGCTGGTGGGAAAGTCTGAGTTGTTGCTGAACTCTACTAGAGCATTTCTGAGTGTTCCATTTACTCTCCTGGAGGCTCGAAGACTGCAAAAATAATTATCATGTCCCAGTTAAACCTATTGTTTTGAAATTAGCTACACATTTCCATGACTGCAGGAAATAACTTATTCTGGCACTGCATAATTCCATCTTTAACATTGTAGGTATTGACAACTCTTAACAGCACAGTTTGTGTCAGGGAGTGCAGGTCCAAATCTTGCTGGAAAAATGCCCCGATGTCATAACGGAGGCAACAGTTTTATCGTTAATTTGTCAATTGTTTGTCATTAGGTGATTATTGTTATACAGGTTAAGTGTGTACATTGATATGAAGTAGGTTGTTATGAAAAGTCCTGAAGATTAAAGGGGTGAGAATATTAAATTCAACGAAATCCAATCAATTTGACCTATTTTTATTAAAGTACATACAGATTTCTCATGGGCTCAGTTTCATCAGACATATACAATGATATATAAATCCATCCATCCATCAATTTTCTGTAGTGCTTATAATACGCATGGTCCCTGGAAGCCTGGAATCTGACCAGGGGGACACACAGTCACACACTACAGACAATTTAGAGATGACAGCAGTCTATAGTTAATTAGTCTGAAATTGGGAGGATGGGGGGGGGGGGGGTTTTCGGCGAAAATGGGAAATGTAGACACGGTTTTTGAATATGAAAAATATTGTCACAAGTTGAACAAGCTTTCTGATGCATTTTGATATGCTTTTTTTCCTGCTCAACATGGTTATAAAGAGTTGTTATTTGTGTTACTGTAGATTTGCTATCGGACTGAAATACTCTTGTCATTCTCTTTTGACCTGGCTCTTCAACAAGCAAATCTGCAGAACTGTCACTCACTTGAGATATGTTTGTTTGTTTGTTTGTTTGTTTGTTTGATGGTTTTGTGCATGGAAAAAAGATAAGCAAACTGTGCTTTATATCCAGACTGGAGCAAGATGGACTTTAGGTTACAACAGGAAACAGTGGAGCCGCTGGGACCCATGTCCTGACACACACACACACACACACACACACACACACACACACACACACACACACACATATATATATATATATATATATATATATATATATATATATATATATATATATATATATATATATATATATATATATACACACACACACACACTAGTCAAGCCCAAAAAATCTTTTACATTAATTTTTTAGATTAGATTGTAATCTGCATATACTGTAAGTGTGACAACTGCAGGAATATCTAATTAAGTTTGTGTTATTTGTGTTGTATTATTTAGTTTTGATCATTAATAGAAAAACTAGACTGATACGCTTCAGACTTAAACAGTAGATGGACAAAATGGTCTGTTTAGGAATGAAGGGATTTTTTTTCTTTTTAGGTTAGAAAAAGGGTGTTATGTTTAACAAATATGCCGGTGTTTAAGCGTCTCTAAACAGGAAATATGATCACTGCTAATGTGTCGGTTTATACATTAGAAGAGACCTTAGCAATAGTGACAATTGTGGTTTGCAATACTTTTGCATTCTTTGTAGTGTAGTCATGTTATTAACGATATAGGTATGGTTTTCTAGTAGAACCCTTTTGTGTCAGAATTGTTTGACTTGTGCATTAACTGGCTGCCTTGTGACTTATTTTTGTAACATTTAATGAGATCGAAAGATCTGCAGTTAAACAGCAAGTAAGATGTTTATACAGTCTGATCTACTAACACCATTTTAGGCATAATTATCATATCTTCATTCAGAATTCTTATAGAATTTATTTTAGGATAAATTCTAGAACTACAATTGTTGTTTACTTGTTGCTTTTCACATAACTACAGTATATGAACTGAATGTGCATCATCTGGATAAAACGAATCATTTTACAATGAGCTGCATCACAACACGTGATCTGAACTTTCACATAATGCGCCATTTCTCCAGTTCTTCCGAGTAGACAGAGATCCTGAGAAGAAATCCCATCAAGGCTTTTGTTAGAGTTGATAACGTCACACTTCGTAGGGTAGGAGAGAAAAAACTTCACAACTTTGTGCACTCTATTGATTAGTTAGTTGAGGCTTGTTTATTAACAATGCTTATTTTTATTATTATTTTTAAATAGAATATTTTCTATATACGACAGAATATTTAAAAAATGAATCAACGATTATTTTCTGTTTCAAGTTCAACATTTGTGTCTAATCTGTTCAGAATCTGGTGATACTCAAAAGTACTAATATGAGGCACCACACCACAACATAACCGCTATCTTATTTAGAGCCACAAATTAAGTGCTAATGAATTAATCACCCATGTAATAGAAGGTAAAAAAAATCACTTGTTGCATATTTTGACCTGTGTAAACAAAAATGTTATTGTTAAACCCCTGTTTTAGAGACGTTTGTAAATGTGTAGGTGCATGAGTAATATATAAGATTCAATTATGTACCTTGAAGTATGTATTTTAAAAGGAACACTATTTACATTACCAGGTGATAGATGCGTATTAAAGATACGAATGAATCGAATCAATTAAGGCATTTGTTAAGTGAAATAAAACAATCTACGGAACGTGTGGAATGTAGAAATGGGGCGTGGCCGAAAGCCCGAAAATCTTGCACAGTCTCACGAGAAAATATGAGATTTTACCGATTATTGTTTACATTGCGAAAAATGAGAACCGAACCGAATCGATCCGGATTTAACTGATCCTCCGGGAACAGCTTCACTTTTCATTCACGCGGTTTTTGTTCTGCGGAGATGTGCAGACGGAACATGATTGTACGCACAGTTTTGATTATTTCAGACGTTTAACCCGGTTCGGTTCTGCTGACCAGCATCGAAAACAAAACATCCGAGAAAAGATTCGAGATTTAAATCGCTCAGAGAGGAGCCATGTTCGATGCGCTTTGACCGTCGCTCGGTGGAAATCGCTGTGTAGGCAGCATGCCATTGCTTTGTAAGAAGAAAGGAGTCTAGAGAGCCTGATTAGTTGATAGACTGTCTTTAAGCAGGCCGAAAGGAACGGTTCACCACACCGAGGCCTCGTGTCTGGAGGTACCGCAGCCACCGTTTAACGCTCGGGCTTGGAAGCCGAAAACCACGCGCCTTGCGCCGTATACTGAGCTCAGGCGAGACTCGAGGATTTGAGGCCTAGTTCGAGAATGTCTAACTAACTGAGGACGAGGTGTGTGGTGACAAAGAGGGGGGGAGCAGTCACAAATTAAACCAAGAAAAAAAATCATCACAAGTCGAGAACATCGACAGCTCAGGTAAAACTTTAATTTTGTGCTGCTTTATAATTATTTGCTGACTGTCAAAACTTGGGAGGAATCTAATTAGCTTGTTAACTGTGCCGGATTTAATAGCAGCAGAGTCTGCTACAGAGCAAACAATGTCTTGATGGAGGTGCCAAACCCCATGGGTCAGATCAGGTTAGCTCCAGCTAACGTGCTAGTTAAGTGTCTTAACAATACTAATTTTGTTAAAACATTTTCTTATTATTTTATATATATCCCCACCCTCCTTAAGATATAGTTTTTTTTAATACATTAAACGTTACATGAAGCCTTTCCTAAAGTAACAGTTTGTCTACTAGCTTTGGCTAACTAGCTTGCATGGCATTTAGCTAGATACCGTCTGTTTTGGTCGTTTCGTAAATCTCTAAAACAAAACAAAAAAACACAAGCTAAGAGATTCTATTATGTGGTTGATGCCTTAATATGCGTTTTATATTTTGAATTTCGGTTAAATTGGAAAGTAATAACTTTATTGCATCCTTAATGATTGAATATTTCGGTAACTAGCCTTGTTGCTTGATTGATTAGCTGGTGTATTTTAGCTTGTGTGGCTGGTTAGTTATTGGATTGCATTGTGTTTTGTTTTTGGATTTTTCCTTCAGCCACCTCGCCAGACCTGCTGCTGTCCCATTGAAGTTGTTCAGGTCCAGCACAGCTAAACTGGCCTTGTAGATCAGTGTGATCAAGTTGGGAGATGATGTGCTGAGCTTTTGGGGTCTAATTGTTTTAGTAGATCATACAACACAGATTTAACGAGTGTGTTCTTTGAGTACGTGTCATGTGGAGTCATGTGACCACCTGATTTACGATGCTGGAAGTCTCAGAAGGTCTGTGGGTCGTGTTCATGCCTGTGGATCAGTGAACAAGCAATCAGATAGACTCATCAAGTCTCAGAAAGGTCTCGAAAATAAGATGCATCAGTGGCCCATGACTCAACATGTCACACAGACATTACTGTGGTATCAAACCTCCCAGCATCACTATGGCTACATAATGAGATGCAAACCTCTCTCTCTCTTTTGCAGTCATGATGGAGGAACTGCACAGCTTGGATCCTCGGAGGCAGGAGCTGCTCGAGGCTCGATTCACTGGGGTTGGAGTTGCCAAGGTCTGAAGTGCCAACACACTCCTCTGATCTTTCTGATCCCCTTCCATCATCTTTTTTGCTTTCCCCTTTTCGTTTATACTAATACAAATCACTACAGTCTACACCAACTTCAAATCACTCTTGTCTTAATCCCTCTATATAAGCAGCTCCCTAATTTAATCTTGTAATGTTACGTCTGTTTCTAAAACATAAGCATAGTCTTAGGCCAGATTTGCCTTTGTTGGTAATTGCAGATATGCATCAGTGATATTTAGTCACAAACATGCTTAACAATGTTAAGATTGCAGTGAACACTAGACACCAGAGACACACAGAACTGATACTAAGTACTGAGACAGATTTGGACTGAAATGACTGTTGTGATTGTCCTTACACAGAGCCCAAATCATCCCGGATCTGAAGTTTGCTCCTTTATCAGCAAAATCTTGCTGACAGTCATTCCTTGAGAGTGCTTGAATTAGGGGTTGGATGATATTTGACACGTATATAAAATGTAGGAGAGACAGACAGCATGTTATCTAAAATAAATATAATTAAATAACTTTTTCCATCATTGAGAGAACCCATTGATACGTGTTGCTGATGTCATGTTTGGCACATTAATTTTAGGTGAAATGTAAAAAAAAAATTCTGTAACCTGAGAAATCTGTGCACACACTGACATCTTGCACTTTTAGATATTTAATACCAAAGTCTACAACTCTAGAGCTGGATTGACAACTGGTGTTAGTCATATTGGTCTTCATTAATATGTATTTGAATAATGCCGAATCCAGATCATGTCCTGGTTGGCTGGAGTGCAGTGTATGTCCTGCCAAACTTTAAGCCAATGAACGTTTTTGCCAGATCACATGTGATTAATATTGTCCACAACTTAGCTGGTCAGTGTTATAAAAATATAGATGGAGGTGTCGTCATTTTGTGAAATCCCACTGTCTGTATGACACCATCATATCGCCCAATACCAACTATGTGGGATTCACTTTAGATTGCTTCATTTGAGTCACCAGGTGTAGTGTTTGGTGTGTAGTCATGTTGAATTTTTTTTTAGTTTCTTTTTTTGTTCTTTTTAACTAAACCACATCTCACAATGATGAGTAAACTGTGACGCATTATGCAGGGGCTGCGGAAGAATTTCAAAGGAAACACAAGTCTCTTTTGCAGTGTGTGTCAGGTGTGTCAGAGAAGGTTGTCCTGTGATTGTGAATAATGCAGGTTTTTTCCACGGAGACTGAAGTGGCCCGAGAGATACGAGTTATATATATATATAAAAACTTCCACAGCACCCCATCCCCATCCTGTTGTCTCTCTGTGCAACCTTGAAGTCTGTTGGCATTGCGGTCCTCTGGCTCGACGGGATGGAAAAATGTCAGGGGGTAATGAATAGCAGCGTTTGGTTGATCCAAAGGCCGCCTTGGTGTCGCAGCAGAGCTGTACACTCGTAAACAGGATGTGCACTTCATGGCAGATCTCATGTCTTAACATTTAAAGCTCTGTACTCGTTTATTTATTTGCTGTTATTTTTTTTTTTCCGTAGGGTTCCGGGCACAACGAGTCATCTAATCATAGTCTGTGTAGCGTGGGCTCTCTAAGTGACAAAGAGCTTGAGGTTAGTCACACACACACACACACACACTCACACACACACACACACACACACACCATACTCTGCAAGTACTTTAGCTGAATTCAGCCAGAACTTAAATCAATACCTAAATTCAGCTTTCTGATGTTTGTGCAGGATCGTATGCATACGTTTCCTGCTACCTTCTGTGCTTGCTTAATATAGCTTCCCCCACAGTGCTGCTTGGGCAGAAGGTGCAGGTTTGTCTATAACAGCAGCTCTGACAGTAGTGGTGGCTGCAAGACAAATCACAGGTTTAAATTAAGGCATGTGTTCTTGTCAAACAGCTAATTCACAGGGACCCATTTGCAGGATGCAATAATAATAATCTAAGCTCAGTAATATACGAATTTACAAATCTATAATAAACATATATAATCATTGATTGTACATTTATTTAACACTTGGAAGGAGTCTCCGGTGACGTTTCTTTGTAATCGGAGAGTCTACGGGACTTTGAAGGTCCTCAGTAATACGACAAGCTGCTTTTTTTTTTTTTTTTTTGGGTGCTATTTAATGCTCCTTTTATTTATGAGTGAAATTGAGAAACTGTTCCATAGGGGAATGCACCACTCACCACATTGCTTTTCATCTATTTAATATGTGGATGTCATTTTTCTGTTTCGTTGCATTTTTACTTGATTCAGCATGTCTTGACACAGTCTTGCCTAGATGAAATACAGACGCGGCCCAGTCCCAGCCTGAAGCCGTGAATTCAGTGTGGAAATTTTTTTGATTTACTAGTTTCTTCATTCCTACACCATTGAACTCTTAATCAAATTTTTCACTGAACACTTCTATCAAGTGTTCCGGGTAAAATACTCGCAGCTCAGTTTTCAACTTTTTAAAACGTACTTTTTTTTTTTTTTTTTTTTTTTACTTGCATGAAGAGTTGTTTTTTGTACATTAGTCGATACTGTGTGTGTGTGTGTGTGTGTGTGTGATAGCAGAAGAATCATAGCAGAACTGTACTGATTTGTTTAGTTTTAGAAAGCAGGATGGTGTTTGGTCTGAAGGGTGTGTGAGAAGTCTTGGCCTAGCGTCTCCACTTCATTCCTCATTTCCTCTAATTCTAGATGTTTCCTTGAAATCATATTAATTTTTTGTCTGTGTCTCTCTCTCTGTCAGTCTCTTGCTCTGTGTCTCAGTCTCAGTCTCTCTCACACACTCTCTGTGTCTGTCTGTCTGTCTGTCTCTCTCGCGCGCTCTGTGTCTGTCTGTCTCTCTCGCGCGCTCTGTGTCTGTCTGTCTGTCTCACTGTGTCCCCCTGTGTCTCACACAGACACCTGAGAAGAAGCCAAATGACCAGAGGACCCGCAAGAGGAAAGGAGACCCCTTTGACAGCCAAGGTAGCTGCTTTTGAAAGTTTTTCTCTTACACATTTTTTCACTTTCTCTCCTACTTGTTCAAGTTTTTTTTGGTACCCCCCCTATATGTAAAGCAGGATGTGTATGTAGTTGTTAGATAGCATTACTTAACTGTATTTCTGTGGAATCAGTAGATTATTTAATAGACGTTCGAACTGCACATTTTTGTTTTGTTTTCTTCTCCCCCAGCCAAAGCAGGATGCAGAGGACACAAAATCAGTGATTATTTTGAGGTGAGTACTAAGAGGTTAAATGTGTACATGTAGTGATTCATTTCTGACCTGAAACAGGAATAGATTTGCATCATAAAACCTTACAAGTCATACTCATGTTGTGAAGAATTTCAACATTGTAGTGCATCATTTCTTATGTCACAGCTAACTTTGGTACAAGGTGTTTTTGTTTTTTTTGTTTGTTTATTAATTCATTCATTTATTTATTTATTTTGTTAAGCTGCATTGAAGTGGGTGTTGGATCGTTTCTTTTTGCTGAGTGTGGCATAAGTGCACGTGCGTCCCATCTTGAATAGCTTGCAGGTCGATTCCCACAATGCCACTGGTCGATAAATGCGACTAAACTACAATAAGACTTTTTGGAAATTTGATACTTTTTTCTTTATGCAACAGTGATTATGATTTCATTACTATGATAAGAACACAGGTTGTTGCAAACATTGTAGATTATTTCAAGCTCATTTTCATCATCTACATGTTAACGATGGATGATGCACGGCTGACAAAATGGCAGCAATAAAGTAAGATAAACAGCTGCTGTGGCTACAACAGATTATAAATACTATGCAACAAGTGAAAGTAATCTCTCACAGTTTCAGACACTGTTTCTCGCTGTAGTACTCCATTTCTTTAGTCATGTGCAAATAGCTGCTTATAGCGGCACACTGTACTCTATTTATTGTGGATTCCAGGCTGGCTTCTGCTTCTGTGTGATAACTAGTTGAAAAATAGTCTGTGACAAATGCCCTTGAGAATGAAATGTGTTTTGACAGTTTGAAAAGCAAGCTACAGATAGTGACTGTGCGTTCGCCTCAGATCTGCTTTGCAAGGTTAGAGAGTCCCTCAGGATAAGCCCAGTAAAATGGTTGCAGCTAGGTTGCATTAGCAAGTGGTCCAGCAATCCTATGAATAGACGAGTGCCAGTGAGCTAAACGGCAACATATGGCATTGCCACCCGAGTGAAAACCGATGGAGTCATTTTGGTTTGAGCGTTGCAGATCATAATGCACTACACTGTGATGAGGTCTGTTTTCTGTTAACCACACTGATAATTATACTAATCTCTCATCCTTTACGCTAACCATTCTCTTTCTGTCTGTGTGTCTAGTTTGCGGGGGGTAGTGGTACTGGCACTAGTCCGGCACGTGGTATTCCTCCTGTGGTGCGCTCCTCCCCGCAGCACTCTCTCTCCAACCCTCCTGCTGCAGTGAGTCACCTGCTCTCGCTCTCTCCTTCCTTTATTTCTCTTTTCTTCTGCACTCCTGTAACCACTTCGTCATGTTTCTCTGCTGCTCTGGCTGTGTTCCTTGTCCAGCTATTAGGATTAAATCTTGATTAGAACTAGGCCTTTGATGGTACAGCTTGTGTTCATGTACCC
This sequence comes from Tachysurus fulvidraco, assembly GCF_022655615.1. Classification (NCBI taxonomy): domain Eukaryota; kingdom Metazoa; phylum Chordata; class Actinopteri; order Siluriformes; family Bagridae; genus Tachysurus; species Tachysurus fulvidraco. The sequence continues at coordinate 16,513,248 of NC_062532.1, read as the reverse complement.
TGGAATGGTGTATATAATGTCCTGGAATTTAGTGAATGAACGACGGTATGAAGGTTTCTTGTTTTCTGATTGACAGGTGCAGCAAGGAAGTCCATCCTCTATTAATTCCAATACAGACCACTCCCACTCATCATGCCCCCTTAAACCAGCCTTCACACATGCGCAGCACCGGGCAACACAGGTACCATAGGTTCACACACTTACTACTTACTGTGTGTGCTATAAATAACACAGGTGTTAACACAGTACATGCAAGGAGGCATTTTTGAAAGTTTCTGTTTGTTCTCCGTCAGTCGGACATGACGCTGGAAAAGCTGGCTGCGCTGGAGAACAGTAAGAGTTCAGACCTGGAGAAAAAAGAGGGACGCATTGATGATTTGCTCAGGGTAAGATTTGTGGGAGCAGCACAGATTTAGATGGCATAGGAAGCCTGGGCAATTTGAGCCTTTCGGATGCTATTCAAAAATCTTTTTTTTTCCCCCTACAGTTATAAACGTTTTTAATGCTGTCCTGAACAGACATTTCTGAGAATTTGCTTGCAACTATACACTTTAATTTCTGACAGTCTATATGAAGGTAATACGTTATTTAGAATTAAGGGTGCATTATAATAAGTGATCGTGCAGTCAGTTTTCTTGTGAAAATCCCTAGCCGTTTTCACAGAGGAGATATTCATGTTTCATTATGCATTATCCTTCAGGAACTAGATTGTACTGCTAAAGACTTTATTGGACAGTATATGTTTGTTTGAAAGGCACATCTAAAACATTCCAACATCCATGGATCGTTAAACCGTAAATTCAGAGCCAACTGATGCTTTTGTGACATGTCCTCTCCTGTGTCTTTCAGTCAAGCTCTCTCTGTACCTTTGGGCTATGTACCATATAGCTTTTTAACAGCAGCCATTTTTAGACAGCTTGGAGCCAAGATTTCTTAATTGTTCCTGTACATCAAAACAGTCTTGATTATTACCAACAATTGTCTGATATGACGCATGATGGAACATTAATTTTTGAATGTGTTGCAGGTGAACTGTGACCTGCGCAGACAGATCGATGAGCAGCAGAGAATGCTGGAGCGCTGTAAGGAACGCCTCAACAAGTGTGTGACTATGAGCAAGAAGCTGCTCATTGAGAAAGTACGGACACCTCTTTACTACGTGTGTAGGTAAAAGGTAATTAAGTGAAGCCTATATTAATAGAACGTTGTGTGCTCAGTCAAAGCAGGAGAAGATGGCATGCAGGGACAAGAGCATGCAGGACCGTCTCCGACTGGGCCATTTCACTACAGTGCGACACGGCGCTTCCTTCACGGAGCAGTGGACCGATGGATATGCCTTTCAGAATTTAATCAAGTAAGACCTAGACCAGTAAGAGGAAGTGAATTTAGTAGTGAAGTAGTGAAATACATCCTGTATTTGGTGATGTTGCTGTGTTTTCCCTGTTTGTTTCACTGTTCCATGGTGCATCATTTTATACTCCTCTCCTGATCAATACCTTTTGGTTTCCATGCATGCTTTTGGAAGCTCTTTGCAGACCCTGGCCATATAATGACTAAACATTGGAGGTTAAATATATGGGAGATTGATCCTTTTTTTTTTTTTTTTGTCGTCTTGTATCAGATAATACAAGACATAAAACACTTTATTCTACCGTTTAAAAACATTTTCTACTGACGGAACAATATAATGTGAATCCTGTAAGTAGCTTCAGATAAGACATGGCCTGTGGCACAGATTTAAAAAAAGCCCAGGCAAGAGAATCACGTACCTTTTTTAAAAAAAATCTTCTCGATCTGAGCATAGAGTGCTGCAGTCATCATTAATAGTTTCTGTTTTTCCTCTATGTTTGTAGGCAGCAGGAGCGAGTAAACTCTCAGAGAGAGGACATTGAGAGACAGAGGAAGCTCCTGGCTAAGAAGAAGCCACCCAATGCTGCCCAGACTCCCCCGCCCAACCTAGAACCCAATAAACGGAAAAACAAGAGCAACGGAGCAGAGAACGAGATGTGAGTACAGAGAAAGCAAGATGGTTCAAAGCTCTACATGCCAGTTGCATTATTGAGAGATTTTCTTTCTAACGTTTTGCATTATTATTTCCTGTGCAATAGGTTATCATTAGCAGAATATCATGAGCAAGAAGAGATTTTCAAATTGAGGCTTGGCCACTTAAAGAAGGTATGAAGACAGATTTTCATTTTCTCTCTTTTATTATTCATAAGCTGTTGGGACAGATGTGGCGTTCTGTGTTCGGTGTGTTTCATTATGACTGTATGCGTTGAGCCTCAAAAATTGTGTGCACTGCGTAGGAGGAAGCCGAGATCCAAGTTGAATTGGAGAGGCTGGAACGAGTGCGTAATCTTCACATCCGAGAGCTTAAGAGAATACACAACGAAGATAACTCCCAGTAGGTCTCCTTCTTTCTGCTGTTTTACTGCTTCAGTTTTTGGTTTGATGATTTTCCACTGTTTACTAGAAAGTTGCATATAACAGATGTTTAAAAGCTGTTATGGAATTCTATCAAACATGTTAAAGGTTACTGTGGATTAAAAACTGCACAATTATTTGCCAGTGGTCTTTCTAAAGCTTCTAGGCACAATCATTACTGCTGCTTACAATCGTTAGCAGCAGCTTACCAGCTCTTAGTTTACTAAAACATTTTACTAAAGAAGAAGAAGAATAAAAAAAATCACTACTGATTTCTCTCCCAACAAACTGCCCTTAACCCTCTGGGGTCGACGGGCTCGCCGGCGCGTTTTTGGCGCTTTTTTCCTCTTCAACGTGAAATGCACTTAAAATACTCCAAAATAACCAGGGTGTGCATTCAGACATCTCTGTCTCCTTGACCATCTTCATGAAACACATTACAAACATGAACTGATAACCCCGCCAATACTTATCACACGAACATGATACATATGTCTAATGAAAGCCTGAAATGTCTACTTTTAAATGAGGTAATTAAAATCGAAAGCAAATATTGTCTTTTTGTGTAATCTGTATGTAAGTAAAGAGAGGTACAGTTTTTCTGGCTCAACCTCATTAGCGCTAATGTGATCCCACCTACCGCGCGCACTCCATTCATATGAAAATGACCTGAGCGGGCTATGCAAACAAGATCAACGCCCCCAAACAATGCTATAAGAAGCACAAAGTTTTAACAGATTCATTCACTCGTGTAATCATACAAATTACACAAAAAGACAATATTTGCTTTTGATTATAATTACCTCAATTAAAAGTAGACATTTCAGGCTTTCATTAGATGTATGTATCATGTTCGTGTGATAAGTATTGGCGGAGTTATCAGTTCATGTTTGTAACGTGTTTCAGGAAGATGGTCAAGGAGACAGATGTCTGAATGCACACCCTGGTTATTTTCTTTATTTGCCAAAAGCACAGCGTTTTGTTGTTATTATGAAGGCAGTCAAATAAAAGTAGACACTTCACAGTTTTGATTGATGTATTACATGTGTGTGTAGGATTATGAATGACGGAGTATTTTAAGTGCATTTCACGTTGAAGAAGAAAAAAGCGCCAAAAACGCGCCTGCGAGAACAATAAAGAATAAATGTGTGCGCTGCAAGACAGTGCATGGTAAAAGACAGGACACACCTTGGAAATGCAAAACATGTAATGTTCCCTTGTGTGTTCAGTTAAATAGGAACTGTTTTGAACAATGGCATGACAACATTTAACAAATTTATATTTATATAAATATTTAATTTGTATGTAATGTATTTTTAGATGCACACCAAACTGTACATTTACAGCTGACATTTTGAATCATTGCATACAATTCTTGACTCTTGACTCTATTGTATTGTTCATGTTTTTTTTTAACATTGGTAAAATAAGTCTTATTTTGTCAAGTACAGATATAAATAATCTTAAGTCTTTTGTACTTCATTGTACACTATTTTATTACACTACAAGCAAAAGATTTTCTCTTTAAATCTCCCCACATCCATTCTTTTGTCAAGACAATCCAGACTAAGCCATTAGGGGGTTGGGCCTCCTCAGGTGTGAATCATCAATATTCATGACCATTGACCCTCCCTTGTATATTGTCTTTACACAACAAAAACTGTCTTACAAAAGTTAAATCAATGTATTGTTTCATGTGAATGAGTGGGTAAACTTTGTGTGTGAACAAATGTTTAGTATGTGTTTCTTGGCCTTATTTCAGCATCTTTTCTTTTTCTTTTTTTTTTTTACTACCCACGCATAAACATCATTTACTTAAAAATACAAACATGTACATACATTTTACTTGCATAATATTGTAGCACAGTTTGTGCTGAATACAATGTTATGTGATATTAGCCATTAGTATGTTTTGAAATAACTGAAAAAAGACCAAATGTAAGAGCATGTCAGAACCTCTGCCAGTGTCCCAAAATGGTCAGACCCCAGAGGGTTAAATATGTTCGACCTCCTCTGCTCAGGTAAACCAATTCCCTCATAATCCCTAGAACTGTGAACACGCACACATGCAAGGCTGCAGTGTTTGAATGCACAATTGCATAAGGACACAATTGCACATTACTCATCATTACTTCCTAATAGTCTTCATTGATTTTATTCTTATTCTATTTTTATATTCTTATTTTCTACCTTGATTCTGTCTAGGAGAGTAGCCATACATCATTTTATTGCACTTGAGTATAATGAAAGGTTCAGTGATGATTCTTCTTTCTGAGTTATAAGTAAAGAGGTTTTATGTTTTTGTTTGTTTGTTTTCTCAGTTCAGGGAAGAATGTCAGAAATTCCGTTTCTGCTACTCGCTAATTTGCTAGAGACGTGTTAAATGGCGTACAGGTTTTTGCTGGAACATGCTGGAACATTCGTTTAAAATATTTGTTTTGTGGTAAAGCAGTAGCTCGGTGGTTAAGGCATTGACTACTGATCAGAAGGTTGTGAGAGTTTGAATGTTAGGACCACACTCAAGGTCCTTAACCCTCAACTGCTCAGGTGTAGAAATGAGAGAAATGTAGAGAAAAGTTGCCAAGTTGTAATGTAAGTTTGGATTCCGTTTTTCAGGTTCAAAGATCACCCCACACTGAACGACCGCTACCTGCTCCTTCACCTGCTGGGCCGAGGTGGTTTTAGTGAAGTCTACAAGGTAGGAGAGCTCCCATATTGCTACATTACTTTAAGCTAGCACTTTTAATTGTCACTTACATTGGGCAGCGCTGTACACTGGAGCTTCCTGTAATTAAGGAAAGGCTAGCTAATGCATTAATCATTTGTTCATCGTTCAAGATAAGTTTTTTGGCGTAAATGCTCAGTGTTATTCAGAGAGTTTAGGCAATGTTTTATTTTAGATAACATATTGGTCTTTCTCTTTTAATTTCTGCCACCTTTCTTCTCTCCTCCAGGCCTTTGACTTGACAGAACAGCGGTACGTGGCTGTGAAAATTCATCAGCTCAATAAGAACTGGAGAGACGAGAAGAAGGAAAACTACCACAAGTACGACATTTTATAATCATTTACGACCATTTCACCTCTGTGAAGCTTTTTGTTTAGTAAAAACTAGATATAAAGCCATGTATGTTCCTTAAAGTAGTTAATGTATATTCTAAAATAGTTAAGCAGTGACCTTTCGCTCTAGAGTCGTGTCTTTGACCAGGAGTAAATATGCCCGCTATGTATTGTTTTCCCCTGATCTAGCTAATTTACATGAATTCAGTAGGTTGAACAGGGTGAGAAATACCATACCTCAGTAGAGTCAATTTATTTGATTGCACTTAAGCTATATTGCTTGTTGAGAAGCAAAACTGAAGATGATATGATTCCCACCTTGAGTTGAGTGCTACTAGAGGTTGTGGCCATGTGTCTTTGTCCTGTTTATAGATGTATTGCACTGTCATAAGCAGTTATGTCTACAGCCAGTGCACTTTATTACAGTGCACTTTATTACTTGTCGGGTACATTAGCAAAAAGATGTCACTACTGACACACTCTATGGAATGGGGAAAATTAAAAGCTAGGAGAGGTTTAAATATTAATGTCCATGATTTGACTTGTCAGATGTATGAAAACGTGATCGTCTACTGTGCAGAAACACACACTGCTTGGGTTTTTACATCTGTATGACAGAGTAAATGCTGTTATAATTCTTGTTTCAGACATGCCTGCCGAGAGTATCGCATCCATAAGGAACTTGATCATCCCAGAATAGTCAAACTTTACGACTACTTCTCTCTGGACACTGACTCGTAAGGGACACAGTAACTGACACACACACACACACGCACACATACAGCAACCGTTTTGGTCTATTTTGTGATGGAGCTGATTTTAAATGCATGCTGTAAACTGACACAAGCATCACCTGTAAAACAAGCAAAGAGAAACAATTGGCACTATTGGACCAGAAAAAGATTGTGTGTTGTTTGCAGATTCTGTACCGTGCTGGAATATTGTGAAGGCAATGATCTGGATTTCTACCTGAAGCAACACAAGTTAATGTCTGAAAAAGAGGGCCGGTCCATCATTATGCAGGTCGTCAACGCCCTGAAATATCTGAACGAAATCCGCCCACCGATTATTCATTACGATCTTAAACCTGGTAAGACCAAAGAGGCACTAGTTACAGCTGTTGTGTATCTAGGTCATAGTACATGTCCTTGAAAGGTTCAAGATAGGTAGTATTTTTTTTGTGTGTCTGTAGCTATAGTCGTATTTTGAAGTAGATTACGACTAGCAGCGCCAGGTGTGTGTGTGTGTGTGAGAATTAAAATGTAAAAAGAAAACTATTAGCTGAGGTTTCACAATCATGACAACTATAAATCCGTTACACTGCATGGATTTATGGATATGCATGTCTTAGTAAAAACCCGTAGATGGCAGCAGAACACTCATCGTGGACTTCTTAATGTCTTAAAATGGAGCTCAGTGTCAATTTAGCTGAAGAAACGGTTTGTCGATTTGGCGGACTTGTCATAAATCACTGTCCTTCTCCCTGGGTGACTGTTTTTCTGGTGGTTGCATCTAGGTAACATCCTGCTGGTGAACGGCACAGCATGTGGGGAGATAAAAATCACTGACTTCGGTTTGTCTAAGATCATGGATGACGACAACTACGGCGTAGACGGCATGGAGCTTACATCGCAAGGAGCTGGGACTTACTGGTATGCCTGCATGTTTACTTGGGCCACCACAAGCATTTGTTCAGTGCATATTTAAGTAGGATTGCTGTAGATCAGAATCAGTGTTGAATTTCTGGCACAAATACGTACTATACTAGTTTTTAATTCCTGCTCCTTCTTGTAGGTACCTGCCTCCAGAATGCTTTGTGGTAGGGAAAGAGCCACCCAAGATCTCCAACAAAGTGGATGTGTGGTCAGTTGGAGTGATCTTCTACCAGTGCCTCTATGGGAAAAAGGTAGCACACATTCACATCATTCCTAAAAAAGTACAAAGACTGTCCTATTCTATCCTATCTATCCTAGTAATCATGGTTTTCCTTTCTCTGTTTATTCATATCTCTATTCACTCTCTAGTCTCTAATCATGTTTTTCCATCTCTATTCTAGCCGTTTGGTCATAATCAGTCGCAGCAGGATATTCTACAGGAGAACACTATTCTCAAAGCCACAGAGGTGCAGTTCCCTCCCAAACCTGGAGTTTCACCTGAAGCTAAGGTGCTGTGCCTTTTTAACTCCTATCAGTAGTAAATGATCCCGATCCCTAACTTTAGCTTCAATTATAGACAGTTTAATCTTTAAATTAATTAACCAAGGTTATTTATATAAAATTCGTTCCCACCACTGCAGGCTTTCATTCGTCGGTGTTTGGTATACCGTAAGGAGGACCGTATTGATGTCCATCAGCTGGCCAGTGACCCCTTCCTGCTTCCTCACATCCGCAAGTCCGTGGCCACCACGGGCAACGCCAGCACGGCTGTCGCCTCCACCTCCAGCTCGTCCAATAGCAGCGCCTCAAACTGAGAGCCCCACTCATCCATACCTGTCTGACTGGAGCAGAGAGAGCCGGGCTTTGTATTTGCTGTATGCGGCTCTGCAGTGCCCAAGGTGGAGGACCTGCCTCTAAGTATACAGAGAGCGAAAGACAGAGCAGGAGGAAGGGGAAAGAGGGATGGATGGAATGCTGGAGCAGTGTTCATCCCTCTGTACCCATCTTTCTCTCCCCAGCATTGCAAATCTTGTATGGGGAGGGGAGGATTAAAAAAGGCATCATTAATGTAAGGGAGAGAGAAAATTCCTGAGGCCAGGTCATGCTAAAAATAATACTGCATTGAATGGGGGACAGATTTGAAAGTTCTTGGACAGATAAAATGGACTGAACCATGCCCTGCTCCCCACTACACACACATTAAAAACATCCAAGCACAGGCATATTCATAAAGAAAGTTCTCTTTAGTTTCTGTGAAGGCCTAGGAGCTAGGAGATGATGTTGGAGAACCCCCTTACTCGTACTACAGTCTCTTCTGTGTAAGATATCGCAATTGAGTTTCTTCTCCTTCCCTGTGCCCAATTCCTGCTTCACAACCTCTGACCTAAGGAATTTTGCTGGTGAGCTTATGTCAATATCAATAGACCACATTTAGCCATATCAAATTCTCCATTGTTCAAACTGATATTTAGTGCTAGAACAAAAAGTTTTGTTTTTTTTTGCTCTTTGGGAATTGTAATGAAGTCTTACAGCTTCTTTTTTATTGTTGTTTTGAGAGAGAGAGACAGAGGGGGAGAGAGAGACCCTTGTGTTAGTCTCACTTTCTTCCACCCTCTCCTCCTTCTCCGTGACCAAAGCAGGGCTCTGCCAGTAGGTGGTGCTGTTTAACTTGAGATTTTTCTAATTGTTTTAAAATGGTTTTGATGCAAAGACATTTTTAAGAAAAGCTATTGTTTTAGAGTAGCGTTACTAACTAATGGCCCCAAGTATGTTTTTTTTTTTTTTTTTTTTTTTTTTATACAATTGGAACAGTTAACAACAACTTTTTTTGTTTTGTTTATCTGAGATTTCAGGTTTTTTTTTTTTTTTTTCCCTCCCACGATTTTAATGTTTCTCTCACGCACCTACATACACATGCGCATACACCTGCACCCACACACGCTCATATTTATTTAGGTCTGTTTAAATAGCTGATTCCTGGTCCTGATTGTCTACTTTGTGGGAAAGAGGACTTTTTGGAGGGAGGGGGATAGTTAATGACGGGTACAGGGCAGAAATGGCAATGATCATTAAATACTGTTGGTTAAAAAACTTTCTGTCTAGTGTGAGCTTCATTTATTTTGCTTTTTTTCTTCTTTTCTTTTAACATTCATATTCATCAAACCAAACCATTCAGTGAACGCTATGGCTTAGAAAAGAGGCTTATTTTCCAAGAAAAGTTTCCAAGAAAAGTTTTATTCATTTGTTTATCTCAGCAATCTATCCTTGATTGCAATTTGAATTTTATTTAGGGACCAAATTTACTTTTTCTCTTAAAAGTACATTTAATGGTGTGGAATGTTCCTGAAATAAGTTAGTTCCTGTTTTTTACACATTATTTTAGCTATAATCAGTGCTCTTATCAGCCTTTCTTTCTCTCTTTTTATTCTTCTTAAAGTTAATAAGACATTAGGTACTTGTATTGACAAGAAAATTGAGGAATTGGAACTGCTGTCAGAGCTGTGTTTATAAAAAAGAAAATTGATCAAGGCTAATCTGCTAAAAGAGAAGTCAGAATAACTACTGTATTTTAATGGCATTCACCTATAAACCATTATAGCAAAATGCATCTAGGTAGAATAGCACTATCGGTGCTTTCCCAATAATTGAACAAGGAATCTCCTCTTTGCACTGTTCGCCACTATTCCAGTGTCTTGCTTGAATTGAGTATATTTATTTTGCAGGTCTTCAAAGTTAATTTATTTGGAATGATCTCAAGCATGCTCTGCTAAAACTGATGTTTACAATCAACACCATTTCTAGCTTGCTCAGATTGTACACTGTAAAACTTATTGGCAATGCCACTGGTTTCAACATATAGTTCTGGTCCCACAAAATTATGTATGTTAATTACCATAAAACAGGGTGTGTATAATGAACACATCCAGGAGATGTTGACTGAGATTCACTGCATGCTCAGACAAAAGCACTAAAGACCTTAATTATATACACATACAGAGAGAAAAGGAAAAAAAGAGGGCAGAAATTCAGTCTGGCAAAGGAAGTAAATGGTGCATAAATTAAACCGTACAATGTTAGGGCAGAAACCAATTTTATGTTTCACAAGTGCTTTTGTAAATTGATTTAAAGGGTTCATTGTATGTGCAACATTAAAGCTTAATAGCTCATCTATTGGGAAAAAAAATTCTCAAATTGAAAATTTTATTCCTGGCAAAAAAGTGTTTTCTCCCACACTTGTTATCCCACTTTTCATGGCTGGGGCCATCAATAAAATGATTTTATGTGCCAGGTATGGTAGATATCTGTATTATATCATTTTATTTATTTCCTTTCATACATTATTTACAATTATATCCTTTCAGATGTCTTTTTTTTTGGCTTCTCTTGCAGAAAAGTAAAAGTCTCCAAGTAAAATCCTTCTCAGGTGTCTGTTTGTAGTAAATGCTTCCGGGCCTGTAATTAGCAGGTCTAACATTCATATAAAACCAAGGACCTATAATTACTTTTAAACCTTTAATTTACTGTATACCGTATATATATATATATATATATATATATATATATATATATATATATATATATATATATATATATATATATATATATGCATGCAGTTATATGTGTTATGTGTTAAGGTTAGCAATATTAGTCTAATTCTATTAACACATGGAACAACAAAGATGTGGAACTTCACCACAGGGTCTGGTTGCGCGCGCGCGTGATTTTGGGGGTGATTCAATTTTCTCTGAAATCCCAAACGCGCGTTAATGTGTCTTTTTTGAGGTTTTCTGTTCTGGTTCTTTGATAAACGTGTTTGCTGATATTTTTAAGCTGTTCTTTGGCTCGTATTTGCCTCGTCTGAGTTCACTCTGTGTTGGTGACGTGGGCAGTATCGGCTGCAGCTGCTCTGTTTCTGGCTGGGAATCGAGCTCGGTTCCCTTAAACGGGTGGTTCTAAAGAGTCGAATCAATAAAACGAGTCATCGTCCTGATGCACACGGGATACTGTCGTAAAAATCAGTAGAACAATTTATGAACTTCATATAGTGCTTGAGCCACCATTTGGTAACGTAATGATTAGGTTGCTTTAAGGTTTTCATACGATTTAAAACTACATCCCGGTTGCTGAGATTGTTTCTGTAATTGCGTGCCTTGCTCGGTTCGTGCGCGCGCGTGCGCAACGTTGCCAGATTGGTGTTTTAAAGTCCTAAGACGTTCTGCGCTGAAGTAGCATCCTATTTTTTGTGCCTTGCGATTTTAATCAGGATTAAGTAGTGTAGATGAATGGATGAATGAATTAATGCATGAATAATATAATGTGTTGTTTTTTCGATAGCGCATAATGTGTTAAGAACATAAGACGAAACACACATTTGTTCCCTGCTTTCGAGCGTAACCTGAACGTTGTTTATTTTGGGGATCATGTAGTAATCTGGCAACCATTAAATCGGCACAGCGGTTCAGCCTCATTCAGACCGAGCAGAAACTGCACTCCAGACCAAACACACACGCACGCGCGCTCCATCTCGATCCACTTCTCCGGCTCTGCGGAGGAAACTCTTACTTTCTCATTTTTCCGCGAAATCTGCTGGTATGCATGATCAGGAAAAGACGAAAAGCGCACGGAGGGATGTGTTTCACATTTGCAGATGCACTTTATATTTATTGCTTTTATGCCTGGGACCGAAAATTGCCCTCACAGGTGAGAAGCTTTTGTTTTAAAGAAATCAGCAAGCATGCATGGGATTTTCCCCCTTTAATATAACCACAGGGCATGGACATGCACTGCAAACTGTGATGTGTATTAGAAGCTTTAAGCTTTGTAGACAGTGGCGTAAACTTGTATCTGGCTTTACCGATGCGAAGGAATGCCACTAAAAGTCCAAAAGTTTGAGTGGAACCAGATGTGGCAGGAAGGGGGATATAGGGGGAGGGGACTTCTCTCTTCTTAGGGTTTAAACTGCATCCGACACCTCATACTGTGACTTGTGCCAATAATTGGATGTGTGTAAGTAGGCTATGTTTGTAGGACTTATTGGTTTAGTTTAGTCTAGACTGAAAAACACACACACACACACACACACACACACACACACACACACACACACACACACACAATGTTTGTTGGGTGATATGGTAGCTAAGTGGTTATGGTGCTGGACTACCAATCAGAAGGTTATGAGTTTGAATCCCATGTCCACCAAGCTGCCACTGCTGGGCCCCTGAGCAAGGCCCCCTAACCCTTAATTGCTCAGATGTATAAAAATGGGTCTCTCTGAAATGGAAATGTTCCCAGTGTCAAAACCATGCCATCATTTTCCAAGTGCATGCATCTTTTTTGTCTGGTGAGCAGCTGTGACTTAAACTTCCGGTTGTTTGTGGTGGCTTCCAGTCTTTAAAGGACCTGAGTTATTGCTTTTGAAACACTGTTTTTACTTGCTTTTCCCAAAACCCTGTTTAATGGGTTCACAAATACTCACAACCGGTCGTTATGATGAAGCTTTTTAAAGTGCAGTTAGCACAAATTTATTTAAAAGACATAAAAAAGTCATTTTTTTCATCTTTGATATTGGGAATGGGACTTAATTTAAATGAAACATTTAATGGAGTCAAACTAAACATACCAAAACATGCAGTAGCTTTAAAAATGAGTTCAACATGCACCAGGCTGTCTTTAAAACAAATCAATAACGACAGACTAATTTATGGAGCAGTTCATGCATGTCAGGTTACGTATCTGGTCAGATATTTACGCCATTTATGTATCTGGTCAATGCTTACTGGGTATCTACGGGTTTTACATATATATTTGCACATTGAACCGGTTCAGATTTCTCAAGAAAATCTTAAAGGTTCTGTGTTGAACCATAATGCATAACTCCCAGTGAGAGAAAGGAATGACCAGAATCTCTTTAGGAACTAACAAACCCTCAACTAGCCAAAAAAACATTGGGGAACCTGTTTTAGTAAAGATTATAATACATTGTAAGCCACTCACTGGGTGCTTTTCACAGTGTTGTAATCACTGGGTGTTTTTCACAGTGTTGTAATCACTGGGTGTTTTTCAGATTTAAATGAACAGAGGATGCACCTTTGACAAACGTGGAATCATCTGTCTTGTATATGGGGTAATAAAAAAAAACGTCTTATAAAACAAAATCTGATGTTCAGAAATAGAACAAGGTGAATTATGTGTTGTTGTTGTTGTTGTTTTTTAAAGTTGCAGGTTTTCTGTTTAGCATGTTTTGTATCTGGTGAAAACACAGCATGAAAGGTGAAAAACATGAGAAACACCTGACTTTTTTTAAGTAATACTTTGCCCCATATCATTTGGTTTAACAATATCTTGGCCTAAAATGAATAGGAATTTTCATTACATAAGATAACATCAATGGTTTGTCTTACTGTTTCCTTCCAAAAATAATTTATAAATGACTTCAGTGCAATATCAGGAATTGGTGAAGTCTTTGGACAGCAACGGCTGTTGTTTTATTTGCGTGTTGGTCAGTGGAAACAGTGACCCGAGGACATGTTCTCATCCAGAAGCTGCTCACATCAGTTGCCGCATTAGCCCTTTATCCTCACACGTGCATTACAGGCAGAACTGATCCTTGATCAGCACTTGTTCACTGGAGAAACAAACAGCAGCCGGAATTTCCTGTGTGTTACTTTCGGTGTTTACAGAACAAAATGTTCATCTATATAAAACCCTGACTTTTTCTCTACCCTTTCTCTCTCACTGTTTCTCCTTTTTTTCCTTCTGTCTCACAATACTTAGTTTCCTTCACCCCCAACTCCACACATCTGTCATAATAAAACTTTCAGCTGGTAGGTCTGAAGCACAACATGGGAAGACCGTTGTAATGGAAGACAGAGTTTACTCTCCCACACTGAGCTGCTGCTTTTCACACATATGCAACAAATGTTTGTCCGGCTCGTTCCCGGCTCATAACTACCTAGTAGCGATATTCGGTTTTGTTCAGCACTTTTCATCTAGGTGTTCTACAGCCCTCATGAATGTTTAATGCATTTCAAAGTCACATGCAATTTGGTGGTAGTGGTGGAGGTGGTGGTGGGGTGGGGGTGGGGTTTCAGTGCCTTGCTCAAGGGCACCTCAGTCGTGGTATTGCCAGCCCGAGACTCGAACCCACAACCTTACGGTTAGGAGTTAAACACTCTAACCATTAGGCCACGACTTCCCCAAACTAGTCAAACTAAACATACCAAAACATGGCATAGCTTTAACAATCAGTTCAACATACACCAGGCTGTCATTAAAATGAATCAATAACGACATAATTTATGGAGCAGTTCATGCATGTCTGGTTTAAATGGACGTCCATGGACGTATCTGGTCAGTCAATGCTCAGTTGGTAGCTAGAGGTTTTACATATATATTTACACACTCTGAACCGGTTCATATTGCTCAAGAAAATCTTAAAGGTTCTGTTTTGAAAATATGATAGACTCTTTTTAACATGTTTATTGTTCAGCAGATATATTTGGCATTGTGGTTATTTTTCAGTTAAGCCTATAAGCTTGATTCCCGTTTTCAGATTTTTGAATTGTTGCAGAAGTATTCAAGAGATTTTTTTTAGGTATATTGATGACATCATCCTATTGGTGAACTTAGAGTTTTTTTACATTTACATTTTACGTCATTAACAGGTGAACATGGTGGCTATGGAAGTGTATGTGCAATGTATTGTCTGTGCAATAAACTTATTAAATTAATAATAGTTACAGATAAAGACCGCAATAATAATAATATAGAGGTGATTGTGACTGTTATGCTCAAATATAATTTCTTTTTCAAATTTATTTTAAAGTGTAAGAATTGCAAATCATAAAACTCAAGGTTTAATAATAATAATAATAATAATATAATAATAATAACCTAGGTGCATAAAATACTCGGTTAAACACCAACATGGATATCAACATGAACTTTGCGATTTTTAAACAAAGAAAATTTGATCTTTTTTTGCCTATGCAATTCTTGTCACAAATTTCCACTGCCATATAATTTAGGGGACAAATTCAAATGAAATTTAATTTGACCAAATCTCATGTCTAGATATTTGCTCTTAATCCTATTTGAGAACAGGCACAACAAATGTGGCTTTGAATCTGTTCCAAATATCCTTTGATAAGAAGGTAATCTAACCCTTGTATGTTGTTCAGTGTTCGTGGGTCTGCTGGACCCGCTGCATTGTTGTGTTTTTAATTCAACACAATCAAAAATTTTATGTTAAAATACTCTGCAGATGTTTACTTCATCCCAATTACAAGCAATATAAACAGCATATATGGTTAGTATTTGCCCTTTATTACATTTGCACCTTTATTACATCACATTTTTTAATTAAAGTGCTACTCGTTTTTTTGTTGTTTTTTAATAAAATGTAAAAAAAAATAATAATAAAAAAAAGAAAATCAAATTTAATCAAGTTATGAGTGGAAAAAAATCAACAAATTTACAAGGAAGCAAAGTTTTTCAAAACTATTGATGTTTATGAATATGGGTCCCACAGATCCGAACAACATACAAGGGTTAATCTTTCATGTTCAAATTAGATCAGACGAGCAAAAGTTTGATTTCACCTGCTTGTCCGAAAATGTCCCAGTCAAATGTGATAAGGTGAGTGTACAAGACAGTCAGTCCCACTTTTTTTTTTGTCTGTTGATATCATTCTGCGAAGTACCAAATATACATAGACCAGGCCAGAATCTGTATTAAATTAGTTTTATAGAAATTAATATCAAAAACATTTTAAAAGAATTGTTTAGTACTCATTTTCTACATTCTACAGCAGTTCGGTCGTACTAGTTTCAGTTAATCCGATCTGAACCAGCCCTGTTTAAATTCATACGTTTGTCTGTGAACCATGATAAAGGTTGTGTTATGTCTAGAGGACGAAGGAACAACCAGGAAACAGCCTTACCAGTTGTGGGTGTTATTCTACCAGAACATGGATAACAATCTTAACATCTCCTGCAGACTAGATGTTCCACTCTGAATCCAAGATTAAATGTTAGCACATTCTGACTTTACACACTTTCACACACTGGTTTACAAGGAAATGAGGAAGAATCGACAGTAGTTCTCCAAATCAGAGACTTCACTGTAGTTTCACCCACACACAGCGACCATTGATGACACAAGCAGCATTGTGTAACCAATCTCTCTCCGAGGACTGTCATATGGTCATCCCACCAAGCTGCACTGGGTCTTGGGTCAATAACTTTCAATCAGCATGCTGACCTGTAGGGGGTTTACGTGGCAGCAACAGTGTAAAACCTCTAACTGTTACAAGAGGCCCTTATGGTTCAAGGAGTGTCTTTAAAATACCCAAGTTAAGCTGTTAAACTCCAAAGAGTTCCTGATGGCTCCAAAGTACATTCCTCATTCTTGTAATTACTCGCTTTTTCTATTAATTTCACTAGCTATTGAATAGTATACTTTAGGACTGATACCTGAATACAAAGCTGTGATTGTAAGGGGTTAAGAGTGCAAACTAAAGCCAGAAAACAGCAGCAACATTAAAAAAATTATAACATTTATCATACACCCTTATCCAGAGAGTCTTACATTTTATTTTAATTTATACATCTGAACAATTCAGGGTTATGCGCCTTGCTCAGGGGCCCGTTAGTGGCAGCTTGGTGGACCTGGTATTCAATACATAACAATACATACAGATTCAAAAATCTATCTATCTATCTATCTATCTATCTATCTATCTATCTATCTATCTATCTATCTATCTATCTATCTATCTATCTATCTATCTATCTATCTATCTATCCATCCATCCATCCATCCATCCATCCATCCATCCATCATAAATGTAAAACGCAAATAATTATAGTGTTTATCAGAAAAAGGGAGTTAAATAACTTGCTTGCTAACTTTACTGTTTAAGTTGCATGTTCCTTTATATGTTAATAAAGATAACATAATTTTAGAGATAAAAGCTGTAAGGCTCAAAAATAATCAGCGTAATAGAAAAATAATAGCCGACGGGCTGTATGTAGCATGTGTCCCAAATCTTAAGGATACAGCTTTGATTTTGACTGAAGCTCTGATCCTGGAGACTCTATACTCTATATACTACTATATATATAACTCTATATACTACTATATATACTCTATATAATACTGAATAAATGGCATCATCTCCTCTCAGAAAATGTCCCAGTTTTGACATTTTTATTTGGTTTACGAGGAGCAACCACCATACAAATTGACATTGTTTACGTTGTTTATGTTGTTATTAGAATAAAACATGATTAAAATGCATCTATAAAAATAAATATAACTCTGATTTGCCATCGCAGCAGGAACTGTTGAGGTATATACTGTACTGTGTGATATTAACGGCTTCTGGCCAATCAGGCTTAGAATTTAGCAGTGTTATGGTATCAGTTAATCTCTTTTGAGCTGATAATGAAGTCAGGATTGTGTATAGTTGATCATTGCAATGCATTCCTAAAGTGTCGCTTGTTCATGTTTTAAATATGTATAAATATGTAACGTCATGGTTGTGTTTTGTGCGTGCTGGCCACGAGGCAATAACATCTGTGGATTTTTGTGGTGAATTAATTGTATAATCATTTCCATTTCTTTTGGAATGGCAGTTTTATCTGAACCATGTAGGAACAACCCTGATTCAGCATGAAAGTATTAGGAAGTTCTGAAGCAAACAAAGGATTGCGCCCTTTATCCATCTGTGTGTAATTGCCGAGTGTCAATATAAAGAAATCCTTTGAACTTCACGAGCCTGCTAAGTGTCTCTAAGGCTTCCCTTTATGAATATGAAGTCCATCTCACTTCGACACTGTTAGGCGCCACGTTGGTCTCTTACAGTATGTCACATGACAAATTCAATGTCAAATATAAGACATTAAGTCCAGAAGGACAAAAAGAAATGAAATGAATTTCCATCCATAGAGTCAGTCCTAATCTTCCTAGTAAGAAAAGTACATCTTTTCTCATTTGCTGTGCTTTTGTCCCTCCTACTTTATGTTTTAAAGGAGTGCAGGATTTTTCCAGAGGCTTTCTACTGCCAGTACTTTGTCCTAGTTAGACCATATTTACAGCAGCGTAATGATTAGATACTGGCTTTTGCTCAAAGTCAACAACTGGAACAATGCAGAAGGAGAAGAAGAGGGCTCTAAATATATCTGATTAGTATCCACATACAGAGACGAAGAGTGTGACCTAACATTTCGGTAGCACGCACATCAGTCATGCAGTTACAGCAGCTGGTGGTTTTTACTCGGGCTATTGTGCGCTATACAGTGAGCAGACCACAATCTGAGTAGACGATTTATACACAATGAACAAAGCTGGAGATGTTAATAGCATGCTGTGGGTTGACGTTTTGGCGATCCTCATCACTCAGTTTCTGTATCCACTTTGTGGGTGTTTAGAGTTTTACAGTTCTACAATAATCATCATCAGTAGTTGTGGATGTAGCTCATTATGATGAAGTGTGTTCAAGGTATGGGTGGGTGTTGAGGCAAAAACTATCACAGTTTGTTTTTTTTTCTGTGTGATACCATACATCTGGTTTGGTAACAGAGACAGTTTTAAAAACCGACAGAATGTGGAGGTTGTACTGTAGTAATCAGTCCCCCTCAGGACCCTAGGATTTCACTTTTTTTGATGACTTATTTTGGTATTTATTTCAAAACTGCTTAAATTGACCAAAAAAAAAAAGATTTTTTTAATGAATCAGTAAATACACACATTATTACTTTCTGTAATATCTGTGCTCATGTTTGAGGCACGTGAATGGAAGAGGGTTTTGGCTGAATGCGTGTTGTGATCATGAACACGTCTTGGATCAAATCTCAAGCAAGCCCTTCTACATATTGCAGTTAATTTGTGATAGCAAATAGCAAATTCCTGTATTTTTGTAATTGTCTACAAAAATAAAATAATTAACATGGTTGAGAATAAAAAATGAATGTATGTTGAAAAATAGAGTGATGTAAAGTAAAATTTACAGACGTATGACTTATCAAAACGTCAGTATTATGTTGCCATGTTGCCGATTTGTATGCGAATGTGTTGGTATGTTTAGCCATGTGTCAATGTTACTGGAAACACATCTGTTTGTCATGTGATGATGTTATATTTTTTATGTTATTTATAATAATTTATTTAAAATATGATAACAACAACATAGTGGGACTTAAAGCAGAGTTACTGAATCGATCCCGAAGTTCCTAAAACAGTATGCTTCATCTTTCTTTTACTTCTCTTATACCACTGCAATTTTTCAGTGCTAGGCACTTTTCATTTATTAAAAAATGACACATCAGTTTTGATTAATTTTTATTTAATGTTGTGGTACCTTTCAGAAAGAGGTTGTTCCTGTTATTACTTCCATTATAGCAGCCCTAAACTGTTCCTTTGGCACTGGAGACCCTTCCTAAATGTTAAATAAATACTTTGTCACAGAAACATATTTTGCACACCTGATATCTAGCCAAGAAGCCAGAAAATGTGACAGATCTGGTCAATCAACTGCATGTCATCATCAGCTAAAACACACGATTGATGTACTTTCTTTCATTTCTGTACAAGTGCAAACCAGAGTACGAGTTGTGTTCACATTCATGAATGGTCATGAGATCAACACGACAGCTTTTACATTACCAATTTTTCATGCGAACCAGAGTGAAAGCCCTTCGACACAATTACTCACTGCAACATAACAACTAAGGGAGCCCAATTTACCATCTGAAACAAATAGCAATATTTTTTTGTGTTTTTTTTTTTTTTGTATACGGGTCAAAGGAAATACATAATACCTCGAGATACGAGTTTAATCCGTTCCGTGACCTTGCTCGTATCTCAATTTGCTTGTATCTCAAAGCAAGATTTTCCCCATTTAAATGAATTGAAATCCCCTTAATCCGTTCCAGCTCACAAATTTCCACTCCAGTTGTTTTGTTCATACGTTTTGAATATGAAAAATGTACAGTACCTGTATTTATAAATGCCAAATATAGTATAAAAACGTACAGTAATAAAAGAGAATGTTAAAAAAAACAACTGGTTTTACTATAAAGTGTATTATTTACCATGGAGATCAGACGACTTGAGCTAACGGAAGATGCGCACGGAGGTTGAGGAAGGAGTAAACAGGAGTTAGAAGGAATTTTGTCTTGTACGTACACTTTCACTTTCGTTCACTTACTCGCTACTGTACACTCTTAATGCTACTTTACACTTAAGTGGAACTTAAAAAAAATTAACGAACTTAACTGAAATTCTCTTAACTGAATTAAATTGCTACAATTTCTGTTTTCTTTACATTCATTTTGCTTAATTTTCTTCATCACTTTTCTCTTCACTTGTTTTTGCCTTTTTTGTCACTCTTTCCTCACTAACATCTGCCGGTCGTTTTTGCCTGTCCAAGAAGGTTTATTTCTTCCTCCCTTTTAAAATGTTTCGGAACTGTGTAAGGCAAGTGTCATTAAACAACGCTGATGCACGACCAGTTGCAACTTTTTCTGGGTGTTTCTTTTCAATAAATTGAGAAAGTTGTTGTTGTGGGTCTTTGTTCGGCGGCGGCGGCTCGGATGTTCGTATCTCACACGTGGTTGTTGGGGATCTTTGTTTCGGCGGCGTAGGCTCGGATGCTCGTATCTCGAGGTATCACTGTAATTGCATACACTTATGGTTGCTTGGATGATGTGAAAATCATTTCGGATAGTTGAACTACTCACCAATCACATTGCAGGGAGCGAAAGTTTTATGTTCTTAGTTTCATTGTGGTTACTGAGAGATTCATAGTAGTTATTGACTACTGTATTTATTTATTTATTACATTCATTATCCCAAATCTGTCATCAGCAAAGGACTAATGTATAAGTTTCTTTGCATTGAAGCAAATCTTTAATAATCTATTCCTCTATGGTGTAAATAAATACCAGCCAATCTACTAATCTATTGTGTAAATAAATAATTAAAAAGCCCCCCTCTGTCTGTCTGTCTGTCTGTCTGTCTGTCTGTCTGTCTGTCTGTCTGTCTGTCTCTCTCTCTCTCTCTCTCTCTCTCTCTCTCTCTCTCTCTCTCTCTCTCTCTCTCTCCCCCTCTCCAGGCACTTGGGCCAGTAACAAAGCCTCTGTTTGGTTTTGGGTTGGTGACCCTCACTCACTCCGTCCTCCTTTTGCAGCTCATTTCATTTTTTCCTCACTTGCCCACATATTTGAATAACAGCTGTGTTTTTGTAGCTTCTCTGACGGTCTGTTTTTCTTCCTTTTTTTGCCCTTTTTTCAATCAGCATTATTTATCCTTTTTTATCCTATACCCAACATTTCTATTGCTCTGTTGTAAGGCTTTCTTGTATTGTCTGTACTCCTTGTGTCACATTCTCAGGAGGAAATAAGATGAGGAAAGAGTAAAAGTAAAGTACGATGGAGGGATGAGAAAAAAATACGCTAGCTTTTTTAGTGGCTGTTGGGGTTGGCTCAAAGCATTCCCTTTTTCCTCTGCTCTCAGTGCAGCTCTAGATATTCACATTTCCATTACTGCCGCTCTTTCCTTTACTACCTTTCTTCCTTTTTTTTTCATTTGGCTCGTTATTGGTTGGATTATCATACATTTACATGGCTGGTGGAAAGAAACAGTGTGGTTTTCTATGCAAATGAAATATCTTTTGATTCTTATTCTATGGGTTACGTTATTAAGAATTTTTTTAGAAAAGCATTGATACCGATACTATATCTGACACTGATACTTATATTGTTCTGAGAATTGATTCTTGTATTGTATCTGATATTGTGCTCATTTACTCTTAATAAAAAAATAAGAATAATATGCTACACTAAAATTCTCTCATACAAATATCTTCTTTTTCTTCTACTTTTGACTTTTCCTGTTGGGGTCACCACACGGTCTGTTTCCACCTAACTCTATCCTTGGCATCCTCTACTCTCACACCAATTACCTTTATGTCCTCATTTAATACATCTATATATCCCCTCTTTGGCCTTCCTCTTGACCTCTTACCTGCAGCTCCATCTCCAACATCCTTCTACCGATATAACCATCTCCCTCCTCTGTACATGTCCAAACCATCTCAATCTATCTTCTCTGTCTTTGTCCCCAAAACAGCCAACCTGAGCTGTTGTGCTCGTTCCTAATCTTGTCCATCCTCATCACTCCTAAAGACATCTTCAACATCCTCATCTCTGCCTCATGTCTTTTCCTCACTGCTACAGTCTCTAAGCCATACAGCAGAGCTGCTCTCACTACTGTCTTGTACAACATAACATGATGTGACATACAGCTTTGTATGTTATCGCACTAGAAAAATGACAGCAATCTAGAAGGATTTCATGATTAATTAGGACAAACTATTTAAAGCAGACTGCAACATGTGCTCTGTGAAAATATCAAGAGGACGAACTACAGCATCCTCCTACCTTAAACACACTGCACAGCATGAGGAGTACATTGTTAGCTGAACCTGCACATACTGGCTAGGTGGGGAAAAAACCCCACAAAAATAAAGCTCTTATCCAGTATATTGTTTTTGAAAGTCTATAAGATGTACATAAGAAAATTTTCAAAGTGAAACAAATCACTGTGTCGATCCAATGTGATCTAATCTAGCTAGCTAATGTAATCAACGTGCTAACATTACAAAGAACAGTAGCATACTGTATGTGTGTGGAGACGCTCACGTACACTTATCGTGGCCTATGTGTAATCCAGGGAATCATAAATAGAGCTAAATAAAATATTTAGACCTTGAATAATTAATAATATGTAGGTTACTTATTTTGGTATCAGTATCAGAAAGCAGAAAAGTCTCATACTCATTCCGAAAAAATGTTGACTTCATTATTGATATGTTTCAGTTTATTTTAATGGCAGTAATGTGACACATTCCATTGCATAAGAGCATGAGCGGGTAAACGCTGAGCATAAAATCTTCCACTGAAAAAGGCCACTTCAGGGCATAGCAAAGTTATTTTTTTTGATAGAAACACACACACACACACAAACACACACACACACACACACACACACACACACACACACACACACACACACACACTCTGACAAACACACACGATGACATTGAATTCATAGTTTGAATGTGACATGTGGAAACACTCGTAGTGAATCGAGTTCCAATTCAAACACAGAACAAAGAGAAAATGCATATTTGAACCAGTTATAGTTTCTATGTACATGTACATTCTATGTGTGTATTGATTGTCTTTCTTTTTCCAAATAACGATTTTCTATTGGCTTTTTAGTGCACTAATTAATGCACTCTCCTCCTGTCTCCCTTCTTAGCACATGAGTCCGACTCTGACACGTTTGCCTTTTTCCATGAGGGGGTGCGGGGCTGTTTGGCCGTTCGAGACCATGCGCTCTACCTTACAACATCCTGTGATAGTGACACTCAACTCTGGAAGTGGGTCACCCGGAATCGTCTCTTTAACATAGGCTCCTCCCTCTGTCTGGGCGTCAGGATGGGAAATGGGAACGCCACAAGTGTTTTGCCTCGACTCAGCGTGTACCGGTGTGACCGCGAACCCACTTTGGTCCGGTGGTCGTGGAGCTGCAGCAAGTTCCTGGATGACCTCAGCACCTATTTGCCAAATCCGAACCCACCTAGAGATGACCGCAATGTCTTAGCTGCTCGGACCTCTCCAGTAGCTGGAAGCACACGGTGGAGACTTTACGGTGACGAGCAGGACCTTTGTGCCAAAACATATCGTGGTAAGACCTTCTCAGCCCTTGCTCGGGTGTATATGAGACTTGTAATAGATAATGTTGTGAATAACAAAAATGAACATTGAACATTCAGAAAAAATAACATGAACTGTTTCCATTTGGGGGGGCACGATGGCTTAGTGGTTAGCACGTTCGCCTCACACCTCCAGGGTTGGGTTCGATTCCCGCCTCCGCCTTGTGTGTGTATGGAGTTTGCATGTTCTCCCCGTGCCTCTGGGGTTTCCTCCGGGTACTCCGGTTTCCTCCCCCAGTTCAAAGACATGCATGGTAGGTTGATTGGCATCTCTAAATTGTCTGTAGTGTGTGAGTGTGTGAGTGTGTGTGCCCTGTGATGGGTTGGCACTCCGGTTGGTAGAAAATGAATGAATGAATGTTTCCAGTTGCACACTACGTACGTGGAAATAACGGAGACTACCGGCGCGACCGTTGCACTGCTTGTGCAACGACAAGATCAGAGGAAGTCGCGCACAGTGGAAGACGCGCACACACACACACACACACACACACACACACACACACACACACACACACACACACAGAATCACGAACCTTTTGCTTAGCGCCATGTATAAATAGACTACTGCCTTACACCCAACTAACTCACTCTGTTCAGACTTAGGTCGGGACAGACTGACTTCACACTTGCAAGTGTATTGAATAAAGAAGTTTAATATTCCACAGGACTCTGCTGTGTTCTTCTCTGCAACTTAGTTAAAGTTCACTTGACCTATTATCTCTGGTTAATAGAATAGAGACTCATCAGACTAATTTACTTAGAGCCTAGAAAGTATAGTGCAATCTATAACTAGACATTTTTCCCCATTTGATTTACACAATATATATCATTTGAATGTGCTTTATTATGACATAGAGGTTATGGCAAGCTATTAACAACAGAGCAGGTGTACTGATGGGTCAGTACTTGGTAGATCCACCTTTGGCTGCAAGTCTTCTAGGATATGTGTTTGCACATCTGGATCCTGATTTTGTTTCCAATTCTTCTTCCCAAAACCACAGTTGTGTCAGACAGGATGAAGAATGTTGGTGAGCATCAATTTTTGAGTCTTGCTACAGATTCTCAGACAGATTTAGGTCTAGACTTTGATTGTACCATTCCAACATGTTTGGATTTAAGAGTAGTTTTGGCAGTATGCTTATGGTTGTTGGACGGTAAATCAAGTCTCTTGCAAAGGTTTCTAGGATAACCTTGCATTTGGGTCAATGACACTGACCAGTTTTCTAGTCCCTGCTGATAAAAAGCAGCCCCACAACACAAATCGACCACCACCAAGCTTCAATTTGGAGAGCAGACCTTTTTGCTGAGGCCAAATATTTATGGTTATGTACACATATCCAAGGCACTGTAGCTAGTGGGCAACAGCGATTTTGACACCAGGTTAGCATTGTGAAAAAGGCAAGCTTAAAATATTCATTTTAAAGTATAAGTATAAAGTATAAGTATAAAGTATAAAATAAACCTTTAAAGTATGTTATTGTAGTTGATGCCATGTTTCTGATCCTCCTGCCATACCAATTAGCTATTCCTTTATTTAACTAATTAGAAACTAGCTCCCATTTATCACAGTTAAACAAAAGTAAGATTTCAGTATCTCAGTTACTTCATTACTTCTTAGTGATTTATTTAAAAGTAGCCAATTTATTTTTAATTCACAATAACAACCACAGTTTTATAAATAAGTAAAATTCACAAATGTAGCTTAGATTTCTTTGTGTCTTGTACACTTTATTTACCAGCAGCAAGATATGCACCATAACAATAGTGTGTTTTGGGGCAAATGTATAATGACTTATGTATAAAAATGTGGCTTGTGGTTTGCCAAACGAGTTACTAAGCCTCTTTAACTCTCTCTGTATATTTGTACAGGATATATTTCATGCTGGCAGATTTTTAACCAAAGGGCAGGTTTGGCTGCGTACCAGAGAAGCAGCCATCTAAGAGATCGCATTGAGATTGTAAACAGCAGAACAGCACAGTTCATTTCTGTTTGGGTCATTAAGACTTTTGACATTATTGATACATGGGTCATTGTAACAGCTTCAGTTCAAATTTTGCTTGCCCTTTTCCCCTTAAAATACTCGACCTAACTGCATTTTTTTTATCACTTGTACTGAGTGGAAACCCCACTGGCCCTTTAACCCCAGAAGTCAATTAAAAGACATTATGTGCATTTTAAAAATAAGTCGAATTCAGTTCGATCCAGTTTGATCCAGTTCATCGCTAGCAGCAGCGTGGGAGCCAGAGGAGATGAACATCTCTGGTCTAATTTTTTTTAGGTATCGTTAGTTTTAAATGCTTCAGGGAAAACAGCGTGATCACAATCTGCAAATGATGCAGATCAGGATGAATTTCAGGGTGAAATGTGTTGATGGTGACAGAAAATTAAAACTTCATTTTGCCTTTAGCAATCCAGCATGTGCATCATTCATATAACATGATCATTTTGAGATCTGAATATCAATGTGTGCAATTTCACTATCAATTTCTCATTACATCTGATGTGCATAAATATTTCTCACTATAATTACCTAACCAGATATAGCCCATAGAGTACTATATAGCACAAATAGCACAGCGCCACCCTAATCGTATGTAATTTTAGCATTATGTGCATAGTTATCATTATGGTCTTTTAATGCACTGGAATCTTTTTTTATATCACATTATTCAATACAGTTTTATTTGTAGAGCTCTTATAACAATGGGCATTGTCATAAAACAGCATTACAGAAAGATATAAATTCAAAATATAAATTTTAAATGATATCATACTATAATATCCATCTTTTTCTGTACTGTACTACACAGACACACACACACACACACACACACACACACACACACACACACACACACACATTAGACAATTCATGCCAGTTGGACTGGGAAGGAAACCATAGTTACACCAAGAAACCACATAAGAGAAAGTACAAGCAAACATCACATGCACAGAGAGGAGAGATAAAATTAAACCCCTCATCCCTGAGGTGTATGTCAAAACATACTAACTACTAAACCACTGTGCCTAATAGATTAGATTAGATTAGATTAGATTAGATTAGATTAGATTAGATTAGATCAAATGAGAGCAACTCAGCAATAGATTGGATGCACAGGTATATATTAAGACGTTTATTCAGCATTTTTGGAAGGAGTCATCTGTGTCAGATCCTTGTAACAGCCAGTGTTATTTTGTGTAGCATACAAGAGGAATAAAACCTCAATCAAAGTCATTTAAAGCCAACAGCCTCATGGTTTTAAATTCATTTTATAACAGTTCATCTGAGTCAAATGAAAGTGAATTAAATCCATACACATACTGTAGCTTTTGTTAAGGTAGATGCTTCTCTCGAATGTGGGAACGTAGAGTCAGGATGTAGTACAGCTTTCTCTGTAGTAGTTCATTCTTTGCATGGACATTTGGAACGTCTTGTGTTATTTTAATAGCTGTAAAGATGTTTTTAGTGCTTTTAGTGATTCATTTGGGACAGTTTCATCACAACCATGATTATTTCAGAATTACATCTTTCATCGCAGCACACAGTGAAAATTATAGCCGTGCAGAGTATAAAATAAAAAAAAAAAACTGAAGCACTCGAAGGTTCTCGCTGAGACGAGAGACGATGACAATGAGATTTAATTGCAGACGGGCTTTTAATTTTAGGGCTTCTGTGTTTCATTGCACTGTTCTGTCTCAGCTTTCTGTCAACTGGCATGAAACTCACAGAAAAACCGAATTCTTCGTTCAGTTCTGTCCTGTGATTCCTGTTGTCTGGTTCGTGGCAAGGCGGGTGGAACGAATTGGAGCGTTTTCAAAACTGAGAAGGAGATGCCACCTAGTTTAGTCACTGGTATATTTGTATTGGCATGTGTGTGCCTCTGTCTGTGTGTGAAGGCACTGTGAAATTTGTAATGTCTGCCCCTGGGTTTTAAAAGGAACGTTCCAATGTATTCGTTTCCAGTCTAATATTCATGTTACTCACCTGGAGTGTGTTTAATTACCACAAAACAACAATTCTGACATGTTTACCTGTACTGAGGAAAGAAAACGTGTCTACTTGATATTCACTCGTACTGAATGTTCAAATGTGTTTTTTGAGTTTTATTAATAAATAAAAGTGATTTTTTTTTTTGGTTAAATATTTCATGAATTCTTCAAAGGCATTTCAACCTGCATAATTTAGCTGGCCATATGCCTGCATTTTTTTTAAACATGCTTGTACAAAGCCTAATTGTGTGTATTCGATTGCTCATGAAAACTACAAATACCTTTAGTGCAACATCAGAGTAGTTCATTTTATCTCTTTTTCCCAAGTTTGAGAAAGCTGTGAATATATAGTACAAATGGCATATAGTAAAACAGTGCTAAAATATTTGCATATTGGATATTAAAAATATTATCAAGTCAGAGACAAGATGCCCAAGATGAAATTCAAATGATAAGTCCAACCGCACAGACGAAAGAGGCATCTCTTCTTACCTGTCAATCATGCAGAAATCTCCAACTTTATAGTATGATTCAAATGTTATAAACTAAATATCTTTCTGAGGTAATAATTTTATTGAGAATACTAAACAGAGACGCTGGATTTATTTGATTTATCTATTTATTTATTTATTATTTTGAGGTTGTCTTTGTTAAAAGTAACTAGCTTCACCTTTAATTATAAAATAGTACTATCAGGTGATGCTTTCTAATTTGAAACACAGCTTGAGAAATTAAGAAAAAAATGGATGTGACACTGTTTAGCAAACACGTACAGACACGAGTCCTTTTTGGAAAGAGCAGAATAGAAGTTTGTAAGTCTTTCACAGTGTAATTATTTTTTTTACTGGTGTATTCTGTTAGCAGTGTTTATACTCAAAGTGTGTAATAATTTCCATTTGCTGCTGTTGCAGCAACTGTTGACGTGTATTTGGGCAATTTACCAACTAAAACAAAAGATTACAGACTGGAAAACAAGAAACGTTCATTAGCCCTAATGCATACTGGGATTTCTTTTGCCATATGATTATTAATGTCTCCTCTCATTACAGAAATCTACACCATCCAGGGAAACTCTCATGGACACCCGTGTTACCTGCCTTTTCTATATGATGGACACTGGTTCCACAGCTGCACCAGTGTGGGGAGAGAGGACGGCCATCTCTGGTGCGCCACCACACACGACTACGGCAAAGACGAACGCTGGGGATTCTGTCCTGTTAAGAGTGAGTGCACTCTGCTTGTGATGTGATTCATTTTGTAATATTTTACATTATGAAATCCTTGGATATGAGCGATCAGGATTTACAGCTCTGAGAGTAAGAAGAAAAATAACAAGTTTATATTAATGCTATCATTCTAATACATCACTGTTTCTATAGTAACAACTAATTCACAAGAACTTCTTTGCTAGATGCTTCACATAACCCATGGCTAATAAAAAACACATTTAAGAAATGTGTTATTTAATAAAGAGTAAAAATAATCTTCTTACAGAAAAGTATTCTGTAAAAAGAGTGTCCAGATTTTCACATTTGGCAAGTTCTCATCATGTAAAAGGCTTCAGTAAAGATGACTTTGATCGTTGCAGAGACAAGGTTGGACTTATAATCATCTCAAGGTGGAAACAAATGAAATGGCATTCATCTGAAAAGACAAATGTTTGATAGCTAGTATGTAAACATGTGTGTGTGTGTGTATATATATATATTTTGTATATATACGTTTTTTTGTTTCTGTTTCTGCACTGTAGGACTGAGATAGAGGACATACAGAAGATTGAAATTGTGTTTCTTAAAGTCCATATAGCAAAATTGACAATAATTGTGCAATCAAGCAATGTAAATGTAATCACAAGATGTAGCTGAAAAATTTTAAACCTTAATGTTAATGTAAAATGTTAAAACCCTTTGTGGTCATAAGTATTTGGTGCTTAGTAAAGTTCTCTCTCTCTCTCTCTCTCTCTCTCTCTCTCTCTCTCTCTCTCTCTCTCTCTCTCTCTCTCTCTCTCTCTCTCTCGCTCTCTCTCGCTCTCTCTCTCTCTGCATCCAGGATGTCTTTCATTCTAACTATTGTTTCTAACAACACTGGCATTTCAGTAGTTTGGCCCAGTTTGGACTTTTCATTTATGTTTTGTCTGTCTCTTTCTCTCTGTCTCTCTAGGTGCAGACTGTGAGACATTCTGGGACACAGACTCTCTGATGGATAACTGCTACCAGTTTAATTTCCAGGCCACACTCTCTTGGGAGGAGGCTCGCACCAGCTGCAAACAGCAGGGGGCAGAACTGCTGAGCATCACCAAGGTGGAGGAGCAGAGCTACATCAATGGTGAGGGAGAGGGAAGGAGAAAGAGAGGGAAGAACGGGGGTATGATATTGATAATGAAGGCATGGTACAATTTCAGAAACCTTTTCAGGATTCAGGTACCTTGGGAAGATTTTCATTTCTACTGCAATTTCCAGGACTGATGTTTGTTCTAGGATATGGACAAAGAAGTAATCCATGTCAAAATAGACATGTATTAAATAATAGAATAGAAGCCTTAATTTTTGTCACATATACATTACAGCACAGTGTCCCAACTTTAGAGGTTGGGGTCAGAGTATAGGGTCAGCCATGATACAGCACCCCTATAGCAGAGAGGGTTAAGGTCCTTGCTCAAGAGCCCAACAGTGGCAGCTTGACAGTGCTGGGGCTTGAATCCCGATCCTTCGATCAACAATCCAGAGCCTTAACCGCTTGAGTTAGCACTGCCCCATAGGCCATAGTCCAGGAGTGGCCAACCAGTCAGAGACCAAGAGCCACATTTTTTACTGTGTTACCGCAAAGAGCCACATCATACACATGGGCACACTTGAACATAACCTTTTTTTCCCTGCCATTTTGAGAGCGAACTTTGACGAAAATACCGTATTGAACTCAAGTGAAGCAAACACGCACAATAAAAAGACACAAACACAAACTTCGATATGAACGTAAGAGCCGCATGTGGCTCGGGAGCCGTGGGTTGGCCACCCCTGCCATAGTCCATAGCTCATAATGCCAGTCAAAATTGGTCATGTGAAACACCACTGTGAGAACAACGAAATAAGCAAAGACATTTTCATGTTTATAACCCACTAAACTCACTACAATCATTTAAAGCATTAAAAGTAACTGGCGTCACCATTCATCCGTGTTAGTCATGTTATCATATGGACAGCTTGCAGACACATGAGATTGCTGTGGATGGTTACGCTTAGAAACAATGACGATGGCTTATTACTGCAATTGCCATGAACAGTTTTGTACTCAATTCTCCCATCAGTGACCAGCTGAGAACAACAATGACTTTCCTGCTTACACACTTTCACTTTTTGACCATACAGTCCTCAGTTAGAGACAGGAATTTTTTTATAATCACTTTATAAAACATATCTAGTGCTTTGTAAGCAACACATTTTAACTGGGCCTTTATTTATGTAGTTATTTTAGGTGAATATCTCTGCCTTAAATGTTTAATAAATATTTAACAAAAAAAAAAAACACAAAGTCATATGTTAAGCAATACCTAAATACTGTATATAAATATATTTTTTGTTGTACATGTGCAGGTTTCCTTACTGGTTACAGCTCCACTCTGTGGTTGGGTCTGAATGATCTGGACCTCAACGGAGGCTGGCAGTGGTCCGACACTGCTCCTCTCAAATATCTCAACTGGGAGACAGGTGAGCAAATCACGCCCACAAAGCCACACACATTAATACACATGCTAATACACGTCTCTAAAGTGGAACAATGGCACGATTCTTTTACTAATTCCTGGGAATTTCTAAGCCAATTTTGATTCACTTTGACTTCAATGGACTGGCATGAATCTCTGCCTGTTTATAGGTAAAAGTCAGAACTGGCAGAACTGACTCAGTGTTTGTGTGTATATGTTGTAGATCAGCCAAACCACGAGGATGAGCAGAATTGTGGTGTGATCCGTACCGAGAGCTCAGGGCGCTGGCAGAACAGAGACTGCTCCATGGCACTGCCTTACATATGCAAGAAACGGCCCAATGCCACCCTCGACCCGTTCACCACAGGTGTGTATGTCTATGTACTTTTTAAAAACGTTCTCCCTAATTTTTCCATGACCGATTTCCACCTATTAGGCTGCTAACGACAGCCAACCAGGGAGGGCGAAGGCACGCACTTCATCCTTATGAACACATTCAGAGTAAAGCTCTCAATTCACCCAATTTCGCACCCATGAGCCCACAGATGCCCTTGATTGAATAGTGTAGCTGTGATTGATATTAGAGATTGACATTTGGCCTGAGAGCACAAATACTGACTTTGGTATCCGGATTTAAAATTGTAATCTCTAGGTGATAAGGCAAACATTTTTTTTGTTGCGTCGCTTGCTTTTTTCTGACTGTATTCTACTCCATGCATGCCCATTTTTAGACTCCTGGACAGACGATGGGGGGTACCAGTGTGATATCGGCTGGCAGAATTTCCAGGCTGGCTGCTACCGACTGAACTCAGAAAAGCTGGACTGGAATTATGCCGAAAAAAACTGCCAGAAGATGGACGCCCACTTAGTCAGCATCCACACACTCCCGGAGCTGGAGTTTATTAATATGCACATGAAAAGAGGTGCAAAAACATACACACATATTAACACTAATTATTTAGGTGCACTGAATAAGTCTACTGTATATTTTTTGACTTGGCAGATGTAGAAGAGGTGTGGATCGGACTGCATGATACCATGATGCAGATGAATTTTGTGTGGACTGACCATACTCCTGTTATCTTCACCTACTGGCACCCATTTGAGCCCAACAACTTTCTGAACACACAGGAGGACTGTGTCATCATGTGGGGTCCTGTGAGTGTCATTAAGAAAGTTTAAACTTTACCTGGTAGTGCCGAGTCATTCAAAACATACTCTGTAATCTTCTTTAAAGAACTTCAGAATCTCAACAATTATGCTCTGTTTATCGTTAGCATCCAAAATACAAGTCCCTGTTTAAATAAATGAACATATGAGATTGGATACATGAACATAAAGTTTGTACTCGAACCACTGTTCGAGTCTTGCTAATAGAAAATTAGTAAACAGCTTCTGACCATTCAGAATCATAAATTTCCAGTGTTGTTGCTTCACAATGTTTATAGCAGTTTGCTTACGCGAAGTTAGCAGGAAGGTTAAGACTAGCGTAATGGAAGTGTTTGTGTTGACATTTCTTTAAGTAAAATGTAACAACAGTGTGAAGGAACATGTTTAAACATTACAAAAACAATAAACATTAGGTATCCAAAACCCCCAAAATTGGTTCATTTTAAATTTTGATTTGTCTCATCACTTTTTTTCAAGCACCCCCCTGAACCCAAAGTAATAATTGATCGTGTGCTGATATTCATTCATTCATTCATTCATTCATTTCCTACCGCTTATCCGAACTTCTCGGGTCACGGGGAGCCTGTGCCTCTCTCTCGGGCGTCATTGGGCATCAAGGCAGGATACACCCTGGACGGAGTGCCAACCCATCGCAGGGCACACACACACTCTCATTCACTCACACACTACGGACAATTTTCACTCATTTTCTTAATTTACTTTTTACGAATCATGGAAAAAAAAACAAGTAAGCAGAAATTAACGGTAAGGCCAAAGCAGTTATTAAGGACAAGGCCTTTAAATAGAAGACTAATCACAAATCATAAGACAAGGAAACAAAGTGAAACCTAAAATATAGAAATAAAACGTTACACAAAGCATTTATACTCATACATAACTGTGTTTGTGGTGAATAAGAGAATCCAGTGTAAGAAGAGAGTCCTGTTTAATTAGAGTCCTGTTTTTACAGTGTGTGCGTAATATGAAACAAAATGGTTTATAAATGTGCTTTATAGAGAAATGCGTCTTCATGAAACCTCTGTAGAAATCTTTATTATCGAGTGTATTTCAACACAGAGTGCACTGAGAGTATAATACATATGATTTAGATAGAGTCGGTCGAAAATACAAGTATTCATGTTCATAAAGCTCTTGAGTGGAGCATCAGTGGCTGTGAGTGCACACTGAGGGCAGTTGGCTGTATTACAGTGATGGACAAATTGCACAACAGATGCCTCTTGTTAAGGGTTTTAGTCAGTTCAAAAGACAAAGGCTACTTCTGGGACAACAGATTGCTTAGTTTAGCCAAACCCATGATGAAACAGTATATTATATAAAAAGGCCGTAAGGGTTTTGAAGAGCATTTAGAACTCTACAGGCGTGTTTGCTGATGCTTGGTAATGCTACGTGGCATAAAGGTATTTACTGTAAATTGTGTAAAAATGTGAGGTTTTAGCTTGTGAGTGTTCTTGTCTAACTCCTTTGTTTGTGTGTGTGTGTGTGTGTGTGTGTGTGTGTGTGTGTGTGTGTGTGTGTGTGTGTGTGTGTGTGTGTGTGTGTGTGTGTGTGGATTTAGGAAGGCCGCTGGAATGATAACCCCTGCAATTCCTCTTTACCTTCCATCTGTAAAAAAACAGCTCAGAAGATAGATGGACCGATCCAAGACCACGGGTGCAGACAGGTACCACAAACTTCTTTATCTTTCACGAGACTCTATATCACTTCATTCTTCATTCTTCCATTCAAGAGCTTCTCTTTCTCTGTCTTTCTCTCACATTCGGCCTCTTTTTGCTGAAATAAAGGATCTTTTCAAAGCTTGTGCTGCGTCATACTGCTGAAACTCCAGATGTAGTCAGTCAGCACAAATGTGCTAAAGACATATTGTAAATACTGTAGTCAGCCTCACACACACACACACACACACACACACACACACACACACACACACACACACACACACACACACACACACACACACAAAATGCTTCCAGTCTCCTAACACACAACCACATGCAGTGGTGAGGAGGTCAAACACACACACACAAAGCTGGAAATATTTTCATACATCTGCTAAACCTATTTATTTTCTCTGACCTCATTCCTCTCTCATATTTCTCCCTCATATCCTTTCTTCTTCTATTCTGTCTACTCTTCGACTATTCGAATATTCCCTCAATACTTCATTTAAATCTTGTCATGTTGAAAATGCCTGGCTCATAAAATAATTTAATGCATTAATTTTATTGGCTAAAGCATTCTATTTGTATGAGTGTGTCTTCATTCCATCTTTCTGACCCTGTGGAATTGCTGAACTTCTAACCATAAGACTCCTGTCAGTAGTTTAAAGGCCAGAGGCTACTACAGGGTCACGGTATCATTCAATTTGTTCTGCAAGCATGAGAAAACAGTATGTTGTGTGTTATGACTCCCAGCCATGGATCAAATTAAAACCATTTCAACATTTAAAATATATCTGTAGGATGTTATATACATAATAATGGAAACTTCTTTATTGCGTTTTCGATTCATGGAAATAAGTGGACCCCTAAGACAGATATCCAGTCATTTACATTGACATAATTAAAATGTAATGCAGCTACACATGGCATGATATATTATATACATTTGGCCAAATGTCACAGAGAAAAGTGGCAAGACACAGAAACTCTAACACACTCCCCCACCACCAACTGGGGGAAACTTTGAGTCTTTCTGCTTCATGATGCACGAGTCATAAATCATGGCTGTTAAACTAAAAGGCATCAAATGCATGACTCAAGCCTGACTTGAATTTGTGTTAGTTGTGTGTAGAGTAAACCAATTCTGTGTCGTTCCTATCTGTTTGAATTAGTTTTATAATCATTTTCAGTGAGATCATCTGCATGAAAAGTTATTCAAGGATTTGATGCACATCCTGTCCCTGACATAATGTATGACCGTCTCCTGGAGATATTTGTCTTTTTAAACCTCCTGAGTCTATTTTTTTATTTTTAATTTTTTATACTTTTCTACAGGGATGGAAGTGGCACAATCCTGCATGTTTCTGGGTTGGAGAGGAGTCCGTAACTTTCAATAATGCTAGACGAGTGTGTGCTAGCTACAATGCAACATTAGCCGTCATCAACAACAGGTACAGCGGTGGCTTCTTAAGCAAAAATAAACTAAGCGAAGAGTACGATGTTATCGGTGGAACACTTTATCTGTATCTTAGATTTACTCTGAAAACGGGCATGGCCTAAACCAGGCATGTTTTTTTTTAATGACCCCACTATGCCCCTGGAACCTTTAGAAAATACTTGGGGGGAAAAAAATCGGAATTCAGACTCTGTAAGTTTCTCAACCTCTCAAAGCTAATTGTGCTTTGTTTTTAATCCCACTCACTCAATTATA
Source organism: Tachysurus fulvidraco (assembly GCF_022655615.1). NCBI lineage: Eukaryota > Metazoa > Chordata > Actinopteri > Siluriformes > Bagridae > Tachysurus > Tachysurus fulvidraco. Next base: position 16,477,071 of record NC_062532.1, on the reverse strand, counting down.
ATTTTCTAATAAATTTATTCCGTTCTGTTTCCCGAAATCTAAAAATGCACTTACTGAGGATAAACAAATAAAATATATTTTAAATATATCAAAACCGAGTCACTGGCTATCTTCAAAACGACAGTTGAAGACCTACTTTTTCATGAAATACTTGAACTAGCAATTTCTCCCCAGTTTGTTGTATGTGTGTATTTAAAATAAATAAATAAATAAAATAGAACTTTGAACAGTGTTTTAGGCTCATGTTAACTCAGGTTAAGTCTGTAACCTAGTGAAGCAGAGTTAATGTATTCAATGATAGAGACTTAAAAACACTTTTGTACGTTGCTCTGGATAAGGGAGTTTGCCAAATGCTGTAAATGTCATATCATATCATATATCATATCATATCCACTTTCTCACTTCCTTCTCACATGCATACCATTCTCTCCCAGTCCTGATGCACACTTTTTCGGTTCAACCAGCTACAGTGTGAAACTCTCCTATTTATATCAGATTCTGTGTGTATTTACGGTTACATCCCTAATCCAGAGTTCCTTTCCATTTGATGTACTTACAGTATAGAGAGACCCCTAAATAATGTTTATGTTGGACCGTAGGTTCGAACAGGCGTTTGTGAACAGCTTGGTGTTTGGCCGTTCAGACGATCATTTCTGGCTGGGGCTGAATAATCAGAACAGCACTGGGCCTTTCCGCTGGCTCACCGGGGAGCAACTGACATACACCAACTGGAACAGAGATCAGCCAGGTACACACACACACACACACACACACACACACACACACACACACAGAGGAATTACACACACTCATGGAGACAGAATCTTTCCATGTCCACACCATTTTGCATGTCCAACAAACACAGATCCATTGCTGTCCAGTCAAATGAGTCACTTTGGCACTCAGTAACTTTTCATGCTTAAAAAATATGACAGGCAGTTTTGGCCAGACTCACCAGTTAGTTATAGGATATTTCCATTGGGCTTGTGGTGTTAATCACCTTTATTTGTTTTGTTTTTTTGTGTTTAGTTTTTTTATGACCAGGAATTAAAATCCCACATGAATATTTACATCCATGAATACTCACTAGTAGCTGGTTCAACCACTTCCTTAAAGGAATACTCTAGCATGTCTCATAATTCATATACACAAAGTATTTTATGTGTCATATATAATATTTGGTTAAAACTAGAATTGTAAAGTTTGTCGAAAACGAACTTTGATGTTGACTTTGACGAGGCAAGTATTTGCAAAGGCCGGTGCTTTTTGGAGGCAAGTCGACATTAAACTTGTGAAATCTAATGGAGCGCTAGGGTGCCAAAACATTTGGAGGCAAGTGGAGATGAGCATGTGACGTCATCCCAAATCCTGTGACACAATTCTCCTCCTTGGGCTGAGTGTTTTGATATGCCACATGTCCATGTTGTGCTAACGTTTTTTGTTTTCACGTGACCGTGACATCACGTGACGTCATTAGAATACCCGCGAGGCAGTTCCCTTCATTGTGCTGAGTGTTTTAATATGTCACATGTCCATGTTGTAAAAAGTTTTTTGCATATATTGGGGGCGGGGCTGCTGCACAACCGAAAGGGCAGTCAGTACACCAATTTAAATCTTTGTTCAGAGTATCACCCTAAAGGAGCCGGCCGAGTTTGGTGTAGATAGTTCGAAAGCTTGCTGAGTTATAAACCTCCAAAATTTATAATGAGAGTCTATGGGAAAAAACAAAACAATTTGAGACCCAGTATCAGAAGTACCGGTACACGGATCGCTTAGAAAAGTAATAGCAACAAACTTCAGACCAGGGTCTACAACATATCCGAAAGCCCTAGGAGTTACTCTTGATAAATTTTTGTCTGTGCTTAAATAGGAAAACAGAATGTTGGCTTCTACAAAGCCAACATAATTACACTACTGTCAATAATAAAAGTCTTATAAGTAATATGAAAATGTAATAACAAAAATCCAAATAAAATTCCAAAGCTGTTCATGTCTAATTTTATTATAGCAAAATATTTTTGGATTATTTTGCATCCAGATTAAAACAGAGGCACTTCAATGCTTACTGAATGCACATAGACATAAACTCTTCCCTTAAAAAAAAGTCCCATCCTTTGAAGGGAGGAAATCGACCGAATTTATAAATATATTTTGATAAATAATTCAGTTGAGGTTCAACAAATACCCTCAGACTAGGAATAAGGTTTGATAAACACTGGTGTGGAATGTACCCTTGCTGGAAATATCAGGAGAGTCTCCTGGTCTTGTTATAATATACTGATAACTTGTGTACCTCTCTCATGGTCCTTCTATTATATTTTTACCTCTTTAGCTCCATTTAAAGGTGGATGTGTAGCCATGGCAACAGGCCATGCTACAGGCCTGTGGGAGGTGAAGGAGTGTGCAAGTGCACGCTCCAAGTACATCTGCAGACAGGACAAGGGCTCTTCATTTTCCCCAATTCCCCCTCAGCCCCAACCTACACCCCCTCTCACAGGGTCCTGCCCCCCTGATTGGAAGAGTTCCAGCACATTGCATTACTGCTACAAGGTCGGTGTGGGTTTGTAGGTGTGTGTGTGTGTGTGTGTCTGTGTGTGTGTGTGTATGTGTGTGTGTGTGTGTGTGTGTGTACTAACAGCCTCTGTGGGTTTGCTTCTTGAACCTATCGTGTGTGTGTGTGTGGGTGTGTGTGTGTGTGTGTGGGTGTACTAACAGCATTTGTGGGTTTGCTTCTTGAACCTATTGTGTGTGTGTGTGTGTGTGTGTGTGTGTGTGTACTAACAGCATTTGTGGGTTTGCTTCTTGAACCTATCGTGTGGGTGTGTGTGTGTGTGTGTGTGTGTACTAACAGCATTTGTGGGTTTGCTTCTTGAACCTATCGTGTGTGTGTGTGTGTGTGTGTGTACTAACAGCATTTGTGGGTTTGCTTCTCAAACCTATTGTGTGCGTGTGTGTGTGTGTGTGTTTCAGGTCTTTCATGCCGGTGACCTAGAGAAGAAGCTCACATGGATTCAGGCTCACATGTTCTGTCAGAGGCACGGTGCTGAACTAGTCAGCTTTGGCAGCCCAGATGAAGAAACCTTTGTGTTTCAGATCCTCCACGAGACTTTTGGGTAAATATTTGTTTAAGTGTGTGTTTAGTGAAGGATTGTGAAGGACACTGGTTCATATTTATCAACATGTCACAGCTCTCACTGTGTGGCTGGGAATTATATCAGTGTTTGGGTCTATTCACAGAGAGGAAGAGGATCATGAACAACACTGGCTCTGGATAGGTATATCTCGCCGAATCAGTGACAGCTGGACATGGAGTGATGGAACAGCTGTAAGTGGAACACATATCTCTCTATTTGTCAATATTTATTAAATCAGTATTCCCCACATAGCATGTAAGCGTGATATAAGTATTCACATGAGTAATGCCCAAACACACAAACAGCTTCCTGTAAGATTACTGAAACATCTGTTCTTCATACGTGTCCATCAGGTGTCATATCAGAACTTTGGTAGGGGTCCGTATAGCTCGGCACTGTGTGGAGCTGCAAACGTGGCTGATATGAACTGGGTGAAGGCTGATTGCAATTCTGAACTAGACTGGCTCTGCAAAATACCTAAAGGTATTGTTGTTTTTAACAATAAACTCTCTTTTGTTCTCTCTCCTTCACACACACACACACACACACACACACACACACACACACACACACACACACACACACACACACACACTGTATCTAAATGTTTGTTTTCTTTGATTCAGGGATAGCTGAGGTGGAGCCTGGGCCTTCTGAAGGTCTGTAATTATTTATTGTGTAAGATGTTTCTGTATACTTGTGTGCAAATGTGTGGGATTAAAGATGTATATTAGTTTTTCAAAGACAATAAACGCTATATGATAATGAATAGAAAAGAATAGAATAAGTTCCTGTAAAAATTGTTCAAGTTTATGTGTGAAAGTGTTTTGAGGACTCAAAGGTCCTAAGGTACAGAGGCCACACCTACTTCACTTGGACTGACAGATATATAGAGGCCACTTCCTTCATATGTGATCGGTACAGAGGCCACACCCCTTTCACTGGGCCGGACGGATAGAGAGGCCACACCTCCTTCATTGTAAATAACAGGAAAATAGGCCACACCTCCTTCACTGGGACTGACAGATATAGAGACTGCATTGTGTGTGTGTGTGTGTGTGTGTGTGTGTGTGCATTTGTGATATGGCAAAGGACATGTGTGAGAGCATTAAAGGGGAAAATTCTCAAACTCATTGTGAGTCAAGCAAAAAAAATCAGAAAAGGAAAATATGTGAAATTTGTGTGTGTGTGTGTGTGTGTGTGTGTGTGTGTGTGTGTGTGTGTGTGATGTGTGTGTGTTTGTGTGTGTGTGTGTGTGTGTGTGTGTGTGTGTGTGTGTGTGTGTGTGTGTGTGTGTGTGTGTGTGTGTGTGATGTGTGTGCCTGTATGTAGACTCTGGTCTGGACTGGGTTGATTTCCAGGAAGCTCAGTATAAGCTGTTTGAGCATCGCACCACATGGGGGCAGGCCCAGAGGATCTGTTCATGGTTTGGCGCCTCACTCGTCTCCATACATTCTGCCAGTGAGAAACAGTTCCTGGCAAGCACTCTGCGCAAGGTACACACACATTCCACAGTCGTAAAGGTATACTGTAAACACAAGTGTAAACATCCTACAATACACAAAAATGTTTTTCGAGTATAGCCTAAAATAACTTTCTCTTTCTTTATGTGTTTATGTATTTATTTGTCTTCCTCCAGATGTCAAGGATTGATAGTGATCTCTGGTGGATTGGACTACACACATTTGAGAACGATGGACGTTTCCGGTGGTCTGATCACTCTGTGCTCAACTACGTGTCCTGGGGACTTGGCCAACCACGTCCCCTCACTAGAGACCGCAAGTGTGTCCACATATCTGCATCTAAAGGTCTGATGATGCACATCCTCTTTCCCACTTTCTTTCCTGATCTCTCTAAAAATCTGTTTCTCAGTCTAAACATACACTCATATGTGTGTGTGTGTGTATATATATAACACATCTCTCTTATACTCTGTCTCTTGTTTTTCTCTCTCAGGGGAATGGGCAGATAAAAAGTGTCATTTAGATATGCCCTATGTGTGTAAGAGAGTAAATGTCACCGGCACACCTCCTCCCACTCCTCCTCCTCCTCTCATCCCATCCGGTTGTCCTGATGCCTGGAGTCCATTCCTGCACAAGGTACAACAAAATAAATACACTGAACTTCACTACTTATGTGTGAATCAGGTATTATTAGTGTCTAGAATAAAATGTACCTCTTATTGGTGTACATTTTGTCATAGAATACCATTCTTGGAAGAGATTCAAATTCAAATTTTATTTCTCACATACACAAACATACACACTATGACATGCTTTAATCGACCGTCCAAGTCATATAATAAATAGAATCGATACGATCTAGATATACTGAGATAGAAGTGTAATAAAATGATAACAAAAATAGAATTCACTTTACAGGTGGAAAGTTCAACCGTATATAACTGACAATGAAATAAGTCAACATTTCTCCAGGGCCATGTTGCTACATAAAACAACACTAAGGACACATAAAGTGCATCGTGTGCAAACAGTGCGAGACAAAACACGGTGCAAAACGACAGTACAAAACATTACTGGACAAATACACAAAATAGCTCCGATCGCTGTGTATTCTGTATACTACACAGTACGTTGTGCTAAAATAGAGGATTCTAACTAAGAGGGTTCTTGTAAACATATATACGCTTGTGTAATAGCTGCAGTTGGATAGGTATTGAAATGGGGTGTGCAAAACAGCAGTTGAGTGAATGTGCAAGACAGAATGTGCACAAACAGCATGTAAACGGTTTAATATGGGTAGGTTCTGTAGACATGGATGCATATTGAATGAGTGTGTGTGTGTGTGTGTGTGTGTGTGTGTGTGTGTGTGTGTGTGTGTGTGTTCTGATTATTAAGGAGTCGGATGGCTTGAGGGAAGAAACTATCTATCTATCTATCTATCTATCTATCTATCTATCTATCTATCTATATATATATATATATATATATATATATATATATATATATACATATAAACATGGATAGTGGTAGAATAGTATGACTATTATAAATGCAGATGTTCACGTGTTTTTACGGTTATATGCTGTGCAAAAAATCTGATAGCGGTAGTAAGTTAGCAAAGTTAAGAATAGTATAAGTATTGACCTTGTTGAGGGCCCGAATGACCTGTGGGAAGATACCACCCTTCAAATGCTTCCCTGATGCAACAGAGAGAAGAGTCCATTGTTGGTCTTTCACTATATTCCTGGCCTTAATTCAGCATCGCTTGCTGTATCTAGACTGCCTGACGCCTCAGAGAAATACCCAGACAAGTCAGCATTTGACTTCGTTATCTGTTTACAGATGAATGAATTCAGTCATTGAGGATGAGGCAAAACAAATCACAGGTGTCTTGTCTGTTCAAGCAAACAGATTAGAGAAGTTTGTGCTCCCCTGAAAGAGTGTTCTACTACCCTTTGTTTATCCTGGAGAATGGATGGTTAGTCTTCAGCCTCCAGACTCGTAGCTGTTGTCTTGTAGGAAAGAATTGAGGAAAACAATTAGCAAAACTGGGTGAAAAATGGTAGAATCTGAAAATATAAACTGTATGTAAGATGCTTTCATTTTATTTTGAATAGTGTTATAAGGTGTTTGGGAAAGAGGAGTCGAGGCGTGTCACATGGTCCGCTGCCCGCATGATGTGCCAGTCTCAAGGGGCAACACTAGCCACAGTGCCCACTCACATTGAGCAAGGTACCAAAACACACACACACACACACACACACACACACACACACACACACACACTATTGGTATTGACTGTAGCATCGGTCTATATCCAACACCTCATCATGTCAGTGTAATATTAGAAGTGCTCCATGCAAATTCACACACTTGTATTAAGAGGCCAGATGTCTGGTTTTCCTCTTGTGGTCCAAAACATGCTTAAGATGTAAAATTGGACTTCTGAAAAGATTACTTATATTTCTGGAAGGCTTATGCTGCCTTCTTTTTAATGAGCATGGATTTGACAGAATGCAAATGTTACCTAGAATACACCTAGAATTGGACTCGCCAAAAATTTGATGTTTAGATCTTCTTTCACATTTCTCATTCCCTGTTCTGCAGCATTCCTGGTGACTCTGATGCCCAACTCGAGTTTTCATCTGTGGTTGGGGCTTACGTCAGATTCCCAAGGACACTTTAAATGGGCGGAGCCTGGTCTTCTTAGCTATACAAACTGGGGCCCTGGGGAGCCAGTGACCAACGGTGGACAAAACAAAAGTCCAGTATGAAAAAAAATCTTATAACCTTATGCACATAATTTATGAACTAAGTATTTGATCAAATATTCGTCATTAAATTTGGAAAGTTTTCCTCATTTCAACACATGTATTAATGTTTTTCATTTGGTCCCTGTGCATGTGTGTGTATTCCTAGACTAATTGTGTGGTGCTACTCCATATTAGTCCTCACAGAACCACAGGAATGTGGGCATCTCGAGGATGTGAATCAGAGAAACATGGCTACATCTGCATGAAAAACAAAGGTATGGTGTAGGATTCATTTGATGTAATATATGAAATCTTATGTTGTTTTAATAATCCTGATAAATGGGCTACATGTGTTGAGAGCTACAACATATAAAGAATCTGTGTGTTAATGTGTTTTGTGTCAGACCCTGCTATTCCCCCCGGTGTGGACCCTCTTCCCCCTGTTCCTGAGGGGCAGCTGGAGTTTAAGGGCAAACAGTACCGTTTGTTACAGGCACGGCTAGACTGGGAAGGGGCTCTACATGTGTGTGAATCTGTTAATGGTAGTCTGGCCTCGGTACGAGACCCACAGCAGCAAGCATACCTCACACTCCTACTCAATGCCCTCCGCAAACCTGCCTGGATCGCACTACACAGTGATGGGGTGAGTGGGTGTGCATGCATGTGTATGTGCTGTTTAGATCGCAAATGCCGTTCTACATGTTTAAATGTCAAGCCAAATGTGTAAATGAAACATTGTGTCTCTAGGGCCGTGGTTACAAGTGGCTGGGAGAGGACGAAGTTACTTTCAGCAATTGGCGAGATAGAGAACCTAATCTGATGGCTGGGTGTGGTCACATGACCACCAATGGCCAATGGACTATGTCATCCTGTAATATAAAATTGGATGCAACCATCTGTGAGCTGAATACAGGTATGATGTGATTGTAAAATTGCAAATATTCTATAAATTGCAAAATGTAAATAGTGTAATTACACGTTTATGTCATGTCAGAATTATGGTAATTACACAACTCTGGCTTATAACACAAACATTGTCTTCATCAGACTCGGAAGGACTTATTGATATCTCACTAAATCACAGCAGCAGCTTCCAAAGTTAATGTGACTAGGAGTATTATGTCAAGAGAACATTATCCATCATCTTATGTCATTGTCTGTATAATAAATAGTATAGCATCGCTGTCCATCTTTAAAGCATTAAATGCATTTCTATGGAAATAACCATTTTCATACAAATAGAGTAACATCTTTAAAAATTAATACATTTACTGTAATTCTGATATGACATGACCATGCTTTAAGATTAGATCTCATAATGGTCTTGTCCCAACAACACTGAATGTGTGATCTTTTCTGGTTGCGACACCTCTTTGTCCGTCAGAGCGAGCAGTAGATCACAGGTGGATGTATCCGGGTCACTGCCTTCAGACAGTCGGAGACTGGGCCTGGGTTCCATTCAGAAACTCCTGTTACGCCTTTAACCTCAACCAGTTGCGGCTACAACACGATGCTGAGCACGCCTGCAAGAAAGGTACATGCGCACATATGTACACATGTAAAAACCACTCTTAAACACCCTAATTACGCTCTAGAATTAATCTTAACCTATAGGATTAACAAAGACACAATTCAGTACCATTAATACAGAGATCCCAATTTACAGTCCTTATTCAGATCAGCGGGCAGCTAGATAATAGCTTAAATACAAAGATTTGCCTCTTTTTTTTAACACTTTTACTTTTAACAGAATTCTTTAATCTGATTGGTCAGAACATGTTGATTAACTTTTTATAAGAACAGTACTTATTACCTTATACCTTAAAACCTTAAAGTGATCGTTTCTATTGTAACAACTAAATCACAGTGACTTATATGGTGGACTCTCCACGTAAGTTGAAGTGTAAACCGAAGAAAAACTGTGAAATAAGTAAAATCAAGCATGGTAAAGCATCTGACTAACAGTGTACATATTTTTGAAAATGCAATATCTTACAGTGATGGTTAGCGTAATGTTTTTTCTTTCTTCTCTCATCTGTCTCTTTCTCTCAGTGCGAGCAGAGCTACTATCAGTGCTGGATGAGAATGAGAATGGTTTTGTTTGGGAACACATTCAGAGCTACCAGGAGCAGGCTCATGGTGCCTGGCTTGGCATGACCTTCAGTACCAAAGGTAACCTCCATCCTGCCTTCAGGAGTGTTATATTTTCCTCCATATTTGTTTAGACAGAAAATTACTTGGGTTAAAATTTTACGTTTGGATTAAATGAATAGCCAATCAGTCATTCAGGGATTAGTTTCATCCTGTATGTTGGTAACTCTACCAGTTTTCCTCTTGTCGTGTAAGTAGGAGGCAGTCTGCAGTGGCCGGACAGTTCGGTGGTGGAGTACACTAACTGGGAGCAGCAGGACGGGAATCTGAGCATGCTCTCTGCTAACAGCTGCTTCTGGGTGCAGAGTAACACAGGGCTCTGGAAGCCTGGATCCTGCAAGAACCGCACACACGGAGTCATCTGTAAACGGCCCCGAGGTAGGGATTTACCTCCTAACACACACCTCACATAAGTCCTCAAATCATCGAGTCTCACACCTAGATAACCTGTTACGTTATATGTCATAAAAACCAACTGAGCTAAAGTCATTTTAATAGTCAAATTTCACAACTATAATTTCAATAAGTCCTGAATAAAACATGACTGAGTGTGCTGTTATAAAAAAGTAACCAAAGACAGTTTGGTGTGATGTTGCGAGATATAAAGTGGAGTTATACTCACTGCTCCAAAGCAGATTCTTTTCCAATAACAACAAACTCTGAAGTGTTTTATACCTTTTATACCACAGCAATTTGACAACTAATAAATGTTTTTCTTTATTAAAGAATACAAATGATTTATTACAGAATGTCAAACTTTTTAGTTCTTTATTGTTACATTTAATGTTTTGGAACAACCACGAAACAAAATGACCTTTGGCATAGGTTTATATATTAGTAGTATATTACTACTACTACTACTACTAATAATAATAATAATAATAATAAGAAGAAGAAGAAGAAGAAGAAGAAGAAGAAGAAGACGAATGCTAGTAATAAGATTAAAAAAACACTTTTCAATGACCCTACAGTTTAAAAAATTGCTAACAAAAATAAACACAGATGATGGACAAACAAGCAAACAAAAAGGTAAATAAAGGAATTAATGAATGAATGAGCTGCTTTTTGACCCACTTTTTATGTAGATTTTCTTTTCCTTTTGTTCTTTTAGGACTGGAGGCTTCTGTTGTAGCAGGTAAAGTGCTCTGTTTACACTAATCAAGTGAATCTTAGTAAATGCAGAATATTTATTTGATAATAATAGGAATAGTTTGTTCATTATCCTTCTCTCTGTTTCTGTAGCTGATGTAGATCATCTACCTGCTCTCGTTCTCATTCTGCTGGCTCTCCTGGTACTGATTGCTCTGATAGTGGGCGGAGTTTATCTGTATCGTAGGAATAGCCCAGGCTCTTCCGGATCCTACGAGGGCGCTCGTTACAGTCGCACTAACCTCACCCCATCTGAAGAGGCAGAGAAAAATATCCTGGTGTCGGACATGGAGCTAAACGAGCAAGGGGAATAATGAAGGAAGATAGATGAAATCTTAATGATTGACTCAGCAAACTGGCCTGCACACACAAGGACTAATTGAACTGACTTTGTTTTTGTTTCAAGGGTTTGTTTTTTTTTCTTTTTGTGGTGACATGTAGAAAGCTGTGTGGAGCGCAGCAGATGTCAATCAAACACGAAGGTGGAACTCCACCCCATTTGAACTGTTGCGTTATACCTGCACACCAACCAACCAGAATCCACCAGTTTAAAAATGGCTGATATGTGACTGATATGCAAATAGTGTTCTTTTTATGCTTCACGTTAACTCTTTTTTGGGAATTCAGTTTATAACCATATATGTGTTTCTTAGTTACCATCCGGTCATTTGTATTTTTTGCGGTACAGAAAAGAATTTCCAGAAAAGCCATACCAGCTCAGATTCCCAGACAAATGCACACACACAAGCACACTATCTGTACCAAAGTGTTATACCATAGCAGTATTTTTGCAGACTGTGACTGTGATGTGGTCCTGTTTTTACTTTTATTCATCTTTTTGATTACCTCCAGCTAAAAGGAGGATTAATTTTTGAGTCCACAAATCATCTGCCTGTGGAATTCTCCCCTTTTATTTTCCCTTTCATGTCGCTTCTCTCTCTCTCTCACCTCTTTGTTTCTCGTTCTCTCTCCAGCTGAATGCTGGGTGCTGTCTGGATGTGATAATCATAGTGATTAGAGATGAAAGGAATTGATAGCATGTGGAGCATTTGACAATACAGAGGAGAGACAGAGACATAGAGGGAACACTGGGGGTAGAAATGAGCTGTGTGGATTAAAGAATGAGAGTAATTTAAAGGTCTTTTCAGCATGGCTGGTGCTAGTTAAAGCTCGACTGTGCTGCTGAGATTAGCTGGTGCTTGGATCAATTTGGTGTCTTTCCATTTTTTGAGTGCTGTTTTGTAAATGAGCTCTTTTGAAAGTTTACATAAATGATCTGAGGAGTAGTGTGGCACAAACTACAGCTACTAGCTTTTTCTAGTTATGACATATTGATTCATAAATTCATAGGTTCAAGCAATCTTTCTGGCCAGTTCTTTTTTTTTTTTTTTTTTTGCTTTTCCTAACATTCTTAAAAGGTTTCAGATTCTGTAGAGTTGCCTTTTTCCTTTATTCCTCATTCTCTCTCTCCCTGTCTCTCTCTCTCGCTCTCTCTCTCTCTCTCTCCTTTTGGCGAAGGCGTGGGGATGAAAAGGTGCTGCGGCCAACTGTGGAATGTCGAGTCAGCAAGTGGATCGGGTCTGGAACCAATTTTAACCTTTGAGGAACAAGAGAGAGAGGGAGGGACAGAGAGAGAAAGAGAGAGAGATGGAGAGAGAAAGAGAGAGTGAGAGACATAATGACAAAGAAAGAAAGAACGAAAGAAAGAAAGAAAGAAAGAAAGAAAGAAAGAAAGAAAGAAAGAAAGAAAAGTATGCCTTTAGGTGCACAGGACTCGGAAGATTTGTGCAAGTTTATGTCGCACGGTCTCTGCGGCGCCTCTAGTGGACATTGTGTCATCACAGTAAGTGAAGTCTGCACTTTCAGAGATATTTACAATCTTTTATGAGCATTTCTTCTCTATGTACATGTTACACGTGCATGTTACAGCACAATAACTGGCCAAGATTGTGCAAAAAGCTAAGTGAAATGATAAAATATACAGCTCCTTCCATGGTCTTGCTTACTGTCTGAGGTTCGGTCTTGATGCAGTCATCCTGAGTCATACTACACTTTCAGAATTTGATAAAAGGCCATTTCCTCAGCAGAGCAACTGCCACGTAGGCGAGTCTCAGTGAGTGCAGGTTTTTTTGTGGCCTCCCACGCCATAAAACATTTCAACATTTTGCAATGATCCCTTCCAAAAACACTCATGCAATCATCTTGCTACTTTTGACCAAAGAACATTAGCCTATATCATCGTATACAGACAGATTTTATTTGCAAGGCTAGTAAAAATCAAGTTGCTGAAAAAAAATAGTTTATATGGTTTTTATAATTGGTTGAGATTTCAAAAAAAAAAAAAAAAGTGACTCTGCATTTGACCCATCCAAAGTGCACACACACAGCAGTGAACACACACCCACCCGGAGCAGTGGGCAGCCATTTATGCTGCGGTGCCCAGGGAGCAGTTGGGGGGTTCGGTGCCTTGCTCAAGGGCACCTCAGTCGTGGCCGGCCTGAGACTCGAACCCACAACCTTAGGATTACGAGTCAGACTCTCTAACCATTAGGCCATGACTTGCACCAATTTCCAGGCACCTTTCAGGCAAAATATTTCCTGATAATCAAAAATACTGCAGTTTTTTCAGAAGTAAGATTGAGGAATCAGAAGACAGTCATTGTGATGGTTTATTGTGCACAGAGACAGCCTGTGCAATCCACAGCGTAATCATGCACTGGAATACTTGACTTTAAGGTAATGCTCAAGGCTATAAAAAAATACATAATCCTATTCTTTGGATTACATTTATGATCCATTCATGTAAACTTAAAGTTTCATAAGTGTTTTACGTATTATAACCACTGACCAGGTGATTATCCATCTACGTATCTCACAATTAGGAGACACCTCATCTATCTACATCCCAACCATCAAATCACATGTAGCTATTAGGCCTAAAATGAGCCAACATACCTGTAGTTTTTGTGTCCTGGGCTTGTTGCAGACTTTTAAAAGAACACAGGCAGCAACAGTAAAGCGCAATTTAACAATAAAATAAACGTATAGCCTGAGGCTAAAATAGCAGCAGCAATGGCAATGTCTTTTTCAAGGTTATGAAACAATTCATTATTCATTTTTTGTGACAAAAAACAAAACAAAAAACCTACCACAAATGTCTGTAGCAAATATCTGCTATCAGCTGATAACTCATAATGCCTATGCAGTAAAGCTAGAAAACATGTCGTGACATTAGGAATGGTTTATATTTAATTTCTTTTAGTCAATTTGCTTTCATTCCAGGATATAATTTTTTGCTTTTCCACATTGACATGAGCTGGTTAGCTAAACATCATTGCAAGTCTATTACACTGGGGACTGCTCATGACTGAGACCTGAAATTTCTTTCTTTCTTTCTTTTTTCTATCTTTCTTTCATGAGCTAAATGCTTAAAAGCTGTCAAGGTTTCTAAGATAGATGGCTAGTCAAGTAGCTGACTGATTAAAGCCTCCAAGACCAAATAAACTACACACACACACACACACACACACACACACACACACACACACACACACACACACACACACACACACACACTGTAGTATAAATGAAACCTGGCCAGAAGCGGTTGATTCATATTCTATAACAGCAGCTGTGACAACAGATTCGGTTATAATTTTATAAAACAAACAAACAAACAGAAGCTTCTATTGTTTTCCCCACTTCTTCCACCTGTAAGAGAGACAGCCAGTATAACCTGAGGCAAATAATAAATGGATGAAATTGACTGAAAATTTCTGAAAGGGTCTTGTAACAGTAAGTTTTCCAGCATGAGAAATGCTTCAGGGCAGAGAATTGTGTGCTTTCTGGTTTCTCAGTAATACAACAAGATACATGTTTTGCCATGAAGGAAGAGAAAAAGAGAAGCTGGTGAGGAAATAACTCTTCAAGGCTGCTTGATAACAGGATAATTAATCAATCAATTAATTAATTAGTTCATTCATTAAATATAACTATATACAGGTAAAACAACAGTAATACATTTTAAACGCACATTGCTGTGGTATAATAATAATCCCATTTCTCGTCAAGCCACGTTACACCATCGTGCTTTATTTCATACTTATGGCCTACATTTATTAAAGCAATTGTGCTAACATGCTGCTGTTAGTAGCTTATTTCTCCCAGCCTGTGATGAAGCCCCCTGCTGGCTGTGGGGCCCATAACAGCCACTTAGTTCACTTGGTTGGGCCTGTTGGGATCCATTGCTTTTATCATACTGACCACAGTTAGATGTTAGTATTGGAATTTAAGCGAGTAATAAAAATGTGACAGGAATAATGACATAGCGATACTGATGGCTCATAACTACATGTCCAAACATTGGCTGTAATACCACACATGACAGAATGACATGAGTTGAGGTTGCGACACAGTTACTGATGTCATCTACGCTTAGGACCTTGTAGTAGAGGACAAACAATGTAATGTGATTGTAACTGCGAAAATGAGATCGAGGGTTTTTCCTTTCCTTCTTTTTGTCAGAAACAGTAAATGAATTGACTCGATTCTTTGTCAGAAGAGTTTTCTTGTTTTCCAATATGCACCGGTTGTCTATGTGTTTTAAATCCTTTATATATATATATATATATATATATATATAAAGTATATGTTGGCTATGCGGCAGTCTACAGCTTAATGTTTCTGTAATCAGTTTTGCGTAGTGATGTACAGCTATTCACACTGAGTCACTAGCTTTAGGTTTTAAACAGTGATATTTGTGCTATGAAACAACATCACTGCCTGACATGAACTGGGGGAAAAAAACACCTTTGAGAACTTTATTTAAAGAGTGACATTTAAACAGACTTTCACAAGCACACAGTGTGTGACTCAGCCCTGTGACAGCAGTGTCAGTAGGTGATACATGTTGGTGCAGACATCACTCAGCTGTTCAGTGATACCAGCCTGCATTTCACATCCATGGCTTCAAAAAGCAGCTTTCAGTAAAACAATATTGGCTTTAAAGACTGTCCCTTCTCTGCGACACCACAAATTTGTTATATTGTGACGTTTTTAACTTATTTGTACAAAAGATAAAATATTCCTTCCACTGACAAATATGTTCATCAGGTTTTATACAGACTTGTGGAGTCTGTGCCAGCTCAAGTGCAAAAAGAAAATCTAAAAGGGAATATTAAATTAACTGCTTTTCTAAAATTTGAAATGAAATAAATAATTAAAACAAAAGTCAAACCAAATACAAACTTTTCAAACGCATGTAAATGACATTTTAACGTTCACTGAAGTTATTGCTGATAATGTCATTCATAATTAAAAATTTTTTATTATATTTGTAAAAATAGTTTTCTTTAATGGTCTCAGACTTTTGGGTCCCACTGTATGTATTATTATGAGACCTTAACACAACCTTGAAGCCTTAAGAAACATTGGTTTATGGGTTGTTTTGTCTGAGTTATTGTCTATGTTTTTAATTAGCATTATATTAGCATTATATACCACTCTTACACAAAGAGGTGGAGTTTCTTTTCTTCACAGCAGGGAGAAGTACTGGTTGGAAACTGGCCACATTTCCATGCATGGGAGCAAAAACCACACACTCCCACATGTATGAGAGCAAAAATTCCAACTAACATGTATGAGCCTAAATACCACCACTCCTATATGCATGATATTTGATATTATAAGATATAATAACTACTTTCTCCCATCTATATGAGAGTAAAAACCATTCAATCCAACCTGGATGCATGAGAGTAAATATGGCCTCCTCTTACCTGCATGACAGTAAATACCACCCCCTCCTGCATGCTTGATTACTCCTGTATGCATGAGAGTATATTATGTTTATCATCATCACCCCCTTCCGACTGCATGAAGGTACAGACCTCCTGCTCATGTATCCTTTTTATTAGCACTAAGTTTGATGTGGATGTGGTAGTGTTTAAGGTGCTGGATTACAAATCGGAAGGTTGTGAGTTTGATTCCCATGTCCACCAGGCTGCCTCTACTGGCCCTTGTTGCTCAGTTGTATAAAATGTGAGTTGCTCTAGATCAGGGCATTTGCTAAATGCTGTAAATGTACCCTCAACATCACATCTTTTGTTTTTTAAAATGACAAGCTACATGACTTACAGGCGAAAATAAAGATCCAATGGTCATGTTTGTTTAAGGAGAAGCATCGACAAATATTCTAACTTTCAGTAAGATCCCTGGCAAAACTTACTAAAGTAAACGGAAAACTGATTAACAGATTAAGACACTGACTGTTCTTTTTGTGTCTGCAACAGTAATAAACAAACTGCCTCAAAAACACTAAGGCACTGACTGACGTTCACCACAAGGGGGCAGAATATACTTTCCAAGTTAACTGCCCTTTCTATAACTTTTTACTGTAATGGGCTTGAAATGAAATTCCATTGCTTTAAATAATGTCATTACTCCAAATACATAAAATGTATCTCTCTCTCTCTCTCTCTCTCTCTCTCTCTCTCTCTCTCTCTCTCTCTCTCTCTCTCTCTGTGTGTGTGTGTGTGTGTGTGTGTGTGTGTGTGTGTGGTGTGTGTGTGTGTTTGGTGTGTGTGTGTGTGTGTGTGTGTGTGTGTGTGTGTGTGTGTGTGTGTGTGTGTGTGTGTGTGTGTGTGTGTGTGTGTGTGTGTGTGTGTGTGTGTTTGTGTCCTGACCTTGCAGCATTTTCTCATTGCAATGTCACCATAAAGAGATGTGTGTTTATTCGAGTGTCATGTTATTCCCTAATCTCAAAGCAAATCAAACAGAAGTGCTTGTTTCAGCAATGCACTGCTGTAGCTTTCACTGTACTCTCTCGCCTTTGCAGCCAGCCGTGTGCTTTCGCAGGCATGTTATTTCCAAACTGCCATGTTAGCCATGTCCGAGTTCAGCTAGAAAGAGAACTGAACCGAGACAGTGAGAGCTTCTTGATAATAATCTGTCAGTGTGTAGACATTTGATGGCAGCTTTTGTATGGCTCCTGTGAACACACAGCCGTGAGATTAGACTAGATCATGTTTGTTTTATAGTGGCACTCAGCAGGCGTTGTGTATATGTGTGTGTGTGTTTGTGTGTATGTGTATATGTGTGTATTGCAGGGTTGAGTGGCTGCTGACTGTGTTCCAGGAGCTTCATTAACAGCCTAATTAAAAAGACAGACACGCACACAGAGTAAAAGAGCAGACAAGTGTCTTAAAGGAATACGCCAGCGTTTCTTCACCTGATCTCTATTCATCACGTGTGTAACATACCTGTGATCACCACAGACAGGACGTCTGTCCCTGTAATGAGAAAATAATGGAAAACATATTAACTAAAAATAGGAATCTGAGGTAAGTTTGGTTATTACAGTATATTTAAAACAAAAACTACTTTTTGAGACAGAACTCTTCTGAGACCGCGTCCTGTCTATGACTGGTCCAAATATGACATTCTTGTATACAGCCAGTTTTTCAGTTTATTGTTCCTTCCTTAGCTCACCGTTGACATGATGTGAACAGCAAAACCGTTGGAGGGGAATCATTATGCAATAAGCCTTTACATAAAAATCTGGCTCCATATTGACGAAATCTACCCTTATTGACCTTTTAAAAAACTAAAGGTTTCATATCAAATGTAGGCTATATTCAAACAGAAGTAGCTTTGGAAGGTCATGGGTTCAAATGCTGGCATTGTCAAGGTCCACTGTTGGGATTTTGAGCAAGATACTTAACCCATAATAGCTCATTTGCTTCTTTTACCTCTGGAGAAAAGCATTAGCCAAATGGGCAAATGTTAAAAGTTAGCAAAATATGGTTAGATGTTAGCCAGAGGTGAAAACACTATATAATGACATAGATAAAAGGTCAAGACGACAAACACAATGTACTGCACAATCATATACTCCTTTTAATTTATACGACTTCTTTTACTTAGTCTGGTATAAGGCACTAGCTAGCTTGCCATAAATGATTACATGATATTAGCTACCAGTCTGTTTGGTTAGGTTTCCATGGAATGGAATGAAAGCATGGGATTGTGAAACACACCAAAGCTTTTTGCTCATTGTATTAATTCATACAATTTTATTTGTAAATTGTTCGTTGTTATAGTTTACAATTAACAATACAGCTACATTCATGAGGAAGGAAATATTTAAGAAATTTAAAAAACCTTTTCCTATGTAGCGTCATCATACGTACACTGAAGCAACACAGTGAGAAAGTAATTCTGGTTATTTACATTTTGATAAAGGTTTTCTGTTGTCTATGAGCTATAAGGCAGAACCTGAGGCACTTCCATTGTTTACTCTGAATTTTGTAGCTAGTAAAACGTAAAATTCCTAGCAGTTCTATCTCCTAAAGAAAGAATTATACACTTTTGGTGTGACTGAATTATTCAAATCCAAAACAGTTAAGGGTAAGTGTTAATACAAAGCAGATAAATAATCAATAATTGTTTTGCATTATAAGTGAGTAAGTGTAAATGTGCTTCAGTTCTTCAGAGAAGAAGTTCCTATCTGTGGTAATCACACATACACTATACATGCGTAAGATTTGGTTGACACGAAGACAGGAATATTCTTGCTGTCTAGCTGTCTGTCACTAATTCCATCTCTGCTATTTATGAGAGAAGGGAGAAGACAGAGAAATTCTGATCACAATAATCATAGAGATGTGGTGGAACTGTGAGGAAAAGAGAGAGAGAAAGTGCGGGAGTGGGAATTGACTGAGATAGAATTGAGCGGTTCTTCAGCCGTGTATAAAGCCATCTTGCTACAAGTGTGAGCTTGCATGATGATAGATGCTCCATTGTTGTCATAAATTGCCTCACCAGGCAGCCACCTGCTTGGTGTGTGTGTGTGTGCGTGTGTGAGAGAGAGAGAGAGAGAGAGAGAGAGAGAGAGAGAGACTACAGTGGAGGACATGATGTAAAAGGGATTAGGTTGTAGTGGAAGACAGAATTAGGTGCTGTAACAACGTTTGCTCTTTAGGAAAAGAAAGCTGATTATCTCTGTGCAATGTGGGGTGGAGTGTCGGAGAGCACACCAATATTTCTAATCCTTTAACCTGTCCTACAAAGGTAGCATGTTAAAAAGCAAGTCTTTAATGAAAGAACAGAACAGCATATGCCTGTAAATAGACCTTGAAGTTAATAATAAAACACAATAAAATGTGACCTGGAGATGACATGTCCCATGAGCCGACATTGCTCAGGTCTTTTGGCTCATCATAGAAGACCAAACTTACCAGGGATAATCCAGGATAGTGAAAACACATATACATACATTATTTTAAAAGAGATACATGGAAATCCTTAGATCCTTAAAATGAACTATATATCCACTTGCCTATGCTGAATAATACAAGACAAGTCAAACTATCCATGTTTATGTCATACAGAGTGCATGATGTGGATGTCTTGTATTAATTAAAAACAATTGAACCCAATAGGGCTTTAAACTGAGTGGAAATTGTCTTTCAATGTTTGTCCATGCTGCAAGAATTGGACATTAATCAGTATTACACAGAATAACACCAGAAAATTGCAAATTAAATTGGCACGAGCCAATTTCCACACTCTTTCATTCAGTTGCTATTTTTGTGCTCAGAATCGAACATGCCTACATTGACTTTGATGGAGCAGTGCAACAGGAGGTGAGATTTGAAATCGCAGTGGTATTTTTAAACCCTCTTTGGTCCAAAATTGCATTTACATTATTCTCAATCAGGAAGCCCTAACCACTTGTGCCTCTGCACAGAATGAAATCTAAAAAGTCCAGTCCCAGTTCTTACTACTCCTGAATACACATTTGCACTTGTGACTCATTCTCTGCCACATAGATACCCTAAAGATTCCCCTTCCAGAATTATTTCATTGAGTCTGGCTCCTCCAAGGTATCTTCATCATGTCGTTTCAGGGAGTTTTTCCTTGATCTTGTTGCTTCTGGATCTAAAAGTAAATCTACATTCAACTGATGCTGCTTGGAGACCATGATGGTGGCTTTGAACTGCTGTTTCTGCAGTCGGCTTTACTCTTGGGTGTCTAACATTGAACATTTGATGTTTTTGCAATGAATTCAGAAATTGTGCTGATGCTTACTTATAGATTGCTTTGAAAACTCCTGGTTACATAACTGCACTTGACAATATACTGTTATAAAAGGGAAATTATTTATAATTAGGCACTCCAGTGTCACTTTCAGTAGGATGTGGTTTTTACCTCTGCCTCAATTTCCCTTGAAATTGCTCTTGCCACCATTGCCTTTGCCTTGCTTTTTAGGGATAAATATGAATTACTTTAAATTCATTTAAGGCAGCTTTGCAACAATGTCCAGTGTTAAAAGTGTGATACAACTGAACTGATACAATTGACCTGAATTAAATGGATTACCGGTATTACCATGGCAATCAGTAGTAGGAACAGGTACTGGCAACTTTATAGTAAAGAGATTTGTAGCGATCCGAATGCGTGAACACAATTTAAGTTGTTTTAAATGCAACATGGTAGTTGGGGCCAGATGGGCTGATTTAAACATTTCAGAAGCTGCTAATTTCCTGAAAGTTACAAACACAGCAATCACTGGAGTTTGCACAGACTAGTGTGAAAAACAGCAATAAAAACATACAGCAACAATCAGTTCTGTTGAACGCCCTGTTGATAAGAGGGCAGAGGATGAGACTGGTTTGAACTGACTGGAAGGTTATGATACCATTTGAGACCATGGTGAACAGAAAAAACATTTAAAAATGCACTATACATTGAACCCTGCATTGGGCTACTGACCAGAAGGTTATGAGTTTGAATCCTAGGATCACCAAGTTGCCGCTGTTGGGCCCTTGAGCCATGCTCTTAACCCTCAACTACCCAGTTGTATAAATGAGAAAATGCTGTAAATGCAAATAAAAATTGGTTACAACAGTACAGTATAAACCCACATCAGGTTTCACTCCTGTCAGCCAAATGCAGGAGAGAGACAGACGAGGAAGTGTCCAGAGAACTTCTGTTCTGTATCTGCCAGCTGGTCAGATGGCAAGAGGTTATATTAGGTACAGAGCAAAGCTTTGTGGTGTGAAGAAAACAGGTTCAAGGTTAGATTTGTTTCAAATGGTATGAAAATGCCTATGCCAGAAGGGTGAATTGTAGTGATCAACAACTGTGAGGGTACACTTGTGACATACTGACTATTAAACTGACAAAGCAACACTAGGATCAAATCAGGAGCTAACAATGCAAACCTTAAACTGCTAAAGACTTTGTTTTCTTTAATACTTTAATAATTTAACGATAATGCATCACAACAGAAGATCATTTATGGACATTTGAAGTGTGTTGTGTTGTGTGTGTGTGTGTGTGTGTGTGTGTGTGTGTGTGTGTGTGTGTGTGTGTGTGTGTTTTGTGTGTGTTGTCTAAACAGCTGCTGTCCACCGATGCGATGCTGCAGTTGCCATTCTGAAAGACCAGACACATACTGTACAATAAACAGTGTATCTGTCTTGTCTCATCTCGCAGAACTTAGAGCCAGAATTAGCATCTGTGTGTTTGTGCAAGAGGCAGCATGTGTGTTTAATATAGGTGTGAGTTTTGACTGATTTCCCTGGTGCCTTGTTGCTTTCTGAGATTTGCTGGATGACTGGCAGCTGGGAGAAAGAAAGATAGAGGGTGAATCACTGAGTTAGTGTGTGTGTGTGTGTGTGTGTGTGTGTGTGTGTGTGTGTGTGTGTGTGTGTGTGTGTGTGTGTGTGTGTGTGTGTGTGTGTGTGTGTGTCAGCCTACAATCAAGGATAAGAAAATTAATACTAAAATCAATACTAATAAATTGGGGGCTCAATGTTGTGACTGAGGGTGTCTGTTAGTTTGCAAAGGGCAGAAAGCCATATTGTAAAGCAGCAGGTTTTTTGGCTGGTCTATGACAGTGTCTGCACTCCCGCTGTGCCAATCACCAAGCACATGACAGCCGATTGGCTAAGAGCAGTGACGGACAGAGACAAGGAGCGAGATGTGCTGCCAGACACCCGCTCACACAGCACCTGGTCTTATACTCTTATGTAGAGCAGCCAAACATTTGCGTATGTGTGTTTTATGTGTCAGCCTTAGTAACAGATGCTACTGTGCTTCACAGTGCTGCCTCTTCTCACACTGCAGACTGAAAATGAACTGATGATTGCTTTCAACACTAGCTGGAGTGTGAGTGCTACACTTGTTAACTACAGATGCTAAATATTCTGTCTCTGTTTTTAGATTAGATTCAGAAACGACAAGCACACTTCTTTTCATCCCCACACGCCAGTCACAGTTCATAAGCCCTTAAGCTGTACTCTGGTGTTTTTCTAGCTGAATTGCCTCTGTAGTCTGTGTGCGATTATCATGAACAAGAATTTGGACGTGTTTTCCTCTTACTGCGAAAAGAAACGAAAACCTTGTTCGTCGAACATGGCTTGTACCGGAGGTCTAAGGGCAGGGGTTGAATTCTGTTTGTAAACACTTGAGAAAAACACAAGAGTTTTATAGAACGCTCTAATACATCGTTCAGTTAAATGAAGTTCAATCTTTCAGAGGGAAGAAATTGTGATAATGCATTGTACTTATAGACATGTAAACAGATCATGGAAAACATGTAATTAAACCAAATTATTATTTCTTACAGTGGCATTCAAATAGTAAAAGAAATCTAACACTAAAAAAAGTTAAATAAAGTCTGGTAGAAACGTATAATTCCCAGCTTTTATTTTATGGAGGGAGTTCGACGACGGCCCTTAGACCTTCACTGTAATGACGTTTTCACAATATTTCCCTGTTACTGTGAGTTTTTTAATACAATAAACAGATTGTAGATACTAAATCAATTAGTTGTTACAGATACATTAAATAAAAGAATTAGAATCCAGTTTGCAGAGTAGAGATATATTGGACTTGAGTTCAGTATCGAGATGTTTTTTGACTTCTCTGATTGTCTTAACATTTGCTCTTGGATTTCTCATGGTCATTGGTCTTTGTTAGGATTTAATGTTTTCAGTCTTGCTTTCATTTGGACTTGAGATTGACTTGAGCTTGGCCTTGTCTTAACAAGGTCTTGAGTTGATCTTGGTTAGTCCTGGTGTTGTATGGTTTTGTCTTGAATTTGAGATCACTAGTCTTGAATACAGAATCTATCTATGTCTTCTCTAGATATTTGTTTATGGCTCCAATAGCCAAGATGTCAAATCATTGATGAGCCTCACTTATCATTTCATGTAATCCAGCTACCACTATAGAGTGATTCTAACCATCTCGTATGAATATGGCTCCACCTTAAAGAAACCGTATCTCAGATATGGACCAGAAACTGAAACATCATTACATGTCAAAAACTATATAATTAGTTGTTTATATGTGGGTCATTGCCATAACCTTACCTTCATAACTGAACCATATTTAGCATTAATTATCTAAATTAGAACTAACATTAGTCGCTAATTCAATTGATTAATACAATACAGTATAAGTAATGTTAACATAGTAACCAATACCTCTAGTTATTGTCTGACGTCACATATACCCGCATTTTGTACTGCAGAAATGTAAATAATTTTGATTTATATTAACGATTTTTAATCCCGGAGAAACTCAACATAAGGTAATGTAGGTGTCAGTTAAGTTATGTCTTTCCCATTTAAATGAACATCAGTTATTAATGCAGATTTCTCAAACATTAATTCAAGGAAAAAGAGACATAAATAAGAATGAACTGAAATATAGAGAGTGGAAATACAGATTACAATAATACAAAGAGTTTTCCCTACCAAAACCACATCCGCTTCAGTATAACAGCTTGCCGAGTACGGTGACCTCCTTGTGACTTTTCTCCCAGGCACCAGACAGAATGTGCAGCATTCGGTTACCGCTGCTGTCCGAGAGAGAGCACAGTGTGAAAAACGATACTAATCTGTGCATAAACCGGTTTGTGTGTAATCTCCATGTGATGAGCTGGTGAGGAACATACATACATAGCTGAGGAACACTTTTCATGCGTGATGTTTCAGTTCATCCTAATTATGTTTAAAAAAAAATGCAGTTTATATAAATAGAGTCAAGAAAAAAATCATGATCAGTCTCAGACACTCATTTTTTCTGAACTCAATGACTTCAGGGTGCACACACACACATACACACACAAACACAGAGGCACTCACCTAGCGATTGAAAGTTTCCTTGGCAACACCAATTTCTAATTTTCCATGAACGAGAAAAGTCAGTGCACACACGGCATTTAATCCCAGCAAACACACACTTCACCAGTGATGTGCTTATACTGAAATCAAACGCTTTTAAAGATATATTAAAAGGAACAAATTGTCCTTTTCAACTCTCTAATTTTGAACCCAGAGTGAAGGTCAGCGCTGCACTTGACCCGAGCTTCACCCGTGTTTGCCGCAGTCAAACACTCATTCTGTGTGAACTGCATACGAACAACAAGAAGCACTAAATCACTGCATTATAACATAGTGGCCATGATTTTTAGGGTAAATGGAGATCCACACATTGGGATGGAAGTATACAAGGAGTGATTTTTTTTATTTTATTTTCTGTGTTCTGTCTGCAGGTGCAAAGTGTGTGCCAGACAAGTCACACACTCTTTCCAGCTAGGTGGGTTAGGTGTGTGTGTCAGGGGGTTTATGGGCTCCTTGGCTTTACCTGCCACTTAATATAGAGGTATAAGGTGTGTGTGTGTGTGTGTGTGTGTGTGTGTGTGTGTGTGTGTGTGTGTGTGTGTGTGTGTGTGTGTGTGTGTGTGTGTGTTCATGTGTATGCTTAAGGCACAGGATGGAGAAACACACATACACACAGAGTAATCCTCTTACTCTCAGTGTGCGCTGTGATGCTCTGTTGGTTCATGGCTGATGCTGCCAACCTCATCTACCCCCTGCTTTTACAAAACCACACGCCACATGTGCAGTAACCATTTTTCAAGAGATAACGGATTGTAATATGTTTATTAAGACAGAATATCTGCTGCATGGATAAATCTATTAAATCCTTCGGAATTTGCTTTTGAGTAAATTCTACGTCTCCTGTAGTTTTACGTTAAGACACTACCGGAAGTACAGATTTTTGGAGAATTATGTGACATATCTGCTCTTAAACTGTAATAACCAAAATGTCAAATCTCAGCAGTATTATGTTGATTTCATTCTCCACTCATGACCACCACATAGTTGAAAAGTTTGATAGTAACTACGAAGAAGGCTGAAGCTCCACACACTTTGCTCTGTCATGTCATTTTTTTCTTTAGTCAGGACCAAAAATTAGAATAGAGATTATATATGCAATAAAAATCCTTTTTTTAATCCTCCATTAAATAAAAATGAGAATCCCAACAAACTGTCTTTCCCTTAAGTGAGTGTTCACAGTGAAATGTGAACTAAAATTAACATCATCTAAATGCTACATTTTTGTTTTAGATAAATTAGATATGCGAATTTATACGGATTTAATTCGATAAAGAAAAAGGCATTATTTTAGGAAAAAGTTCTTATACAAACAATATATGTAAGAGCATCTGTAGTGTCTTGCCTTAACTACAGCATTTTTTTTTTTGTTTTCAGCTGGGATGTTACTCACATTACTTTGCAGACTCTTGTAACTTATAAAGGCTTTAACACGTTTATTTCTTCTTCAGTGAATTTACAGTGTTTGTATACTGTATGTATGTGTATGAGTTCAAGACAGAAAGATGAGTCACTGTATTTGTTCAATTTTCCAATTTACATCACTTAGCTCAGCTCACGACCATTATATATCCACCATTATATCGCCGGTGCAAAAAATATCCTAATGACGCTCATCATCTCTCAGTCCTGTGTCAAGATCTTACCTCATAAGACTGAATACAATCCTTTGTAAAGTTTCTTGTCATTTTAATTAATCAGTAATCACCAGCTGTCAAACTGTGAACCAGCTCTCAAAACAGTGAACAAAGCATTAAAATGAAATTAAAATAAAAAGTCATTAATAACAAAAAATAAGCCAACACACCTAATCAGAAACTATTTCCCTTTTAAGGTAAGTGTGAAGAGTTCGGTCAAGTGAAGGGATGACGATGAGGCTCGTGCTGAAATGTGCCGAGTGACTTTTACCTCAGGTGATGAGATATGTGGATGATGCTGATAATAACTTATTTCCCATGGGCAGTAATGTTATTTTTTTCTGAAATGTTTTGGTTATAATTGGAGAAGTAGGTGGTGCCATCTATCAGTGGACCGGGAATGCAATCTTTAAATGAAATTTTCTCTTTTCACTTTTAGGAGTCACTAGATGAGATGGAACGTTACTCTACGTTGTCTTCTCTCAAGGCTAAAACTTTCATTCTCATTGAGATACTTGCAAAAAAGAAACAGATTTCAGTGGAAACAAAACCATGTAGAATTAGAACTACAGTACACTTTAAAAAAAAGGAAGTAAAAGTGTCTTAAATGTAGTCAAGAATAAATCATTTATTCTTTATTAAAAGAATACGATCCACCAAATAAAAAGAATTTCGACTTTTTAAAAAATAATAATAAATGTGTTCTATCGGCTCAATCAAAAAAATCTTATCTAAAGTTTTCTAAAAAAAATTTTTTTCTGCCAAAAGTATGTAAATGTAAAGCTCGGTGAAATAAGTAAAAACGACTTGAAAGGTTTAATAACCTTAGATTTGTTTTATTGAATTTTATAATTAGAAATACCATATATATATTTGACTATATTTAAGAGTTACATTTACAACATTAATCCAGAGCAATTTACATTTTATCTCACTTTTATACAACTGAACAATTGAGGGTTAAGAGCCAGTGGACAGCAGTGGACCCTTGGTGGACCTAGGATTCAAACTCACAACCTTACAAGCAGTAGTTCAACACCGTAGCCACTAAGCTACCGCATCCCTCGATAGTATCATGGTTGTCATTATCATGGTTGTCATGATATTGTAGTTTTATTGTGATGTGAAAAGTTTTTATCAGTTTAATCAGTTTTCTTCCATCATCTTTTATCTGTGGTGAATCAGCCAATTATATATATAAAAAAAAAATATATATATATATATATATAGGTGTATTGTATGAGCTCGGCTGTGGGTGAAGCACTTGTTGATTATGTGATGATGTATACTGCAATTCTATAATGTATGACTCAATGGGTTTCGCGTCAAATAATTGCAAAGTGCTGTGGATGGTCAAACATCTGACTTGCAGTGTACAGTGTGTGCGCATTACTGCATTGCCGTTCATTAGCTTAAACAAGATGTTGTGTGGAGGAGCCGGAAACCACGGCAACAGCTCAGTTCCGCTGTGACATCACAACGGTAGGCGGGAGGCAGTTACTGTGGAAACGGCCGCCCGGTTGCCTAAACCAGCCTTTGTTTGCGTGCATGAGCACAGAATGAAACAGCATCACTTTTTCTTGACTTTTTCTCTCTCTTTTGAAAGAGTTTATTGTGGGCAGAAATATAAAATTAGTGTGAGCTCATCTTAAGCAAAACCATAGAGAGGTTTAAGACAGGATGAATAGAAAGTCATGGTGACTATGTCAGTCTTAATGCTTGTGTGGCCTTATAACTTGAAAGGCTTCAGGTGCATTGTCCATTTTAGAGTCTGAAACGAGTCAGTGAGTTAATCTCATGGCATGATTAGGCTTCAGGGCTGCTCCAGGCATCAGTAGTTCTGTGATTACACGTCTATCTTACTTTGGCAGCCAGTTCTCTTCAGGTCCTTCATCATGTGGCTTCAAGTGCAGGAATAAAATGACCTTTTTGGCATTCTGACCCAGTGTCGTTTTCTGGAGTGCATAATTCCGTACGAGTGAAGCGCTATCACCTGTGACAGCCAATTCCCATTAGAGTTACTGTGGTGAATAACGGAGTTACTAAGAATTGTAGTGATTCAGACATGTGCAAGTTAACTCTACGTATGACACTGGGACATTATGAGGCTGTACCACTGATATAAAACATGTTTCAGTCAAGGCTGAAAAATAAAATCCTGCTCTCACACATAATCCAATAAATTCTCTATTCTTTTTCCTTTTAGTGACAAAATAATTAACAACAACTGGTTAGTAAGTAGTCCTGTCTTGCATTCTTTAGCACATTTGTACAGCATAAAAGCATAGAATTGTAATTTCACAACAGACCACAGCTGTGAGAAATCCAGATTAGAAGGACAGGACACAGCTGTGTTTATTTGTTTTTGGGTTTGCTGCATTTATTTCTACATGACGTTGCAGCTCTTGGCTCTGTCCTTCCTGAGTGTAGGGGAGGGTTCGAGGGGTGTGGTGCGGGAGTTAATTGGCAGCAAGGGCTGATGGGATATGCGCTTGAGGGTGCGGCGAGAGGAGCTGCGTTTGAGGCCGGGACGCCTGACGGAGGCGAGAGTGGTGATGTGAAAGACGTCTCGCACGCTGTTTACGCACGTGCGAGACGAACACTCGGCGTACGCCACAGCACCAAGGTCTCGTGCCCTCAGACTGCCCTAAAGAGAGAGAGAGAGGGAGAGAGAGAGAGAGAGAGAGAGTGTGTTATTAATGTTGGTTTATTTTGTGTACATTATAACATTTCTTTGCACTTCAGGCTGTGTGAAATCTCTATCTGCTTCTGAAAGGCAACACAAGAATGAAAATTTACATGCACACGTTTTTTTCACTTAGCACATCGACTAATAGATCCGTAAACCTCTTTACCAAACCAACTTTCCTCTTTTCCACAGTAAATCAGTCTTGAAAAAGGCTTTACTGAACTCATAGTTACTGTATGGAGATGATCTGAACTTTTCTCACCAGAATGATGTAACTTTATAAACACACAACAACAATTAACAAGTGGGCAGCAGCTTCAACATTTATATGCAGTAGTAGGAATGCATTAAATAGGGGATTTAACTGTGTACATGCCAATGAAACATTCCCTATCACTGATAATAAAGTTTAGCAGCTGTAGGTGTTGCCATAGAAACAACTCATTTCCATTTTCGAGGATAAGAAATACTCGGAGTAGAATTTCTTAAGCCTTTATTCTTGATAATTACCGTAATTCTGGTGTGACCTGAACACGCTGGGAAATGAGGGCAGGCTGGGAGAAAGATACCAAAGGGAAAAAAGTGATTCTGGTTATCTGAAATGGTCGAGTTCTGCTACATTGTGAAGGTTTTTCGTGTTTATAGATTACAGTAATATTGTGTTTAATGTGACATTAATGAATAACAGGATTTGGTCTGATGCAGATGTTTATAGAATATTTTTTGGGTAAATACATTAGCCTCACAGCGCCAGTGAAAAAACAGACACGTCTTGGTTTTATGTGGTCTTCACACCGGGCACATTTCCTCTTGGTCTTGTTTACGACTGACTTGATTCTATTGAACCACATTTGCCTTCATCTTGCATCATCAAAAACATGCATGGAGAAAACAACATGACTCTTCATATTTATTGTTTTTCTGTTATGTGCAGTAAGGCTGGTCAGCTCTGTGTTTGACCCAGAATGTTCCCCTGTCACTCATGGTACATGTGCGTTGTGGAAATTGTGGATTTCTTCAAAGGCTAAAACACATGTGCAGGCTACATGGCTATCTGAACAAGCGCAAACCTGAATATGAGCTGTATTCCTACAGGTTGTCTCGGGTTCAGTATTGCGGTGAGCGTCCAGCTCCACATGACAGCTTTTACATGCAAAACGTGCTCTGATTCAGACTAAACTACCAGTGTGAAAGCTGCTTGTTTCAGACCCTGAGTTCCTGGTATAGGCTTTGAACCCACCACAACCCTGAACAAGATGTGAGTTATACAACACCACTAGTTATTGTACACGATGGGTCACAGCTTTTTCCCCCCATTTTCTCCCCAAGAACCTTTTCCCATTTCTTTCTCACCTCCTCGTTCTCTCTGCAACTCTCTCCATTCTAGAGGTAGCGAGCTATGAACTGCACTCTCAAGCTCCTACTATGAATGACAGGTATAACAAAAATGCTGCCTAGATAAAAATAAACGCTGCCTGGCTTCTTTTTTTTCTTCCTTTCATTTCCCACCAGCGACCTACTGCTGTACGTCCCTCTCTCCCTCCTACTCTCACTTTCCTGTCCTGTAATTATGAGCTTAACTGTCTGATTTCGTATTCCTTGGTGTTACAAAAAAAAAAAAAACAACAACACAGAAATAGAAAATTGATATATTGTTATGGTGGAATATTCTATTTTGTTGATCAAATTGTATATGAGCGCTAATGCATCTCTCAATATACTAAAGTTGGTATTTCGTTCCGTTGTGTAGTTCATCTGTGGTGCGGACCATGAACATGTCAAATGGATCAGTTGCGTTTGTAGAGCTGTGAACTTTTGTACGTTTATCTTAATAAATCCTTTGCTTCCGGCAGTCTATACCGACACATTGGTACTATTTAGTACTACTGATACTATATTGTAAATACTAATACTATACAGCACTACTGGTACGATACTGTAAATGCTAATTGATCAGCATGGTGTATTTAGGAATTAAAGATATTAGTGATATCTATTTGGACTAGTTTTCTATCGGAATTTCTTGCTCCGTTAGCCTTTATCCATGTTTATCTGCCTTGTTATAACAGGAAGCTCACACATGACTGAAAGACAATCCTGCTATAGCTTTTTGAGCCTGTGTGTGTGTGTGTGTGTGTGTGTGTGTGTGTGTGTGTGTGTGTGTGTGTGTGTGTGTGTGTGTGTGTGTGTGTATTAGCAAGCGCGTAGTTGTCAGAGCAAGTGTTACAGCTTATGCACAGAGATGAGTGCATAAGAAAACAAATTCCACTCTCTGATGTAGATACAGAGTTGACAGTTCTCCTAATGAAAATGAATCCTGTTTTGTTGGTGCAGTGTTTACTTTGGTGTCTGTTATAGTAACACTTTTGTTCTCACTAGCTTATGCCTCATGACACACTACTGAAACTGACAAAACTTTAAAAGGAAATCTGGTATTTATAGTGCAGAAATACACCATTCAGCCAGAACAGTAAAACAGTAAGAGATATTAGGTAGAAAGTTGTGCCTCAAAATTAATGTGTTGGAAACAGGACAAATGGGCAATAAGTGGCATTAACAAATCGCGATGAAAAGACGACTATGTCAGAGCACCTCTAAATCGACAGTTCTTGTGGACTTTGCAATGTTTAGTACCTACCAAAAGTGGTACAAAGAAAGATGATCAAAAGAGAACCAGCTTCAGGGTCATTGGCACCCAAGGCTCAATGATGCATGAGGCATGTGGTGATAATAGGAAGCTGACAGAACACACAGTGAATTGCAGTTTGCTCTGTATGGGGCTGCATAAACACTCACCACTCACAGTGCCCATGCTGACAATTGAAAGCACTTACAATCGGCAACTGAGCATCAGAACGGGAAAATGGGGAAGTGGAAGAAGATGGCCTGGTCTGATAAATCTAAGTTTCTTTAAAATCATATAAATAGCCAGATGTATGTGAGTTACGAGGATGGACTAGAGGAGAAGGCAGTGTGATGCTCTGGGCAAAGTTCTTCCTCTGGTCATGGCATTCCTGTGGATGTTACTTTGATGCACCACCTACCTAAACATTGTTGTAAACCAAGTACACCTCTTCCTTAATGCCAGTGAGCTTTTTCAGTCAGATAATGCTCCCTGCCAAACTGCAAAAATTGTTTTTTTTTTCAGGAATGGTCTGGGTGTTGACTTGGTCTCTACATTCCCAATCACAATCGGATCAAGCATTTATACGATTTACTGGGCAAACAAGCATGATCCATACAGAGGCTCATATAGAACTTATAGGACTAACATCTTAGTGGCAGATACCACAGCACACTTTCAGAGGTCTAGTGGAGTTCATTCCTTGACGATTGGCGATGTATCATTCCATAATAAAGTTAAAACTTACAAATGTTGGCAAATCACTTTGGTATTACATTAATAAAACACTATGGGACATAATCCACTTTCTGTCGGTCCCCAGCTCACTTCCCCTGCATAAATCCATTTTAATCCCCATTGATGAATTCTCTACTCTGATTGGTCAATATGTGTTGATAAATATTATGTAACAGCAGCGATGATAGTGGATCCAGATTCAAGGCTAATCACAGGTTTCTATTAATGCACTCAATTTAATGTTATCATCATTTCTGTAGTAACAATCTACAGAGGGACATGCATGACAGACTCTCTGTATATTTTTAAGTGTGTAATACATTAGTATTGATTGTAGATGTAGTGATGGCTCTGTAGAGACTTATTTATTTAACATTTGGAAGTAATAGTCAGGTTTAAGGAAGTTTCTCACTAACAAGTTGTATATTTTTGGTCTTGGCTGCACTTTTTCATCAAAGTCTGCTGTTGCTTTCCTTCTTCAATTTGCTAAATCCCAGGCATTAATATTAAACAGCCTGGATAGACTCATTCAAATCGAATCTAACACTACCGTCTGTCAGCTCCTCTCAGAGCATCTCATTTAGCTTGGTGTGTGTGTATGTGTGTGAGAGAGAGAGGGAAAGAAAGAAAGATGAGATTGAGCCATCTCTCTGGCGAGACCCGTTGCAGTATCTGTGTAAACAGTAATATTAAAAGCGATAGTTTTCCTCTCTCCTACTTATTGCAAAGCCTCCACACTTCTTTTTTTCTCATTTCCCTCAAGTGCACGTTCATTCTCACCTGTTCGTGTGTGATAGGTATCAGGCGCTGTTTGGACAGTTCTCGCAAGGTGCTGACGTCCGTCCTCATGTCGAGCTTACAGCCTACCAGCACTAGCTTAGCATTGGGACAGTACTCCTGAGCCTCAGTCTGCCACTGTGAGAGGGAAAAAAACAAACAACAGTTAGCAGCTACATTCCAATAATCTATAATTAATATGTGTGAGTTTTATTATTCATAAGTAATGTGCATATGCATATGGTTTATATGTGATGGAATATGTATGTAAGTGTATTCATCTTTGTATTATTATAACAAATATTCCAGTGTATTTCAATCCCATCTGTAATATATTTTGTCTGTACCATGTATACAACGGGAATCTTAATTAATTAATTGATTGATTGATTGATTGATTGATTGATTATTATTATTATTATTATTATTATTATTATTATTATTATTATTATTGTTGTTGTTAAATACAAAGTAAATTATATGGAATTAATACAAATTCTTTTTTAAAATAATTTAAATAAAATAAAATTAAATAAACTACAATATTAATATTATTAAACATATTGCTAAAGATCTTTTTTTAGTCATGCTTACCTAAGGGTACACAAACTTTTGCACCTTGTTCTATAATTAGTTATATCATGTTACATATTCAGTATGTGCAAGGAATCATTCAAATCTATCTAAACACTGTGTCTGGTGTTCTGTTCTGTTCTCTCTCTCTTTTTAGTAGCTTTTCATCCAATTTGTTGTTTCCTTCAGACATCTAAACAACACCGCTGTCCTGGGCTCTATGGCCAGCAGGCTTAGCTATGCCAGTTATGCCACTGTTCCCCTCCAGCTGAATGTGTTCAGCCATCCATCAACTCATCTCAGTGATCTTTTAGCCCTCGGCACCATCACTCACTGTGCAGTCAGAATACAGCATCACATTCCACGCCTTTCAGCCCCACCCACATGGGGAGGGGTCAGAGGTGACAAGCTAAAGTTCTTAGACCAGCACCTCAAAAAACCAAATGTGTGTTAGGAATCATCACAAACTCTCTAAACTCATGGGCTGCTCTGCCTGTGATTCTGAGCTCAGAGACAGGAATGTACTGTCTCTGTCATGTCATGATGTAAACACACGTGGGCTGAGGCACAATACAGGGCGAAGCTCCACTTGGATTGGACAAAAGAACGGCCTTAAATGCTAGGCATGCCAAAACAACTATTAGACTACCAAAGCGTGGGAATGTCCTTTCCACAGCTGCTTTTAAAGCACAGACACGGCAGGCCACACAGCTTAAACTCCTCTCCATCTTAAACCCTGCAGGGCCGTTCTCACACCCTGCGCACACCACATAATTGTTGACCTTCAGAGAAGAAAAATAGCAATTTCACTTAATCCTTTATACAAATAGAGAGATGTACACAAACCCATGACTTTTTGGTGGTGGAAGATTAAGGGCTGAATATCTGGAAATATTTTTTGAAGAGAGTGAGAGAAGAGCTTTTGTGTTCAAGTTCACATTTATAGCCCTTTGAACCAGATAATTCCTTACTCCCTAATTATTTAGATGTTTAGTTAATAAACCCATGTAACTATGATGACGTTGTAGATGATGAAACAGTGTAAAATTAAATTTAGTATAATTGTAGTAATAAAAGATTTGTAGTAATAATTAGTAGTAATAAATGCCTTACATAAATGTACATTACTTTATTAGACCCTTACATTAACTTCCTTTATACCGACATGAACAAACAAATAATTCAGCATTAATACACCATATGTAACTAAATAAGAAAACTACTTTTTTTTACATAATAAACTAATTAAGCCAAATAGTCAGTAAGCTGACAAAGTCTAAAAAACTTGTTTTTCGCTGTTATTTGCAAAATTCAGAACAGAGGCTGAAGCACATATCTAAAATTTACACATAGGGAGCAGAGTTAATGAATGTGCTGAAATTTAATATGTGCTTGTTTATGTGGACTTATTTTTAGTCCTGGATTTAGTGCTGGACTTTAGTAACTTTGTAAAACTACTTACACTTTATTAATTATTATTTTTATTCTTATTAACATTTGTTCATGTTCTTTAATGCAGGAAATGTTAATTGCATTAGTATTATGTTTATGGAAAGGAGAGAGAGAGAGAGAGAGAGAGAGAGAGAGAGAGAGAGACAGACAGAGAGAGAGACAGAGAGAGAGAGACAGAGAGAGAGAGAGAGAGACAGAGAGAGAGAGAGAGAGAGAGACAGAGAGAGAGAGAGACAGAGAGAGAGACAGAGAGAGAGAAAGCCTAGAGATGTTTCAGACCTTCTTTGTAACACTGTCCAGAGTCTCAGGCCTGCTGATGTCGAAACAAATAAGCACCGCATCGGAGTCCGGGTACGCCAGCGGCCGCACATTATCGTAATATGAAGAGCCTGTAGACACACACACACAAATATTCTTAAACAATAATAAAAGTAAACATCGGGAGGTTATACAGGTTTTATGACACTGTGCAGTTTAGTACACGAGAAAGTTTCTCTTAAAGCTTCCGGAAACAGACACTCAAGTAATGTAGAAGATGCTGCATCACTTATATATTCACAGTAATGAAGTATGAAGTAGACACTTTATTCTTTTGTAAATCCCCACACATAAGAATAAACAAAGAGACGTGGGAGAAAAACTGAACGATTCCTTTCTGTACAGAGTCAATGCAACCGTGCAGTCCAAAGAAATATTCTATTGTTTTACAATTTGCCTATTAAAATATGATATACACAACTGCAAAATGAATAAACACTAAAATGCAAATGCAGCCTGCAACACGACAACTCAAAACATAAGGAAATGTCAACAACAGCAAAAAGAAATAAAAAATCTAAACTACAAACAGATGGATTATAAAAGCAAAATCTTCCCCATGGCATTACTAGTTTTACTTGCACACTCATGCAAGAACAAGGGCACAAGCTATATCTTACCGAAGATACTGATTAAAACACAAAACACAAACACCGGGGGGCTTAAAAATCACAATAATAATAAAAAAATAGGAAAAAAGGAAGATAAAATGTTTTGTACTTGAACTTCATCCATATTTATAGGTGAACTCACAGCTTCTGTAGTCATATCAATAACAGAAAATAACACCACCAGTTGTTCCCTTCACAGATCATTTTAGCCTGTTAAAAGCTGGATGTTTTTAGAACAACATAAATTTCTCATCATAATGAACCGAACAGTAAGATTTAAGTATAGTGGCTAGATGATAACCTTACAAGTGTGATGGAATTATAAACAGTGCTACTAAGATTTTACTGAGATTCAAAATCACAAGTAGTTTATAGCATCTGATCCAGTTAGAAGGCTTGGGTTAGGATCCTGGCCAAAAGAAAGTTCAAATCCTGTCTGAGAACAGAAAGACGAGAGTGTGACCCAGACCCGTTGGCTCAAGGAAACAGCAGGCCGGGCATTTTTCACAAGTGACCCATGTTTCCACCAGTTTGAGAGTCATACAACGAGATGCAAAACGAGTTACTATTTTAAAGGTACTAGAAGAATGGAAAATAAATTATCATCCAATGTGGAGTCATTTAATGCCTATTCACACCATTCAAGTAAATGCTGAACTTGTTCACACTGTCCCTTAACCCTCAAGTGCTCAGATGTATGAATGAGATAAATGCATGTCTTTCTGTATAAGGGCTCTGGATAAATGAATTAAACAACAGTAAATTAATCAGCACCTTCCTACAAATCCACCAACTACTGTAACTTAACAGATCTGTGGCATGAAGTTTAATGAATATTAATCTTACTTTTACATTTACGGCATTTGGCAGACTCCCGCATACAGAGACGTACAAAAGTGCTTTTAAGTCTCTATCGATGAATACATTAATTTAAATTAAATTCATTTTCATCCCTTATTTGAATAGTGGCCAGATGGATAGCTTGTTGATGGTAAATCTGACCTAATGTTGCTTTTCATAAACGAGGTCAAAATTATCATGCGCTCATTTTGGGAAGAAAAGGATGAGACTGTAAGATAGGGAAAGTCCAAGCACAAGGGTAAATAAGGTTCAAGTCCAAGGAGGGCCAAAATGTTCAAGAGACAGTCTGGAGAGTAAGAAGGGAAACAGGTGCTGGTTCACCAATGGCCACTGCGTGTAAACAGACACCACCTGCTGTTAACACGTGTCTCTGGGCTGAACACGAGAACAAGGTTCAGATTCACAAACAAGTATCACGGATCTACATTTGTAACAAGGCATTGTGTGCATGCATGCGTGTGTGGTGTGTGGTTGAGTGTGTTTGTGTGGTGTGTGTGTGGTTGAGTGTGTGTGTGTGTGTGTGTGTGGTGTGTGTGGTTGAGTGTGTGTGTGTGTGTGTGTGTGGTGTGTGTGTGTGTGTGGTTGAGTGTGTGTGTGTGGTGTGTGTGTGTGTGTGTGTGTGTGTGTGCACACTTGCACAATTTTGTGTGATGTAGCCATTAAAGTAAGGCGGATGAAATAAAGGACTTTGGCTCTGCAGTAAGTGCCCTGAGTGAGGGGTCATTTTAATTCCACCTCAGGACAGATGGATGATGATGGATTGAGAGAGGGATAAAGTAAAGGAGGGAAGGTGACGATGGTGATTAGCACATCAGGTGCAAGACAAGTGTGGTGGGCAAGATGGGAAAAAGTGGTGAGAAGAGGCATTTTAATGAAATGTTTCAATTTTTCCCCCTTCACCAAACTTGTGGTTTTCTTGTGCTTTTTTTTCACAAACTACAGAGAGAGAGAGAGAGAGAGAGAGAGAGCTGAGCATCTATACACTGCAGTTAACCAAATTAAGCACAGCTGCTTCAACATCTGTATCAACCACAATTAAAAATATAGCTCAAAACACACACACACACACACACACACACACACACACACACACACACACACACACACACACACACACACACACACACACACACACACACACACACACACACACACACCCCAAAAGCCCTTCACAGATGATTTGTGACCTTCACCGTCACCTGCACCAAGGTGTTAAACCCAGCGGTTATTAGATTTATCCCATGGCTGTGATGACACTCACATTCCTGAGATTCAACATGCATTTTAAAAAGTCATTTTTATTCACATTGCTATGTATTTTATACATCATTAATTCTGGCACCACACTTAACAATGAATGTCCCAGTGACCGAGATCTTTATAATAAAATACACTGGCCACTTTGTTAGGAGAATGTATGTATAATTAAAAAAAATTATAATCTAAATTTATATTGAGTTAAAGACTTGCTGTCATTGCCTGGACTTTTTCCAGGGAAAAAAAATGCATCATCTAAATAAAAGAAAAGAATCCAATAATATAAACAGACAGATTATACAGGTTTAGGTTGATATAGAGTTCTTTACTTACAGTATTATAAAAGCTGAATATAAAACTAGTCCTAGTGTGTATGTGCAAAGGTGTGAAATTAAGTGAAATTTGAAACTGAGGAATGTGACAGGAAATAAAATCACATTTTGTTTCAGTTCTACAGATCAGCCTCATCTCATCACTTTTAATCGACTTCATTACTCCAGATAATAATAACCTTCACAGTGGCTCCGTAATACACTGTGGAACATTTAAACGTTTCTGAATCAATAGTAATATTTCATTTTCAAAAATGCACTAAGCCTCTCTAGATTTTTCATTTAAAGCTTTGTATTACATTTTGTCCAGCCTGGAAATGATGTAACATTTAGCTGATGCTTTCTGACCTCTGACAAAGACAAATTTTGGAAGGTGAGTCAAGACAACATGGCCATTCATAGTATCAGCGTTAATGTATAATAATACAATTTCAATAAATAAAATCTAAAATAATACATATAAAGTAATAAAATAGTATTTCTTATTTCAATACATTTATAGTAATATTTATTTTAAATTTATTACCCTGACCTCACAGTTTGCTTGTGTTGAGGATGTAAATACAACATAAACACAAGACCGTAAATGTTAGC
Source organism: Tachysurus fulvidraco (assembly GCF_022655615.1). Lineage (NCBI taxonomy): Eukaryota > Metazoa > Chordata > Actinopteri > Siluriformes > Bagridae > Tachysurus > Tachysurus fulvidraco. The sequence continues at coordinate 16,437,764 of NC_062532.1, read as the reverse complement.
ATGCTAGTTTGTCGTTATGGCTCGATTACGCCCATCTGAATAATGACAGTAGGTTGAGATTAACTGCAGGCTAAACAGAGCAGTTTAGCCCCGCCCCTTTTGTTCAACTGAGGCTTGAGGTTGTTTGGGGAAATAAGAAGGCTTGTCTATATTTACATGAACTGCAGGTTCAGGGTAAAGATCAGCTGAATTCACTGGGATCATGGTGAAGGATAAAAGTCATATGTGACAGCTGACTTATCAATGTGATGTGATTTTTTTTAGGGGTACAGCGTTGACACTGGCCACCATGAGCATGAAAAAATAGCATGAAAAAAAAATACACATTCTAAGCTTTCAGCAGAGAGAGAGAGAGAGAGAGAGAGAGAGAGAGAGAGAGAGAGAGAGAGAGAGAGAGAGAGAGAGAGTGAGTCTTAAATGCTGATCAAAGCTGTTAGTGATTTAGCGCTAGCATGTCCATGTCGAGTAAGCCCCTGTGGAAAAGATCTCAAGGATGCCTGCTTAGAGAAGAAAAAGAAGATAGTCAGGGAGGAAAACAACAACCTCTTACATTTTAGATCGTTGTGATTGCTCGCTCAAAAAGCTGTCAAACCCAAAACCGTCCTCTGCCATGTGCATGTGTGTTGAAGAAGCACACAGATGTACTGTACATCATTGTGTTCTCTCAGCAACAAATCCAACACCCCCTGTGTGCATACACGTTATCCATGGATGACCCCAGCTGCTCCTTTTCCCAGTCTACACTTTTGTTTGTGTTTGTGTGACTCGTTCCGTTTCATCTTCTCTATCTCTGCCTTTATAATTAGCCAGGGAGTATCTCAGTTGTGCGTCACTGCCTGAACATGACAGAATGTAAGAGTGGCCAAAAAAATCTCACACGCATACTCATGGATCAAGCAGAAGTCAGTCTGATCCCAGATCTGCTCAAGATGAGCACATTGTGATACTGGTGGTGAATCCGATCTAAAAAAACATTCAAGCTATATAAATGCAGGAAACCCAATCAGTTAAACTCATGTATTAATGCATAAGTAGCATAAAACATTATTATAAATAGGACCTGAGTGTTTTTCAGAATGTACAGGAGTTATTGTCCTGGATACCAAATTTCTTATTTTGCAAATGTTGTAAACACAGTACTATTTCTGACTGAAAAAGGTTTATCCTTCTAGAAAAGCCTCACATATATTTTAGCATCTGTTTAAACTAATATAATGCTAGTTATCTGGAATTAGCATACCTGAAATCACATGTTTATCTGTTCGAATTTAGTTGAAGAAATTAGTTTTACATGACTATATAATTTAATATACTGTAAAGACTAAATCGAATTAAATTTATATCCAAAATTTACACTTAGGTTACATTTCTTGCCTGTGGAGGAATCTGTTTGCTCGCTAGGTCACAGAGTTCATGTTAGCGCTTAGCATTATCACACATGCATAAATGTTTTCTCATGACGTGCTCTAGAAGGCATGAATGTTTTTCAGGGTTCAAACTAAATAAAGTATGAAGAATATCGATATTATTTTGCACAGTGAAGAGTTTCAGTATACTGTCTGGGACAGCTGAAATTGAATTCCTCCATATATTCATCCATTTCAGCTGCTGTCAACCTCAATGCTACCGATTAGCGACATTTGACTGGTGGATTAAGACACGACCTTGTCCTGAATAAACAGAGATGTGAAGATATGACAAGTGAATGAAAGCTAAATAATTAAACTATCTTCGGTGGGAAAAAAAACATTTATAAAAGCAAATAGAAGGAATACTTGTAGAGTTAGGAACACAGCTGAAGTGAAACCTAGTCTTTCAAGTACAATTCGCTAATTTGTAGGAAAGATTAGTTAAACGTCAACAAGAACACGTAGCATGTTGATGCCCACCTCTGAGAATATGCAAGTATACTATAGATTTGCGTTGGTGGCTTAAATCAGTTCTAGCGAATACTGGAATTCTGTAAAAAGTAGTGCTAATTGTTATTCTTGTGTGTGTGTGTGTGTGTGTGTGTGTGTGTGTGTGTGTGTGTGTGTGTCTACAAGATGCTATTATAGATTCAAATATAAGCATGAATGTGTCACTCTGATTAGTTTAGCTGCAATGAGTACACCCTCATATCTCCACAATACAGAGAGAAACAAAAAATGGGTAGAGTGTGTAGAGTGTGTGTGTGTGTGTGTGTGTGTGTGTGCGCATGCATGCATGTTTGTATATACATGGTGTCATTTCCAATAGTCGAAGGTTCAGATTTAAGCATGAAAATGGCAGTTTGTTAACCATAAAAACAAAACACACACACACACACACACACACACACACACACACACACACACACACACACACACACACACACACACACACACACACACTTATCACAGATACAGCACGTCTAACATGAGATGCGAGTGCACTCGTGATTCGTGATACAATCAGTACATCCTGTTTTTTTTTTTGTTCAATCAGTCTTTTTCAACTTATTCAACCTATTTATCCGGTGCAGCTGAATGAAGGTCAAACTAAAATAACAACAACAACAAATCCTGTTTTCTCAGAACTCAGTTATATATGTATTATTATTCTTATTAATTCTGTTATTAAAACTTAATTATTAGTTCTATTTTTATATAATATATTTGTCTTTTAATTTTATTTAATGAATCAGAAAATTTTCAAATACATTTTGCATTTTTCTCATTCAATAACAATACTCTGTTTAAATATGTGCTGCAATAAATAACATTTTTATATTAATTATAAAGTTATAAATCCTATTTCTAGTCACTGTTTTACTAATTTTAAGTTTGAAATAGTTTGAAAAACATATCCATACAAAAAAAAATGACTAGATTTAATATGGGAAATATGAAATACACATATGACTAAATGATATTTTCACTGGTGAAGATTTTCTTAACATTTTTGCAGTGTATTTGTCTCATGGTTATTGTATTGTGGGCTTTAACTAGTTAACTGACATCATTTTAGATACAGAAACTAGGATAATGATGGACAAGATTTTAACGAGGTAGATTTTTAAAAAAGACTTTGCTATAAATATATTCTGATGACACGACTTAAAGCACAGGTCCTACATTTTGTACTGTATTTTAATGTTTTTTATTTCACTGCCTTTATCATGGCTTTTTTATTTAAGTATTCTTATGGCAGCACTGTGTGTCTTGTAATTTCAGGTCAATCGCATGGTGGCATGGTGGATTAGGTGTTGACACATTTGCCTCACACCTCTTTGGGGTTATGAGTTCGATTGCCACCTTCACCCTGTGTGTTAAAAACTTGCATGCTTCCTCCAAAGTTCTCCTGTTTCCTCAGGTGTTGTAGATCTCTACATTGTCCATAGTGTGTGAATTGGTGCGTGATTCTGCCTTACGTTGGGTTTGCACCCCGTTCAGGTTGTCCCATGTCTTGTACCCAGAGACCCCTGGAATAGACTCCAGACTCTTTGTGAACAGACAGAAAACGGATGGATGGAAGCCATTCTCGGAAGACCAAACTATGATTTTGCTTTTAATATAATATCAGAAAAAACTCATTTGAAGTTAAACGAATATTTGAGGTCACTTAAACACAAACAACAGATCACTAGAACTGTAACTAGTTGTAGAACAGCATATTTAACCTCATATTTATATTAAACATATAATGGATTTTAAAATCTTTTCAATAATTAATCATTGATATTGGCAGGGAAATAGAGAAACTGCTAACCAGAAAATAATATATAAGAATGAAAGTGGCTCAGTAGTTGGCGTTATCATAGTACATTGTCTGATAATACCATGTTTTTATAGTAGCTACCGCTGTGTGTTGCAATACCTTTGTACTCCAACAATAAAGGTTTTGAGGCAGACCTGAAAGTCTTACTAAAGTGCAACTTGTACCTTACAACTTTCCATCACTGGAGCAGCGCAGAAAAAAGTAATCTCAGTTCATTACACTTTGCCACATAACACTTCTGAGGTATTCATGCTCCAAAAGGACCACGCAGTTTATTGACCACACCATGTTACAGATCTCATAGAGACCCATCTCAGAAAAGCAACATTAAATAGAACTGGAGCTTAACAGGCCGTCAAATCCATGAAACTATTTTTTATTTAAAATAATAATAATAATAATAATAATAATAATAATAATAATAATAATAATAATAATAATAATAATAAAAAAATTAAAAAAGCAGGCCAACTTTTCATAGACCTCCAAGTAAATTTATATACTGTTGATAGAGGTTATGTTTAAAAGAAAAAAAGCAAATGGTTTAAATATAAATAAAAAAATAAATATTGAAAATGGAAGGACATGAGGAAGTGGGGAGGGACAAGGACCTCAAAATAAAAGGTCAGATAGTGCTTGGGAATCCTCTGAATTTCTGCCCAGTTAAGCAGAGACGTGATCTGGAACCCATAAACAAACTCCAGTGACAGAGAGAGAGAGAGAGAGAGAGAGAGAGAGAGAGAGAGAGAGAGAGAGAGAGAGAGAGAGAGAGAGAGAGAGAGAGAGAGAGAGAGAGAGAGAGAGAGAGAGAGAGAGAGAGAGAGAGAGAGAGAGAGAGAGAGAGAGAGAGAGAGAGAGAGAGACAGGCAGACAGACAGACAGGCAGACAAGGAGAGAGAAAGAGACAGAGAGAGGGAGGGACAGAGAGAGGGAGGGAGACAGGAAGTGAGACAGACTGGCCTCACCACTCAGCTGTTTTGGCAAAAAACATGCTCTCACATGGATATGACATGCAAACTGAAACCCAACACACGGGGACCTCATTAGTATGCAACAATATCGCTTTTTAATTATTGGCCCGATTCTCCAGATGGTCAGCACAGTCAGAAAAGGCATGCAAACACACACACACACACACCACTAAATAGTATAATATTGATTATAGTATACAAAGGGTTGTGTGTGTGTGTGTGTGTGTGTGTGTGTGTGTGTGTACTATAATATGTATACTATAATCATCCAAATAAACTCATTTGGAAATAATAAAAATACTAATTAATAAATAAATCTCAGCGAACGGAGCACAGCATGTTTCAAGTCTTCCCATAAGTTGTTCTACATTGATGAGGCATTAAAATTAAAACCTTTTTTTTCCAGCTTGGACCTAACACAAGGAACAACAAGCTGAATCATGTCCTTTGAGAAAAGTTGTAAGGTCGATTTATACAGAAATAATGGATGAAATATAAATAGGCAACAAGCCACATATTGATTTCTAAATAAAACATTACCAGTATGACTGCTGTCGTAAGTCCAGAGGAGGCACTTCAGCCAAAAGCATAGAGAGAGAAGTGATGAATTGTATATAATTTAGTGTAAATGTTTCAATCAGCCTTTACATATTTACAAATATTACATCTCTTGACTTTTTTAGGCATTATATATTTGTACAGCTTCGAACATTGAGTTATGGGACCCCACCATTAATCAGTGTTGTATAGTTGTACTTGTATAGTAAACACAGAATTCAAAGCCAGGTACCTCATATGGTCGCACAGTCCATTTTTTATAGACTAAGCAAAATTTGGGTGCTATCCAAGCCTACCTACTTGTTTTGAAAACTATAAAGTCTGTTCCCAAGGCCTAAAGGAGAAAGATTTATCCTCCGACAGACCGCTCCCAGGAGACAACCACAGAACCAGTTTTCCCATGGCAAAAAAGAGCACATAAAGGGGGAAAAATCAGAACAACATTATTACAGGGTGAGGAAATACCCCACTGGCTTTAAATGAGAGTTTTATATGTCACAGTCACTGAGAAACTTCTAAATGTCAGGACAAGTGTGTGAGCAGCCTTCCAATTTAACAGCCCGCATGCCAAGATCGCTTCTGACACACACACACACACACACACACACACACACACACACACACACACACACACACACACACACACACACACACACACACACACACACACACACACACACACACACACACAGAAAGCTGTTCCCAGTGTGCACCTTACAGACTTCTCCTGAGGTTCTTGTTAACACACCAACATGTTGGCAATTACAGGGTCTGAAGACCTGACTAAATCCATAAAGCCATATTTCATAATGAAAAAGTCTATTTAAAAACAATTATAAAAGACAACCCAGCTCATTATAGCTGTTTACTGCTCTTGGTAGAGTTAACCACTTTCCAAGCATAAAAAAAGTAGTAAGTGCTTTCACTTTTCAACTTTTTCTGCAGAAAATATGTTCACGAAGCTTTCACCAACTAATTAGACTCAACTTCTGAAAGAAACATTTAAACAACATTTACGCTTTAAAGCCAGACTGTTGCTGTATGGAAGATCAAGCTCAACCTTCTGTTTACCCTTCAGTGTCAGGTTCTCCCCCTCTCTCATTAATTTGAAAGCTTTCTTTTCACCAAGAAGTTCATTATTTTATTATTAGAAAGTCAGTGAACAGCTTCAGAGTGGCACATGTTTGACCTTTCATCAATAGATCACAAATTGGCAAAATTGGCCATGTTGTTTGGGAAGGAGAAATGATGTAAAGTACTCTCTCCTGTCAATCACAGTCACAGGCCAGTCATTGACATGTGTGAACTCATGTATGTGGAAGAGGGTAGATAGCATTCTCGTAAAGTGTGTCATTCTGCCTTGGGACATAATGTAGCTTGCTTCTTGTGCCTCAGGAAGCATGTGTTAGCACCTGAACTTTCCTGGTTGATAGCTATAATATGACGAGAAAACTGGTTGGTAGGGGGAATTCACAAGTGACCAGATTGGAAGAAAAACAGGGGCAAAGTCCCAGGAAATGGATAAGCATGATTAGGTACAACAATACAAAAAGGGATGTGGTAGCCTAGTGGATAAGGTGTTGGACTACCGACTGGAAGGTTGTGAGTTCGATTCCTATGTCCACTGAGCTGCCACTGCTGGGCCCCTGGGCAAGGTATTTGTATGAAAAAGATATGAAAATGTAAGTCACTGTGGATAAGGGCGTCTGCCATATGCCGCAAATGTAATGTATGTACCAGTGTTAATGCTCTATCCTTCAATGAAACTTTTACCATCAGTACAATTTTTAAGCAAAAACAAAAAACAGGAAAAACTTGATCAATGACAATTCTGTTTGAATTCATCGGAGTTAGTAAGTCAACACTTAGTCAGCAGATGCAATGACATGCATGAGCTTTTAACCAGCCAACACCCTTTTAACTTGTAGGAAACCATAATGTGTTACAGAACTAGCCATTTATCTTGGGAGCACGCTGTGTCTATGTATGAAAATGGGTGAATCCAGATAAAGGTGGAAGAAGAAACGTGCTCAAATAGATATTCATCAAAAAGCACAGCATTATGAACCACACAATTGATCATAAGATTATCTGGTCTGCTGTAAGGATGGACGTACAAACTTTGTTTAGCAATGCCTCACCGATTCATACTTTCTGCATTCACAATAGGAGTCATTAGTAGAAAGACGGTTTCAAATGTTTGTAATCAAAGCAGAAGTCTTGAAACATTCAAAGCATGCATTCTCTGTTTTCCCCAATGTTGATTCATTCATTCATTCATTTTCTACCGCTTTATCCGAACTACCTCGGGTCACGGGGAGCCTGTGCCTATCTCAGGCGTCATCGGGCATCAAGGCAGGATACACCCTGGACGGAGTGCCAACCCATCGCAGGGCACACACACTGTCATTCACTCACACACTACGGACAATTTTCCAGAGGTGTCAATCAACCTACCATGCATGTCTTTGGACCGGGGGAGGAAACCGGAGTACCCGGAGGAAACCCCCGAGGCACGGGGAGAACATGCAAACTCCGCACACACAAGGCGGAGGCGGGAATCGAACCCCGACCCTGGAGGTGTGAGGCGAACGTGCTACCCACTAAGCCACCGTGCCCCCCAATGTTGATTCAATTTCTGGTAATTAATCTGAAGTCTTTTAGTAAAAAATTACTTTCATATAAAATGTTTATTGAGAACAGCAGCATTATATCAAGATTATTGAGGTTTTGAAACAATAAAGATGATCTTTAGGTCATTAGGTAAGGATCTTTAGGTTGAATAATTTTTGGAAACACTATCAATCAACACATATTTAACTTATGATTAGAAAATATATAACAATCAAAAATCCAATGCAGATCATTCCACTGGTAACTAAGCTGGCATGTTGTTTTTTTCCTTGGTTTTCAAAATTCTCATCAGTTTGGACAAGGTGTATCATAAGCTTCCAATACTTTTGACCTTTACTTTTGATTAAAAGTCACTGGACCTGTGCTTACTACAAGTTCCAGTTAAGTCTTGTACACATACACACACTTAGACACTCATGGGGTTTCACAGGCTCTCAGATTACATTTATTACACCAACGACACAAACTACTCGCTTGCAAGCTTTTTATCTCAAGTAAGAGCATGCAAAAGACCCTTGTCAGTGCTAGTATTTCATCCATCCAGTATACTCATTCTTCCATCCATCCATCCATTCATCCAGTCTACCATCTATCTATCCATTCATCAACTCATTCATCCATCTATTCATCCATCCAATCTTCCCATCCCTCCATCTATCTATTCTACCCATTCATTCATCTATCCATCAATTTATACATCCATTTATCCATCCATCCATCCATCCATCCACCTATTTATCCATCTCCATCCATACTAGGAACACATTCACACAGATTTTGGACTTCACAGCTTCAGATCTGATGAAACTTCTCATTTTGCTGGCTTGGAGCTTTGCATTAGAGCTGTCAAATACACTGTACTCACCTGACGTGTCCCACATGTTCAGCTCAATCCGGTGTTTGTCAATCTCAAAGCTTGCAGTGTAGTTTTCAAACACTGTGGGCACATAGCTCTGCAAAGGCAGAAAACAAAGTGCTGTAATATACGTCCTCTCTATTGACCGTTTTTTTGTAATCATTGTTAAAAAAGGTCTTTCATGTATACAGTATTAAAGTGTGTGTGTGTGTGTGTGTGTGTGTGTGTGTGTGTGTGTGTGTGTGTGTGTGTGTGTGTGTGGCCATGTTTGGAAGGATGAGAATCATCATAACTTTATACTGATCCACAAACACTGAAGAAAATGTTTCAATTACTTTATTTAATTGTTTATTTATTAATTTGGCAGGGTTCAATGGACAGCAACTGTCCCGTAATTAAATGCCCTCTCCAGGCCTTTGGCAGATGATAAAAGCAGAGCATTCTAGATTTTGGTCCTTTTTAAGTCAGATTTGTAATTAAAATATTACTTTTTAAAATTTTTTCACTATAATACACTGAAATGTTTATGAAATGTTTTTATACTATAATACACTGAAATGTTAAGATCACATCTTTATTTCTTTTCCTAAAGAATCACTCAAACAGAAAATGACTTTCAATTGTTTTGAGTAAAAACAGACACTTGAACATTTTACATTCTCCGCACTACACTTACAGTCTCCAAATTACTTTGTGGTTATGTATTCATTACATAACAGACAGCAACATGTGGTTTAGCACCCTACTGCTTAAATGAACAAGCGACCTTGTAAAATTCTTCCTGTTTATTAAAGTCACAGGATGCAGGTCTGTTAGTGGTACACAAGAGTACAAATCCACAGCAGGAACAACTCTGGCTAGAAATCTACAATGTAAACTTCAAATAAAGATACTGTAATGATTTCTTTTATTTTTTTTTTTTGTCTAGATGACCACCAGAACAACTCCACTTGTTCACCATCATATGTAGTTATAACAGACTTTCCACATAATCAAACCGCTTTTAAATAATGTTTCATTTGAAAATATTGTTCAACATAATGATGGATTCTGTAAAGCGACATTTACAGAAGGAAAGGAGTCTACAGTGTTGCTGAGTTATAACAGCAGTAAGTTTTCCTCCACAGGGGAGTCTTCATTTTTGATATGGACTTGTAAAGAGGGGAAAAGTCAGGATGGTGAGGGAGTGACTATTTGTAGCTTAAGGAATTTGCTTCACATATGTTCCACAATATTAAATGTAACTATAAACTGTTAAACGTGCAATGTGCTTTTAAATATTTCATTGAAAATTAGTATCAGGAAATTGTTGTGGTAATAGAGGAGTAGGTTTCTTCAGCATGTGCTTTATTAGGAAAATAATAAGCTAACTATTTAAGCTTTAGTCCTCACTTACATGTACCGGATCTGTTTTGTAACTTTTTATTATTTATTTTTTTATATTTTATACTCCCTCATTTATTGACCTCATATTCTTCAGGTAAACTGAGACAGTAAAAATGCAACTTGAATAAATATTATAGGCCTTCAGTTCATTTGGTCTGATTTCTCTCATTAAATTGTGCCAGCTTTAAAGAAGACAGCAACAAAACTGGTCGGTTTCAACGGACATTACACCACTTCTGAAAATGATACTACTGACATTTATTTTAGTCTAAGCTATTTATTCTCTGGAAATCTGGAACCTGATAACCCATAATAATGCTAATAACTGACAATGCTGATTAGCTGAGAATCGTTGTTTACCTGAAGCCCTGGGAGCCATTTTATAATCCAAATCCATGACACACTGTATGAGTAATCTTACTTGCATGAATTTCCAAATAACTTTGAGCTGATGTATTAATGTAACAGAGACAATATGTGGTTTAGTGACATTCCATAATGCGCCTCATTTATTACAGTCACACGATTAGCCATGTGAACTCATAGACTATATTTCAGTTGTTCACTGATATATTTTTAGCTGATGTATAATGCTTTTTAATTAATTTTAATCTCTTAATGAATAAATGTTATTTTTTCTTAATGTTGTCATATACTTTGTCTTTATATGATACTGTAATATTTCTGAATTACAAAAAACTCTAAATTTTAAAAGATGAGATAGGGAACATTGAATAAGTGTCCCATTAGACATTTTGTTTTTGTTTTTTTAAACAAAAAAGCAAGTTTACTGAATTTTCACTTTAAAAATTAAATATATACTGTACAACACAGTAGATCTAATTATAGCATGCTATTACTAAAGCAGAATGAACAGGACTTGTTTTAAGGGTCAGATTGTTTCAGTACCAAGAATACACAATTCCAAAGTCAGCTGTTATCCGAAAAGACATTTTAGTCAAACATATTAAATCTCTTGAACCTGTTGACGCATAACGACATGCACTTGACCTGGAAAACTTTACTGGGTTTCCCCAAATACCCTAGGAGGCATTTAACACCTTAAGCACAAGGCACATCGTTGTGTGTGTACAGTAGATATGTTTGTGTTTGATAAGTTGTTCTCCTCTGATCAGTTTAATCCAAAAGAGAACCCAGGTTCCTTACCTCAGGATAGCTGTCTTTGGCAAACACGTGCAGCAGTGCCGTTTTGCCGCACTGAGTGTCCCCGACCACCACGATCTTACAGCGACTGATCTGTCCCTGTCCCTGTCCCTCCATGAGCGCACCGGTGATTGCGTCCCCGTCGGAGCCGCGCGCGCACAGCCGCAGTGCCGAGCACCATGCGCTGCTGACGGCCAGAATGCGCGGCGGTGAGCGAGAAACCGGGGTAAAAACGTACAGAGTCCGTTTGTGGAGCTCAAAACAGAGTGGTGCCTTCTGAGCGACTGAGAGAAACAGCACTACGACTCACTTAAACCTCCTCTGACTGTAGATCAGCCTCTTGGTTCCCACAGTGACGCCGCGCTCCCTGTAACCTCTTCAACATTCAGCCGAGCGCGTGGCTCACGCCTGTCACCTGCTATGCATAACCACGCCTTCAGAATCTCCGGCATCCAATCAGATTCCAGGGCGTGTTCGCTTTGTTCTCATTCATAACATGTATGGATGTGTAATAAAGGTTGCAGTTATACAGGTATCATCCCTTTGAGAAGAAATGGTTAAACATTAAACTTACAGTAATTTCTATGAAAATGATTATCATAGAAATTCCATTGATTTGATATCATTCGATCTGATTCATACAAAAGCAATGTTTTTTTAAATTTATTTATTTTTATTCTAAGCAAACAATAGGTGATTCAGAAGAAAAGGCTATTTAGCAGTGTCTTTAAACACAAGGGCCTCACCCATATCAGCCCAGCCCAGATACTGAACCAAATTAAGTTGAACAGACTTTCTGGCATGTGAATCTGTGCAAGAGGTTTTCTTCTAGTTCTTTCCTGAACAAGTTTCCTTCTAGAAGTATCTATGGCCATGCCTTCCACCCTGAATGTCAAGATTTTCAAGCATTTTTCATAACCAGTTTAGAAAGGGAACCTCTGGGTTTGTTCACTACAACACTTCATAAGGACAATAACATCGGTTGTTCATATGTGACCAAAGAAATCCAAGCAGACAATGCAAATAGCACTGCCTCACACAGGGTGGAATATAATGCCTTATTTATTGACTTATCTGTCTGAAGATGAAAAGGAACACAATGACTTCAGACATCACTGAAATGCCTCCATCTGTTCATTTACAAGACAATGTCTACTGGGCTGTATACAATGTAACTAGCACAATTCATCTTTATACAATGAACAGACAATTCAATCTAAAAGTTTTTGTTCAGTGTACCAGAATCTGAGAAAGAACAGCTGTGGAAATCAGTTTGTGTACAACTACTAAAGGTTATTTATTGAAAACCTCCAGAAGAAGAACAAAGAAGTCACATCAATATATGTTTTTCATATATGATGGAAGTTTGTGCCCAGAGACCCCTGAAATTGGCTACAGGTTCACTGTGACCCTGTGTAGGATAATGGATGGCTGGATTATGTAAGTGGAAAGTCATCACATTTGGTAAACATTATGTGGGATGCAGCATTTTACAAGGTTTATACCCTGAATCCATGCAACATGATATGACATGATATGACATATGACATCATGTGAAAATAAGATATTTAAGTGGATTAAATGCAATTGCATTTACATTAAGTAGAATTAAGTCATGTTACTTATTACTGAAAGGGCTCATAATATTACTAATAATTACTCATAATTTTATTAATATAACATGTATCCCAAAATGTGACAGCCAAATTTCTGGTCTGTAATCAAACCTACATACAACAAAACAACCTTGAATATACTCTCCTGATATTTCTAGAGGTTGTTACGTGTTAAGTAAGTTTTATTTTAACAATATTCTTTTAATATATTTTCTTATTATATTTACTTCCTTTCACTAAGCATATTGCACTGCCACAGATTCCAGCTTCAAGTTTAGTGTTACAAGAAAAAGAATCCAAAAGCTGTTCATTGGAACCAGTCCGGCGTGATATTCACATTTAGCTATTTGCATAGGACATCATAATAAAGAAACATCCAAGAAATCTGACACACTGCTTTATCATTTCTTCCTTTTGTCCTTAGGGTATGCAAACCTTTACACATAGTAGGCTATATCTGATCTTCACACCAAAAAAATTCTGAACTGAAGAGATACAAAAATACATCCACAGAGCAGTGTCTTTATTTTTACCCAAAAAAGTGCAAATATACTTAAATCATTTGAATATATAAATGGGATTCTTTTTGATTGTTGGTTTCTAGCCAAAGGTTAGTATCTATAGATTTTAAAAAGGAACTGTACTTACAAATTGTTTTAGAAAGTTCAGCATATATCCTGGCTGTATTGAAGTTAATACAAATAACAGCTTTCATAGTTATGTTTATTTTACTCTAAAAAGCCTGAATTAAATTGGATTACTGTTGTGTCATATATAAGCTGAAATTTATTTAGAATTAAAGGGGGGAAAAAGACTCATTTGGTGTTATTTCGGAAATGATTCAGCATTAACATTGTGTTATCTGAGTTACTTCAGTATCCAATTCCAGCTTCATATCCCCACCTGCTGCTTTGCTATCGCCATTGCAGATGTAAGCGACTAATCATTTTATATTACCACTTAACCGTGTTCTTTTAGTTTATTTCTGTGTAGAAGAAATGGATTAGTAGATTAATAATATATAATTGATGCACATATGTAGTTTTCAGTCTTTATTTCTGCAAATCTTCCTTTCACTGCAATATTAGTGTTTTCTCAGAAAAGACTGCCAAATCATTTCAAATTTATTTCTGTAATTTTACTTAGTAAAATGAATCAGTTCTATATAATGTACAGTACAGAAGGGAATATGCTCGATATCCAACTCTGTATTAGAGACTGGACTTCTTTAAGGTACAGTACAGACTAAAATCAAACTTCCTACAACCTCAAATATATATTTTAAAAATGTATGTATGTATGTATGTATGTATGTATGTATGTATGTATGTATGTATGTATGTATGTATGTATGTATGTATGTATTTATTTATTTATTTAAGCTACTTACAAGTAGTCTAATGGACTCTGCGATTTACCCAACAGGATAAACCTTGAAAGTTCTACACAGATCCCTGTAAGAAACCCTTTTCCTTACAAGAGAACTTCTAAGCAAGGCACAGGTGTCAGGGTCTCTGCTTCAAAACTAAACTTGGTTTACTCTCTGTGTAGAGCTTTGCATGTTCTCCTTGTGTCCTCATGGGTATCTTCTGGCTTCTTCAGTCTCCTTTTATCTTCCAGGAACATGCTGAAATGAGTGTGTGTGAATGTGTGTGCATTGACTGACATCTACTGTGTATCCACAGTATAGGCTATAGATCCAGAAGAATATAGTCAATCAATCAATCAATCAATCAATCAATCAATCAATCAAGACATGTTCATGGGAATATGTGTGTGTAAAATAACAAATGTGTAAACAAAGCTTATGTTAGAGCCAAAGAACAAAGATTTAACTAAAAGATATCACTTGGCTCAGTAATACTATTGTAAACATATAAATACATTAAAATAGACCGAATAACGATGTTCTTAAATAGTAAATAAATATTTCTCTAAATTAAACAAAGTGGTGCAGTGATTCAGCATGTAGAATTGCTGTCTCACAGCTCCAGTGTCCAAGATGAAAGGTTTTTCCAGCTGCACCACTTTGTTCAATTTGTATATTTGTCAGAAACCAAATAATCAAATCCTTTTGAGATACTGAACAACTCAGCGTGATTTAAGTCGAGTGTCTGATGGTTTAGGGTTGCAGTTTGCGCAATGCTAGACTGGAACCTTGAAGCATGCAGTATTTGAGGCAAATAAGCCAACAAATGATGCAAGACATGACTAACTGACAATATTTCTTGGTATTTAAATATTGTGTAACTCAGATCTTAGGCTAAACACTTCCTGTAAATGCTGACCAATTCACTTTATTCAGGACAAGTATGCAATCAATGACTTTTTTTTGTGTTTTGCGGAGGATTGTGGGTTTTGTAAAGTAAAACTTGGACGTCACTAATCAAAATCTGTCCAGGTTTGCAGCTAAAATTGACAGCAATTTTAACAGTAGTTGATTCACAAGATAGTGGGAGTTTACAACTTCCAAGATCCACAGTCCAGTGAAAAATTCCCTTCATGTGTTGATTCACCATATGGTCTTACAATTCTGACTGATTAGCAGACGTCTAATTCACCCTTTTGTTCTTTTTATGACCCCAGAGCGTCTTCAAAACTGTGAAATATATTCATTATTTTTTAGCAATCCTAATATTTCCTAATAACATAAGTTCCACTAACACATGACTACTCACATGTGATGTTTGGGGTCCTATTGACCCCACTGATATTTGTTACTGAGAGCAAGGGGTTTTCACATGCTTTGAGTCTGTTTGCTCTCTCTCTCTCTCTCTCTCTCTCTCTCTCTCTCTCTCTCTCTCTCTCTCTCTCTCTCTCTCTCACACACACACACACACACACACACACACACACACACACACACACACACACACACACACACACACACACACACTGTCTGGATAATTCCAGGCCTGCTCCAGGAAAAAAAAAAGTATTAAAACTAGCAAAAATTGTCTGTATTTGCACATGCACAAATGATCTCTTTTAATTTTCACAGTTAGACAGCTGAAGATAAATGGAACATTTAAGCAGGAAAAAAGGTTTATTTCAAAATTCTAATTTATAATAATAATTTTCACAGTTTAATCATTGAGTTCACATTGACTCAGTAAAGAGGAAGTAAAGCAAAGCTCAACAGAACATAAGGGTTAATGCAACAAATCCTGTTCTTGGAGTAACACTTGTCTGGCACATTTTAGTGGTTTCCCTGCTATAACAGATCCACTTCATTTTTTATAAAAAAAAAAAAAAAAAAAAAACCTGATAAGTTACAGATGTGCTAAATTGTGCTAAAATGAAAAACATTACACTGTTCAGACCAGAGTTATGATTAAAAAATCTCTTTATGTTTATGTTATGTTTAAAATATCTCTTCTTCTTAAAAAATAAGTAGAAAATAAAAAAGACTCCCTCATATTGTTATACTCACTAATCATTTTGAGTCACTTTTCCTGTTTATTCATTCAACATTCTTGCAGATTGTCGATTTATTAAATCACCAGCAGGTGGTGCTATTTTACAACTCTGACTCTTGTTAGTTAAATTAAAATTAAACATGCTGTTGTGTGGTTATATTTTTGACTGATACGTCATTGGAGTATAAAGATAATCATAACTAAGGTTCTAATAATTAAAAAGGATCAAAACAGGCATGTTAAATATAAATATATTTCATTGTTATCTGTCTATTAAGAAACTTCTTATGGTCATATGATCATGACTGATCCGACTTCTGAGACCTTGGATGCTAAGCAATCATGATGTAGTGCTTCTGACGCCCACACACTACTTCCTGTTTCTCTTTATTTCCTGTGCACATTGCTTCTTTGCACACTTTCCCTGGCCTTTAATTGGTGTAGTGAGTGCGTGCGTGTGGTTGCGCGCGAGCGCGCGTGCATGACTAAGCTCATGCATTTATCATTCAACAGCTGTTTGTTTCCTATAAGAAAGTGTTTACCAGCCTGCAGTTTTTTTTTTATTGATGGCACGGGGAGTGTTTTTAATGTGCACAACAATATTTGGATATACTGTACAGTACCTTAAACATGATTTAAGCTACATAATTGGACAATTTTAAAGGATGAGCTATATGCAAAAAAATAAATTAATTAAAAGATACAAACAAAAGGTACAAAAGGCCAGTGAAAGGGAATGGTATATGTATTTCTCATTTTCTTTATTTCTGTAGGTGTACTCGCAGTGTATAGTGCATGTGATCGCCTTCCTTAAATCACTAAACAAAAAGAGGAAGCTCAGTATTGCACTATACACCAGGCGGTGTACTTTGGGAATACTAAGATGTGCATGGTGACAGTAGGAACAATGGTTTATATGCTTTCTGAGATTTCCTAATCCAACCTAGAGAACTGGGGGAATAAACAGACATTTCCTCCTGACCTCTCTCTCTCTCTCTCTCTCTCTCTCTCTCTCTCTCTCTCTCTCTCTCTCTCTCTCGCACACACACATACCATTTCCATTCTGGCACCCAAATCCTATTTCCACCATTTATGTATTATTTCCTTGACAAGCTGATTTCTCCTCACCTGATGCAAATAATACACATTCTTCTCCACAGACCACTCAATTTTAAATTTGTTTTTCGACCACAACATGCGAAGGCTGCGCCTTAGCCTAATTACATTAAAATCGATGACTCGAGACAAATTGAATTTACAAATTTATACCTCATATGGAGTCAACCAGCCAAAACATGTTTGTGTACAAATTGTCTTACACAGGGGCCACAAGGTTAACCTGCCACCAATTAGCATCATGCAAACTGCATGACCAAATTATCACATGCTTCTAACCATGTCAAGCTGTTAATAATCTCAGTTCTGTTCTATAAAATGAACAAATTGAACCAGGATTTACTTTATTTATGTTAAATATGGAATTATTCCGCCACATAATAGAGTTATTTATAATATAATAATATATTTTTTTTTTTACATATAAGCCCTAGTGCATATCTACATAAGCAAAATAAATAAAAAAAATATACCAAAAACCTACTTTAGCAATTAGAATGCATTTGTATGTGATTGAAGTCTGTGGACTTTAAGGGTAAACCCTTTAAACCCTTAAAATTCACTTACCATCAACTGTTCAGATTTATACCTGTCAATACTTTTTAGAATTAGTTAATGCAAGTAAATTGATTAGGAATTTGACATAAGAAATAACGGTAAACAGCTAGTGGCTTATAAATACAAAGTTTGGTTAAATTAGCCATTAGTAAAATCTCTTTCATTCTCTGATAATGTATTGATATGGTTAATAAATGATCAGTTCCAACTAAATAGATCTTGAAGAAGGGATTTGGTCACATGAGATGACATAAGCTTATGCTTAACATTTATTTACTTTTTTAGTTTATTTACTGAAACACTTCATTTGTGTAAATAAATGAAATATTTTGGTTTGGGCATTCTGATTTACTTATAATGGACATCTAATCAAGTTAGATGTAGACTGTCATGATTCATTTTCTGCAACACAACATTTTGGGAGCTGTAAAAATAAATAAATAAATGAATGAATAAATAAATCTTTTTTTTTTAAATAAAGAATGCTCTCTTTGGACTCGTTTAATAATTTCTGTGGGGGTTATTTTTCTAATTATTCCTGTTGAATTCAGGCATATTAATTATTGGTCCTAATGGTCTTGATTTAAACAACTGAAGAGTTGTACAGTAGCCTATTTTCACCTAATAGATTAAGATATATAAAATATAAAACAGCCAGGAAGCCACTAGAGTAATTTCATAATGTGATCATTTATTTAGCACCAAGCAATAAACATTATTTTATTTTTATTATATTGTAGTAATTAGTAGCTGTCGCCTATACTTAATGGGGCGTTGGCATTCCTTGTTCCTCATCATAATGCTCTGTTCCGTGATTGCGCCTCTCCGGTTTTTTGCGCCTGTCTCCGCCTCTCCTTGTGCTCACACGCCCTTTTGTAGAAAGCTTGTCAGGCGCGGGGTCATTGTAGTCGTCGCGCACATCTCCCAGCTCTCCCTTCGCGTTCTCTCTCTCTTCCTCTGTGATTTTTCTCCACGCCCTCAGGCGTTTAGCTCACAGCCGCGCCGAACGCGTAAAGAGGACTGCAGGTCCCGTTTGCGTGCTCACTGACGACGTAAACGCGTAAAATAGACGGTCTTTGAGGCTTTTCTCAAACTTCAGCTTGCACCGCACGCGCACCCACCGACAAACACACCGTTTCTCACCATGTCAGGCGAAGACGCGCCCGCGCAGCAGCAGAACGCCGAAGAGCAAAAACCGCAGCAGCAGCAACAGGATGGCGAGTCCAAATGCGAGTCTCCAAAAACCGAGAACAAACCGGAGGCAACGCCCGAAGAACCTGCCACCGCTGCTGCTGCTTCAGGCGAGGCGGCTGAGGCTGCGCCCGCCGACAAACCCGCCGAGGAGGACACGTTCAGCTACCGTGCGCTCGTGCTCACAGGCTACGGCGGTTACGACAAAGTGAAGCTGCAGGTGAAGAAAGGAAAGCCGGCGCTAAAGAACGGAGAAGTGATGGTGCGCGTCAAGGCGTGCGGCCTCAACTTCGCCGACCTCATGGCACGCCAGGGGCTCTACGACCGTCTCCCGTCTCCACCGGTGTCACCGGGAATGGAGTGCTCGGGAATCATCGAGGCCATCGGTGAAGATGTGACGGACAGAAAAGTAAAACATTTTATTTCTCATCTTAAGCTTTTAAGGTTTTATGTTCAAAGTTGAACGCTTTGTCTTCGACGTTGCCAATAACACGTTGTTTAAATAGCTAATCATAAACTGCACGCTAGGCTTCTAAATAGTACATTTAACTAGTACTCCACCCCGGTAGCCATGGTAACGCATGTTAGCGTAGGCTGACACAATTCCTAGTGCTCTAGAAGGCCAATAGGTTTTAAGACGCAGTCCATATGTCGCTGGTGATTTAGGAGGAAACAAAAGACTAGTGGCGTGTCTTTTTTTTTTTTTTTTTTTTTTTTTTTTTTTTTAATATATAGCGTGAACGAGCAAAAGCAAGACTGGCAACGCCTAATTAAGTGGTAGACTAGGTGGCACGAGCATCCTCAGTCCTTACAGTGGAAATAAATGTGTTGCTTCCAACCAACAGACTTAACCTTTCCATGGTTATTTCAATATCAGTATGAATGGATTAAGTTTAATATGCATTGTTAGAAATGTGATTTGAAGTCAGAATATATGCTCAAATGCTTAGCTCAAGGGTTTCCACCCTGTTCCACTCATGTGACCACACCCCTGAGAATAGATAGCCCATCCGAAGCATTCTTTAGTTACATTCACATTTTATAGATATATATATATATTTTGTATACATATTGCATTGTTACAAGCTGTTATTCGGTCTATGAGACTGAAGCCACCGCCCCTCGCGTCCACACCTGTCACGCGCGAGTGACTGACAGCCTGTGCAGCATCCTGGGAGGATGTCTGATCCAAAAGACGGCTTTGTCTGTCACTGATAAGCGACTAAATGTTCGTTTCCTACAGGGAAATCGACATGCAGTTCCTCTTTACACAGTAAAGCGTAGTGATTGTCACGGGCTTGGCCCGGTTCCGGGGTTGGGGTGGTGGTGGGGTCAGAGGGTGCAATCAAGCCCATATAACTTTGTACTCCATGAAGCCAATGAGTGCAGTCATTATGCTGGGAAATAACTTCTCCTTCCTATATAGCGCACTTTGTGTGCTGAAGAGACTTGGGGATTCACTATTTGTCACCCCCACCCAAAAGTGGAAGAAAAGGGCGAGGCGCGCGTGCAGAGAGAGAGAGAGAGAGAGAGAGACAGACAGAGGGAGAGGGGGATATTATGCAAATATCTGCACGCGCCTTTTGTCATCTGCCTCGCGCGCCTGGAGCCAGGGGACGCTCTCAGACGTCATCAATCTTTTTTTTTTTATCCCCCATTTTTTTCTTTAATAAACGGAAACAGATTTTGTCCTTTCTTTAAACAACTACTTCCGCCAACGGACGTGCGTTGTTTGCGTTTGTAAGACTTTAAACACCGACTCACAAATACGGTCATTTAACTAAAATAAACCTTCTTTAGAAATTTCATTGAAATTGTTGTAATGAATGATTTTCTACAAATAGTTAATGTGTGTAATTTATTATGAGGCGTTCAGTCAGTGCACTCCATAGGAACAAATCCATGAGTCATTGGTGATGCGCGTTGCGTCGGGTTGCCAGATTGGGTCACCTAATTTACAGCAAGCCATGATTACAGGAAAAGGGGTTATATATGTTTAAGGTTTCACTTTGATTAGTTTTGTTGGTTATTGTCAATATGTAATGCTTATTCGTTGAATTCTTTATTGCATATCTCAATATTTTTTCTTGGAGCAATTGCAGGCATGATTTATTCATGTCTTCAGCAGTTTTATTGATTTAAAATTGTGTGTAAAACACATTATTTAATTAAATTTAATATAGCGACAGTGATTTGCAAACAATGACCTATAATTATTTGCATCTTGAATTTTTTTTTAAACTTGCAATACACAACATAATTGCTAATAAACCACACTGTCAATTAATTTGAGATGTATAATACTTTTTTTTTTTTTTTTTTTTGCATACATGCATCTCGCAGTATGATCCAGAGCAACCGTCTTCTATCATATTCATAAAGGGCAGGTGTGGCTTTCTTTCCAAACACTTCAGATTCCATGTGAACTATTAAGTGTGCTTGCTGTTTGGCTAGATTTAAAGACTGCAGCACCTCTGATCCTTTGTACATAAGATTTAAGAGACCTGATGTTGAGTGTGTAATGCAACTATAGGCTACACAAGTATGAAACGGTACAATCTGGCCACCGGGTTAGTATCCATGACAACACCTCATGGCCTGACAGCTCACCGAAAACGTCTGTTCAATTAGAAAACATGAACCTAGTGAGAAGAAAGATGGAGACACCTGAGACATTGTGTGAAGCATTGTTCAGCCAGAGTGTTTGTACTGAAAAAGGAGTGTGTGTGTGAGTCTATGAGCGAGAGAGGGAGGAGGGGGAGAAGATGCTGTCTCTCCCAGATGAGCAGATGGATATCAGACAGACCTGTTGCCTTTTGTCCGTCCCTGTCTATCTTCAGTCTCTTTCATTGTTAAAATCGGATTAAAATCCCATCTTAATCCATTCTTGTCATTCACACACCCAAACAGGTTATTGCTCAGGGACAGACAAGCCACGCCAGCCTCACACTGCTCATAAAACCCGCTCAGGCACACACACCATGTCAGACTGTAACACTTTCCTCACACCCTGCTGCTGCTGAATCGGTGCTGAACATGTGGAATTTGGAATTTGCTGATGCTAAGTGTAGCATAAAATTGCAGTTTTATAAGGGAGGAATAGAAACACACACAATCATATTCTTGGGATTGATCACATGACTTGGCAACGAAAGAATACTTCCTAAACTATTCTTGTCAACTGGTTTATATAAATGCGTGATCCACACGTATTTATTAGAAACCTGCTGCAGGGATCAGTCACATCTGTTCTCTATTATATTTTCCTAGCTTTCACTGTCAGGCTGGAATTTCCTCCTGTTTCTCTCTCTCTCTCTCTCTCTCTCTCTCTCTCTCTCTCTCTCTCTCTCTCTCTCTCTCTCTCTCTGTCTTGTCCACCCTCTCCCTTGTTTTACTGATATCACTCTCTCTCTCCTGCTCTTTTTGGGTTTCTATACACCTAGCTGATTAAAAGCTTAACACCCACAAGACCATCCATGTTAACAAATCTGTTCAGATCAATGAAACAAAATGTCAATTATAAAAGTCTGTTTCTGTGTTTTTTAACAGCAAGTAAACATATCACGTTACATCTGTTGAAACAGCACATCTGTTTGGTTAACCCACCATAGAGCCATTGCTATGAATAGTTTTGTTAACCCAACAACTGAGTTTTACTAAGATCAATTTTACCCAGTTTCCTTTAAATACACTACTACAGCTTTTACTGTGACTTTATAACCAAACATACTGTGACATGATTGTGATATTTTTCCTTAACTGACACCGCCAACAATGTTTGTCTGCTAAAACTGTAATTGAATTCAGAAACTGCATCAGAAGTAGGGCCAGCAGACATCTCGAGAACTGCTGTTCAATTTTTAATGCTGTATTGGCATTTGCAGTGCTGTTGTTGCAGAAGGTTGCAATATGCTAATTAGCATTTAACCAAATCAATAAATGTGGCCTAGAAGTATTCTTGACCTGCCTCATGCACTCCATATGAGTGGTTCAGCAAGCGCTGTGCATCGTGACCCAATAATCGATTCATCAAATCATTTAAGAAAAGATTTCTCTGTAGGAGTACGAGTTATAATCACTAGTACCTGTATACTTGTTTTAAATGAGATTTCATCTGTTATACTTTGGGATTGTTCAGGATTAACCCCAGCTGAGCGACTCTTAAGAGTACTGGGGATCTATGAAGCGAAACTGCAATGTCACAACAGTACAGCGGTGTCACTCTAGCGCGAAACTCTTGTTACATCTTGGCAATAAAATGTCAGAGCAGACAAGCTAGACCACTGAAACTGCAAAACTGATCTATCTAAGGAGTGATTTTACTGCCTGATATTAACTCCTTTCTAAAATAAATTGGAACCACAGTTAAATGAGGTCTTGTTGCACAGCAGACCAGACACCAAAGAAGAGTAACGTCTCTCCTTATTGATCTGCTGCTCAAACTGCTTGAACATATCTGATCTCAGTCCAATCACCACCATTAACATTATATTACCTATCAAATTTTATTTATATAAACTGTTCCATTCATTTAACCTTTATTCGGTCAGAATTTTGAGTCACCATTATTCTTTGACTAACACTAAAGACTATTACTAGTATGAATGAAGGAGGGCGTGGCTTCCAGAGTCTGGGTTATAGAAGAGACCAGAACATTGGTGCAAATTGGGTGTGTGCGCGTGTGTGCGCGTCTCAGAGCACATCCCAGAGTAAAATGTGGCGCTTCTACACAAAATGGTTGGCAGCTTAGATATTCAAGTATTTCTTGTTACTTTCAATCACTTCCCTCATCCATGTATCCCTGCTTTAGGTAAACCATGCAAAAAATCTACCTTAACTGAGTGATTCTCTGTCAGAAACAATATTTTTAAAACTTAATTAGCTAATTCTAATCTCATTTGTGTTGTCATTTGTGAAATGTCTAGAAAAATTCCAAGAAAAGCACAAGAACTCATCACCTACTTGATATAATGTGTAATCAGTAGTCTGTTATAAATCTGTTCCTTATTGTTCGGTATTATGATGTTCGCCTAGGAGGAGTATCTGTTGAGTTTGCCGTCATTGTTGGCTCTAGCTGTGTACACAGGGTAGAGAGTGTATGAAGTGAAGATAATTATTTCAACCCAGCATATGTCTTTAGAGCTGAAAGTGCATGTGACTGAGTCATGATGGTGGTTCAGTCGAGGCACCCACGTCTATTGACTGGTGCTGCCCAATTAGCTGGAGTAGAGAAGAACAGCACAGTAAAAGAGGAGAGGAGGAGGAGGCGATGGCAACGAGAAAGGTGGAGTGAGTGGGTGAAAGTGGGAGGAGGGACAGGGATGGAGAGATGGAGGGAGAGTGATTGAGGGGAAATGATGAGGAGAGAAGGATCAGGACAGGCTATGCTGGGAACAGAGAAATGACCGCTGTCTGTTGTGTCCAATTAAAGATTGAATCGTCTTTCAATCGCTATGTTGATATCTCCCTTGGGTCTGTTAGTGTGTGAGAGAGAGGGAGAGAGCGATTGTGTGGGTGTGTTAGAGTGAAAGGAGTGCACACGAGCACTCTATCTTGTTTGCCCAAGTGAATGTGTATGTACAGTATGTGCATAACCATGTAGTTGTGTGTGTGCGCGTGCTTGCTTGCTCGCTTGTCATCTTGTCTCGTGGTTATTGAGGCTGAAGAATCTGGCTGCTTCCCTGATGAGCGCAACTCAACCTATTAAAGACTGAGCAGGAGAATGAGGGAAGGAGACCTGAGGCTGTAATAAAGCAGAATGAAAGACAGGAAGTTAGGAATCTTTTCTTTTCTTCTGTATCTGATAAACATGCTGTATAATGAAGGCACCTTTGCTGGATGTCTAAATTTGGGCCATGATTAATAAGGCCATTTTGAGTCCTCTTGGATCATCTCACAACGTTCCGACTTTACGCTGATCATTCATGGTTTAATATCTAATCTTAACCGATCTGTTCTTTACTCTTTGCCCTGCTCAGTATTTATAACTCAACATTCTGTAATTTAGTGGAAGACAAGAAAATGCAGCTTTTCATGTTCACTTTGTATTGGAAGCTTTTTTGTGTGTGTGTGTTGGAAGGCTTCATTAAAGCTTTTCCTCCGATAGTTAGAAAACACTGAAACTGGAGACTCCTTTCATTAATTCTATTGTGGAGCATCATTATGGACACTGTTAATGAAGAACTACACCAAAGATGCTGTATCTTCTCACGCTCTAAAGAATTCTGCTGAATTCTCCGTTCTGATTGGTCAGCAGGTGTGTTCTTGGTACATCTTGTCTGAATATTTAAGAGGACAAAAAAATTAATTCTCTCTTCATATTGAAGTGCAGAGCCATTATTGTGGTTCAAAAGTGCTGCGTGTGTGTACGTGCATGCACATAGTGTTTCCTGTGTCTCCTGATTCCAAAGGAAATTGTGGAAGTTTGCCGAAGGCAGTTTCCTGTATGTCTCTCTTTTGTTTCTCTGATATTTTTCTTTACTGCTGTCAGATGGTCTCTTCTGAAATTCTGAGACAAACCTACTACAAATTTGAAACTTTCCTGGAAGAGTCTTTACTGTGGAACGACGTCGAATCGTAGGCAAGCTTTGATCGCTACTTCAGATAGAAATGTAATTGATATGGTTTTCCAAAGTAAAACAGTTGAGATGTTTGGTCCCTGATTGCTTCATTAGTTTTGGACTTGAACTATGAGCAAGCATGTATTGGAAGTTTTTAAATTACTTCAAATCTTCCTCAAACTTCCAACACATGCTTGCTCATACAGTAGTTACTTAAAATCTGACGCAGCTTCAAACTGCCTATAGATCTTCAATACAGTCTCACCGACTTGATGATGTGGTTTGTGACATACTGTGAGATTCCACAGCTTTTGTTCCCTTTAACTCTGTGTTTGATGGTATTTCTGTCTCACTTGCTCACCTCATCATTGCTAGGAGAAAATTAGCTTCCAAAAGAGAAATGAGTCGAGTTCAGTTATACGGAAGAGTTTTCTGGGGATTTTCCTCCATGGAGTGATGATCCATTCTGTCTCAGACACTGATAAAAGGTTCTAGTTTTACTTTGCGTTTAAAAAAAAAAAAAAAAAAAAAAAAAAGTTTTACTTGTCTGTCCATTTCTTTTCAGTTTCTTCACAGAGCAGCAGCACGTGTAGAGCACATTTTTGGAAATAGGTTGTGAACGATGCATCAGGCTTTTACACGGCTAACAAAAACAGTGTTGCTTAATCTTCCACCTATAAACTGATAGTGAGTGAATCTTGGCAGCGTTTGATTAGTGAGAACATGTTTCAACCTGAAATCGAGCAAGTTGCAGGAAGTGACCACCGAATGGCAGAAGTTTGTGAGTACGTCTCGAGCCCTTCCCCTTTTCCACACTCGCTAGTCCGCTTAAATGGGGCATGAAATTAAATAAAAGAAGATTGAACCGATGTGATATCCCTCTGAATCTGAATCAGAGCAGACTGATGGGTGAGAAATGTTCTTTCCAAAACCTCCTGCCAAAACCCAATTCAATTCAGTTTTTTTTTTTTTTTTGTTAACTTTGGAAATTAAACAATCAAACCACAAAATCAGCTGCTTTTTTTTTTTTTTTTTTATAGAAACATTACAATTCCAGGAACCCTTGAGTTGTCCCCTCTGTCTATTTCTCGAACACAGGAACAATGACCGTTATGTCTGTGAGAGTAGCATTATCATCAATAAAACATGCAACGATACTGAATTCGAAGTTCAACCTAGAAGTAATTGAACTTTTTTCTGAGCCATTGGTAAGTGAACCCGTTTGTATTCGATGGACTGGTCGTGGTGTTTCTAGCTTTGAGGACTTACAGAAAACTTGCAGAATCAGTGTTTCCTTTGCACTGATAGCGGAGACTCCTTTTCTAGATCTTGAATAAACAACTCCTTCTAGAAACCCTCACCATGTCAGTTATTTTGCATTTATTCTTTTATGTACAACAGCCCAGTTTTTAGTTTGTTAGACATAGAGAAGCGAAACATTATCATAGGCTCTTTTTAATGAAACTTGATTTAGCTTTCAGCAATAGTCAGAACGTCTGGTTTAAAAACATTGACACCTGAATTCAACAGCTCTGAGATAACGATCTACATTTGTTTACATAAGCCGCATTGTGTGTTTGTGATTTCAGGTGTTTCAGGTTTTAAGAGGTTGAGAAATAAACCAGTGTGTTTTTTTTTTTTGTGTGTGTGTGTGGAAATGGCATGATGTGTGATGAGATGTGAAATTTACTTCAGCTTAATTCATTTTATTTGTAAAGCAGCTTTTCAGAAATCCAGATGCAAGTATAGAGTTAGGTTCCTAATGAGCAGCGCTGGCGAAACTGTCAGCGAAACTTGAAACTGAAGAGGAACCAGACTCATATGCGAAGCCATCCTCTTCTGAGTGACAATAGACGGTGCAATTTTGAGTCATTGCTCTTCCACAACTGTTTGCTATCAAGTCAAGCAGTACTAGGTGTTTTGAACGGATCCTTCAGATGAGCATCAAGACCCTTCCCTGGAACTTTTTAAATCTTTAGTGTCGAATAATAAATGACGCTAGGCATAAGCTAACCAGTCTAATCCAGTACTTTAACATGTGTCTTCTTCTGGTGCCAGGCTTTTGTTCATGTTTATGTTCTTGTCACATTTTCTGAAGCACTCAGACCTCTGAAATGTACTGTGAAAAAATGCATCCTGTTTGTGCACATGCTGGACTCGTGATCATTTCATTAAAGTGCATGTTAATTTTTGTGTGTTTCCTGTAGGTGGGTGATAAGGTGCTGGTGCTGAACCGCTGTGGTCTGTGGCAGGAAGTGGCCGTGGTCCCCAGCTCGCACACCTTCCCCATGCCTGAGGCCATGAGCTTTGAGGAGGCGGCAGCTCTGCCAGTCAACTACATCACTGCTTACATGATGCTGTTTGACTTCGGCCACCTGCGTCCCAATCAGAGTGTGCTTGTCCACATGGCTGCAGGTGCGTGTGAGCGCGAGCATGTGCGTGTGAGTGTGAGCGCGCGCGCGTGTGTGTGTGTGTGAGCGAGAGCAAGAAAAAGTGAGATTGAGATGCACGAACTTGCACGCACCCTCACGTGTTCGCGTGTGTGTGTGTGAAAGTTGGACATTTTTGCTCTCTCGGTCTGCTGGCTGTGTGAGATACAGGGTGGGGTGTATTGCCTAGAGATGATTTTCTGCAGCTGTTGATGGTGACCTGATAACTTTGCTGTTGCGTATCTGCTATAATTTTTCAATATATTCCGTGTCCTATATAAACCTGTGTGCGCGCGTGCGCTCGTTGTAATTTGTTGCAGCTGCTACGATTTGATTTTTTGTGAGAATGAGAATATACAGTGTTTCAGATTAGCTCATGTGCATACATCATTTCTGAGCGATCAAGACAAAAAATGTGTGTGTGAATCTTTGGGTGGATCAGCACATCTTTGCCAAGGAATTAGAGGCTGTCTAAGAAAGTTCTAGGACCCAATGCACAAAGAGCAGGTGTGTTATTGCAGTTGTGTATTCGTATCCAAAATTGTCGCATCTCTGGAGACTAAAATGTGTAGTGCTGAAGTGGCCTCATCCTGTCGATGGAAGTAATAACCAATGAATCTCATTAAAATTTGCCATAGTAATAAAAATAAGAGGGGGGATGTTACAGTAAGAGTCTGATGTCTCTATCTGCCTTTTATGTCATTAATAATGCATGTTTCTTATTTACACTTGAGATATAAGGCTGGCTTTTAATCCACTTGAAACTAACGTGAGAAATTATTAATGGATTTGTTTTTTCAGAGACAGAGCCGACACATAGGATCTGCATCAGAGTGAATAGGTGCAAAAAAACAGATGGAAAAAAAACAAACAACTCATTTTAATGAAGCAAATGTAAATGATTCTTTCTGGGGATTTTTTATTTTTATTTTATTTATTTATTTATTTTGCTTAGGATTTTATTGTATTTTAGATTTTATACTTCAAGATATTAATTATTTGTCAGGTAAGTGAAAAGGTTTAACTGCGCAAGTCATCTTTTTAGCTTTTGTGTATTTTAATCTTAAAACAAATCAATCTTAATGTTTTTTTTTATGGAAAAGTATCAGTATTGGCTCATACTCAAGGTTTCAGCATCAATATTATCATTTGCTGAAAGCGGAAATTGGCAACAAAAAAGCATTGTGTGTGTGTGTGTCATTTTCCTTCACTCAACAAAGAAACTACATTTGGTTGAAAAACTCATGGAAATTTTCGGGCAGCTGTTGAACTTCATCAAACAACATTTAAGTGAAATGTTTTTTAAAAAGTTTCATGAATTATTTAGACTGACTTAAGTAAAGCGATAGATCAGTTTAATTCATCCTTTCCCCAGCAGGAATGATGAATATGGAAGAATATGTGGTTGTGTTAACACTGTAGATCAGAGTAAACGTGAACGTGCATCAGTTTTTTCTGTAAGTCCTGTAAGACTTTTTTTTTTTTCCCTCTCTCACACACGTCATACTAAGACCCAGAAGTGTAACTGTTACAGTTTAGATTTTTATATTCAGTAGGTAATTATAAGATTAATTGACTCAAAACCACTACCTTCAGATTTGTTAGAAGTGTGTTCTGTCCTTTTTTTACTGGAAGACATGTTAGTTATATGCTAATCACATGTATTCTGCACTTTAGTTTAAAACCACATGAGCTGCCTTTGGCTCGCACCAACAGCATGCGAGCCATTTGAAAAACAGGCTAGTTGTAATGCCCTGGAGTTTTTCCTCCCTTGTTCTCATGCTTAGGTTTGGTCTTATCTTGTGTTGTTAATGATGATTAAATCAAAAACCTAAAGTATTCCTTTCATTTCCTGGGACTGTCCGTAATATAATATTTGGACAGCTTATTATTGGATGTTTTGTAAAGTGTGAGACTCAGCAGCACGAACCCACATCTACTATTGTTTTTTATTCATCACCAAAGATCACTCCTGAAATTCCTGCTTTCTAATTGTGTAGTAAATACCAGTCTCTCCAGACCAGACTATGTTTAATTAATTATAATTCACAGCACTCTTACAAATCACGCTCAGTTTAGCACGTGACCCGACTGAGCTGTTCTTGTTGCTGGGAATTAATAGTGCTTTCCTTCTTCTGATTTAACGCACCATTAGTTAAAAAATGCCTTGCCACAATAATCAGCATTAACACAGATGTATGAAATGGGAACACAGCTGCTCTACTGCACTGTCAGAGTAGTCTTATTTGAATCATCAGTGTGTGTGTGTGTTTGTGTGTGTGTGTGTGTGTGTGTGTGTGGAAAAAAAAACAATTATATATATTATAATGTAAATTTTATAAGTAAAACCAAACCAAAAAACAACAGTGTTTTGGTTTTCTTATTTTCTTAGAAATTCATTTATTAGGACAGGACAACTTGTCTGTCAATCTCATTCTGTCTGTTTCTATGTTTTAATAGTCATTTTCTTTGTTATGCACCAAATATAATGTCATTTGGCTCCAAATGGTGGAGCTGTGGTTGACACCCACCCCCCACCCCCTTGCCCTGTCGGTTCCTTTACTTTTTTGCGAACAGTATAAAATAATTGAAGTAAAGAAGAAATAAGATCTGCTAAGAGCTGTCGTTTAAACAGCGCTGAATTTGTTTGTGCTGTTGGGATGGTCTTCCAGTGTTCACACTAATAATCAGCTAGAGAAGCCATTCTCTTAAACAATGCAGGGCCGGAGTACATACAGGAAAGACCTGATAAATGGGTGTAGGAACTTGAGATTCTACATGCAGCGAAGGACTGAAGGTGAGAGAAAGGCAGAGAGAGAAATGTAAAAGCTGGGTAGTGGCTAGTGGTCGGTTTAGGCTGAAACTCTGACCCTGCTCAATTGGATATTGTTCGACACTTATCCTTCTCACCCTCCCACTCTTGCTGTCATTGGGGTTACACAGAGGTTACACATCTGCATCCTCTGCCTGAATTCAGTACGTGGGATTGGATATGAACACACACACACACACACACACACACACACACACACACAGCAGTGTTGGACGGGGAAGTGAAGTCCTCCTGGCGAGGTGCACCTATGTGAGCGATTCTTTGGCTCGTGTCAGGAGGAAATACAGTGATCCATCTGGAGTGTCACAGAAGGCAGAACCTTGCTGATCCCTCCGACCACCACACCCAGAACAGCAGGAGGGAGCTGTAGAGATGGAGGGGAAAGAGAATGGAATATTTTCTATAAAATCTTACACTGATGCTACTAAACGTCTTACTAATGTGGTTTTAGAAAGAAGATGGAATGTTAATTCATTTAAAGTATGGTTTCTTCCACATTTCCATGAATATTCAAAAATATTCAAGATTTTATTTTCTACTAATTTTATAAACCTTTTGAGGGGATTTTATACAGTCTATATACGCTCACTGGCCACTTTAACAGGAACACCTAGATGCCTGATCATTCCTGTAAGATTTACTCAGCCAAGCGTGTGTCAGCATTTATTGGAAGAGCTTCCTCTTGGCTTTTTTGCCCAGTTTTCACTGTTCTCATTCTGTGATCCTGTGCCTTCATGCTATGCTCACAGTTCTGTTCTTGGTTGACAGGAGTGGAACACGATGTGGTCTGATACCACCGCAAGCTTTTTGTTGCTTTGTTTGTGCTTGGATGCTTTTCTGCTCACCATGTTTGTAAAGAGTAGTTATTTGAGTTAACACATTGTTCCCCGCAACTCGATCCAGTCTGACCATTCTCCCAAGACATCAGTTTTTTAGTTTAGTTCAGTTTGTCATTTATTTATTTATTTATTTATTTATTTTGCTCCATTCTGTTTCTAGAGAGTGTGTGTGTGTGTGTGTGTGTGTGTGTGTGTGTGTTTGAAAATCCCAAGAGATTAGCAGTTTCTGAAATACTCAAACCTGCCCATTGACTGCAAGCATGTCGTGTGATCATGACTGGCTGATTGGATAATTGTGTGTGGGTGTGTACACCGATGCATATATCTGTATATGGAACGAACATGTTAAAACATCCCAGCGTATTCTTTTATGAGACAGAACAAGAACAGAATTCTCAAGACTCCTCCCCAAACGTGTTTTTGTGTGCATGTGTTTTTCTCGGTGCTTACAGAGGGAGTGTGTGTGTGTTCAGGAAACACTTTGGAGTTCAGTTCACAGGATGTTTTTTTTTTTTACATTTATCCTGGAACTGAAACGTGTTTCCTCTTTCATGTCTTGACACACTCTCGGTTTGAAACCACTCGATGTATTCTGGCCACGAAGAAGCTGAGGAAGGGTCTGGGGGAGGGGAGGCTAGTGGCTGGGCTATGGAGAGTCAGGGTCCTTGTGCCATCAAGTATTAATGTGTGGCCAGAAGCACGTCAGCACTCATTACCAAACCCTGATGAAGTAAATGGTATAGTAAGAGCCCACAGATTTGGATGTTGACCCATGATTAGTTATAACCCGGAGTGTTTGACACCTGGGCCAAGATATATTCAATTCTCAGTGAATGAATGAAAACTTTAAATAGACTAATCAATTGTTTTAGCTTCTGACTTCATTTGACCAGATAAATCATCACACCCTTCTCTCCAACAGTTATATTAAGTCACGCGGCACGTCTTTACATAACTGTATGTCCATCATTATACACGAGTTTATCGCTGACTCACCCAACGGCTGCTGTATATTGTGGGGTTGATCACTTCCTTTTAAATTGTTTTCAGTTTGTGATGACTTGAAAGATAAGTATTTAAATGCCTTGAATACTAATGAACAACTACTGTTGTTCTGCTACACAGTGAGTAAACTTTAACAGATGCCCAACACATTGTGCTGATCTTACATAAACAGTAGAAAATGAAATAAAGATTTCTTTATTGTAATCTTGAATGTTACCGAGGCATTTATAAATGTACACAGTATTGCTTTTGATCGCTGATGTTCAGTTGTATTCTTTTAAATTTTGTGTACAGTATATACTGTAGGTACACTACATAGGGAGGAACATATCGACGGCGTTTACGTAGCGCTCAGAAATGGTCCATCTACAAACCTGGTTCCAGTAAATCTGAATACAAAAAAAAAAAAAGTGTATGAAAACAAATAATCAGCATTTATACAGTATGAAGAAATTTGTCTCGAGTCAGTCATGTGGCTGTTTTAGAAAGCTAATGTCTTAAAAGACCTGCATGGGGCAACTAAAAAGCAAACCTGTTTATTTTAATGCAGGTTTTATTTTTCATATATAAGGTTGTAATATTTGATAAGTCACTCTGCTGTACAATCAGCTGTATAGTGGGGATCATTTTTGCTGGTTACATTTTTAACATGATGGCTGGTCAACAGAAGATAACCTAACCTTACAAAATGGAGCAAAATCCCCCCCCCCCCCTTTCTCACTTCTCTCCTTCACTCTCTTTTTCTTTTTTGTCCTCTCGTTGCCCTCTTTTTGTGGGCTGTAACCGGGAATCTGTAGAATTCCACAATATTTTCAGGGAAATTCCTACCGAACACAACGGATCATGCTGTGGTGACCGAGCTGCCAAATCTCTGTGCGTATCTGTTTGTGGGTGTGAATGTGTACGCACAGGGAGAAATATAAAGACTTCACTTTGTCTTCACTGTGTGTGTTTCTCTCATGCACCGTTGTTTTATAATCATCCTTATCGGATGAGCATCGGTCTTCATTCAGCCATGAAAAATAATGGAATTTAATCCTGAGCAGAACAAATAGAATTAACCATGGAAATCTGTTTATGGCCCTGGAGACTCTTTATACCTCTCTCCTGCTCCACTTTTCTATTTTCCCATTTATTTCACCATTCTCTCATGCCACCATGGCTCTCTTTCTGTTCCCCTTTCTTGTTAGTGGTGCGTAGTTTTTTTTTCGTGTCAGAGGGCACAATGCCGGGTGGGGTGGGGGGTGGAAAATCCTTCCATTCTCGGTGTCGGATTAGAAATTTGACTGTAGGGTAAGTGGTTGTCTTCGCAATTTTGCTGCTGGTCTTGTGATTAAGGCTCTGAAGTCACAGGGTAGACTGACCCTCTGTACACACACACACAGTGTGAGGACCAGCAGGGAGGGAGCAGGTGAATGAGGGAAGAGTGTGTGTGTGTGTGTGTGTGTGTTGTGGACAGATAGAACAACTTGGCTGGGGTCTCCATGGCAACACAAACCAAATTCACCCCAGATAGCATGAACCTAAAAGAAGGAAATACATGTGGTCTCTTCTTCATAGTTTTTGACCTTCTACACACAGGCAACAAAACAAAGTAAAGAAAAAATGCTATGGCTATTTTAAGTCAAACTTTCTCTGGTGTCTAGTTCCTGGTAAATTTTTCACACTATGCAAATGAATCAACTCCAAAAAGTAACCGCAGTCATTTAATTAACACAAGTCAGCAGTAGCACATTTGAGCGTTAAATTTGTCACTGGCAAAGATCATCCTGAATACTTTTGATCATTTTCATCATGCCAATCGTGCATATGCCATTCATATGTCGTTTGCTTGTTGTAGGATACATTGCAAAGGCAACTTCTGCACAAACAAACAATATATTGTACAACCTTATACACCACTGACAGCATTTGTATGGTATGTTGCTTGTCCTTCCCCTGGGTGTGTGTGTGTGGGTGTGTGGGTTTTGTTTTTTTTCATTCTGGCATTCAATAAGCGCTGCCCTTTATGATGTTTGTGGTGACCTTTTACGAATGCATTCTCACCTCCTGCCTTTCCTGATCATTTTGTCCTACACATATATTTAAGCCAATAATTCTCTCAAGCACAAATTAGTGCTTACTTTCAGTGCTTTGCACGGAGTGAGTCTTCTTCTTCATGGAATGTTAATTTTGTTAATGAAGTAAACATGTTAATTAATTCATTTTTTTTTTAACTACTCAATCTGGACTCAAAAGCTGAATGAAACGAATTTTTTATTTTTTCGAGAATAATTAAAAACCATTTCTAAGAAGTAGCTTTCTAAGCTTGGTTAGAAACGTGACTCTGGCTCGCTCTGTGAATGAATTACTAAGCAACATGTTTGCTAAGAGATCAGGGGTTTTTTTTTTTCCCCCCATTTCTTTTAGTTTTGCTTCATCAGTTAATGGCACTCTTGTAGGTTTCATAGCACATTAGTGTCACTATGCCCAGAGCCAGTCTATTCCTCTTCTCACAGCACCGAGGACTGTCAAGCACTTCGACATGATGAGAGAGATGCAAATCACTTGACTCTGCCACTCGTCCACAGACTTTAGACGCTCAAGGTGGCTTGGATATCATGCCGAGAAGGGGAAGAAATGCACCACACTGACCCATGGTGGACTGGCACCAGAGTTTTCACAGTGTCGTGTCACACAGCACTGGTGCGAGTCAGCCCCCATGAGCATTCTTCAACTCTAACTGATGCTCTTTTGGCTTGGTGTTGGAGCCTGGGAAGAGAAAGCGTTCTGTGTTTGGTTGTGATGTGAGCAAAGGATGCACACGACCATGTACAGTGTTTAAGGTTCTTCAAGAGCTTGGATTTTACTTAAAATCTGTTCTGAAAATTAGATTTAATTTGACTTTTTGTGGTTAAATGGCCAAGCCTGGCATTTTTAATCCAGACAGACGGTCTGAACTGGCTTTAAACTAGTAGCTAGTAAAAATTGTTTGGCTACATGCCAAAACATTCTACCTCACTAAATGGAAGGGACGAAGAGTACACGGCTATAGATGATTCTTCTTGTAGGTGGTGTAGTAGATATGCTGCACATGATTGTATGTGAGTTGGAACACGTGTGTTTGTGCAATACTAGGTATTTTATTATGAATACAGACTACTGCCACCTGCTGGTATAGAAAGTTATTTCCTTTCACATAGGTGCAGTAGTTTATGCATGTTCATTGCTGTTCTCAGAAATGAGGCAGTGGGGGAAATCATTGGTTAGCCTAGGTTGATGCTGGCCCTTCAGCATCAGCTGAATTTACTGACCAGGACCTGAGGCACTACAAAGCACCTTTTTATAATTGATCTGAGCAGATGAGGATTGATAAATTTGTTGTACCAAGATTTGAATTCACAACTGCTAAGTCAGAAGTCCAGAGTCATATCCTTTTGAGACTCAACTGTTTCCATACAGTGTCTATGGTGTATGAGTGGCTTGTGAGGTCTCAAGGTATTTCTTCTTCTTCTTAGCTTCCCTATTTTTTTTTTATCTGAACTTTACATAATTTGCAGATGAAACGTGCTTGTCTGGGTAACTCTGCTACACTATGCATAAGCTGATTTTTTTTTTTTTGCTGTTGGTGTTTTTGCTCTTTACTAAACTGAAAATTCTGTAATTTGCCCATTGCAGGAGGGGTGGGAATTGCTGCTACTCAGCTCTGTAAGACTGTGAAGGATGTCACCATCTTTGGAACAGCCTCTGCCAGTAAGCATGAGGTCATCAGCGAAGGAGGAGTCACGCACCCCATTGACTACCGCACGCGGGACTACGTAGAGGAGGTCCGCAAGATCAACCCCAAAGGTGAACTCTGATCAAGTATTTTTTGGATCCCACAAATTATAAATACCAAGGCATGAGGCTTAGATGAGACCTAAAGATTACAGCTGGCTTATTAGTTTAAAGCTAAATCAATTGACCTCCTAAATTCAAGCTAAAAGGTAAAAGCTAGCTTACATTTTACACTTTCCCCAAAAATGAACACTAACTGAGCTAATGAGCTAACCTCATTGTTTATAAAATTAACTGATATTACCTTTCATCACTTCCAACCTACTAACTTTTATCATCCCTGTAATCTAAATCTTTAATTAGCCTGTTCACTTGAATTTAAAAGATTTAATCCAAAGTCAATACCTGTGGTATTTAGACCTATAAATGTCAGTTATAATCTAATTACTTTTTTAATTGGACATAAAAATGTAAGGAGACTGTTCCGGAATAAAAAGCTCCATGGCTTTATAAATTACAAACTGCTGTCTGGAATTATAAGAGTAATGGGATGATGACCTTTCAGCTTTCGTCAGCTTTAAAGTTACTACAACTAGTTTGAATCGCCATAAAGGTAAAAACGAAATGTACTACTTTGGATTAGTTGCACATCTGAAGGTTAATCTTCATGCTTTGATCCGGTGCTTGTACTTCTAACTTCAGTCTTTAAATATGAAGTTTTAACTACCAGCTTTGATCATTCAAGTATGAAAATTTGAAAATTCCAGAATGGGGGAAGCTCACGTCAGCATCATTTAGCCCCAAAGCAAAAGCTCCACTTTCAGGTTGAATTACAAGGAAACTAACCTGTAATCGCTCTATATTGCCCTTAAGGCTATAACTGACACATCGGTTTAGATCATTCGAAAGGTAAAGGCTGAGCTCACATTATACTTCAGCCTCAAAGGTGAAGGATAACCTACTAGACTATATTGTTCCAAATGGGAACTCTGTCCTGTGCCAGCTCTGAGTCTGAAGGATAAACCCGTCCCTGCAGATTAGAACATTTTTAAAATATGGAAGCTAATGCGCTCGGCTGGAACAGTCTCAATACAGTATATAATGTCTAATGTAGTAGCTTCAATTTATCTAATTAGTAACCAAGCCAAGCTGATGCTTTAATTGTTATATTGTAGGTCTCTGCTTTGTCCTGGTATATGTCTAGGTAAAAATCTATTAATGAAAATAGAATCAACGTTCAGACATGGAGCAGCTTGGTAGTCCGGGTTAATTCAGGATTTGAGTAATAAACAGTGCTTGCCTGCCGTGATCTCGCTGAATGCATTGCACCAGACTGAACACCATTGAGATTAAACTGCTAGACTTATTCAAAGACAACTAAGCACTGACATGACCTAGTTTACACAGACTTTAGGGCCTAATGGCATTGCTGTGGTTTTGCCCCAAGTGCACGATTCAAACAGTCATTAGGGTTCATAAGTTCACTGAAGGCTACGGGTTCAACTCCAATGAATAAGGGCCATTCTGATAATCTGTGACTTACGATGGTTGTAAATTTGAGAATTTCACTGTGAATACCTTCGTGTCTCCACCTCATGAAGTCAGTTAAAACAGGCTTTGGTGCCTTTTGTTGTTTGCACTCTGATAACTTGTCTGGTGTGTTATTTTGACCTTGAATTGTAGCGTTGCTATTCAGCTTTGTGTGTGGGAGAGGATAAATGGGAGTGAGAATGCACGGGTGTATTTTTAAACCTACGGAAAGAGTTATGTTCTTTATCTTTCAGGAAAACTGAAGAATTCTCAAGTGTGTTCTCATCAGTGTAAATAAGATTAAAACACTGTGGATTAATAATGGGCTTATTGTCATTCACCAATGTGAAATGTGTGCATGTTTCTTTTTCAGGCGTGGACATTGTCCTTGATCCCCTGGGTGGTTCTGACACCCATAAGGGCTACAACCTGCTGAAGCCAATGGGCAAACTCATCAGCTACGGTGAGTCAGAAGGCGCACACACAGATCAGAGTCCAATTCAGTTTGAAAAGTTTTTGGATGGAGTATTTATTTATGTTTTAAGTTTTGTAATATTTAGTCTTCTGTCAGTAAAATGTGGCTGAGCTAGATCACAAACCCCCTTATGACCCTAAACTACCAGCATTCACTTAATTTATTTTGAAAATGCCCTGGCACTGGCATATTGCACTGGCATTCAAGTGGTGTATCCGTGTGTGCAAAGATTTGGAGGAAAACACTAAACAGGAAACTGCCTGCTTCAGATATCATTTAGCCATTTTGGTTTGGCTTATCCATTGTTTGGTCTGTTACTTCCACCTCGTTTGTTACTCGTACACTATCAGCTGGTTTACCTCGAGGTTTTAGGACATTCCGATGTTATATACACAGTGCACCAAAGAGACCAGGCTGAATGAAAGTTGTAAGAGGTACAAAAGTAACAAAAATGACCTGCAAAAAATGGCTAAAATGCATAAACAAGAGTTAACAGAATCAATTCAATAAAATGATGTATAAAACTCATCTTTCCTCCAAGCTGTAATTAATCGGCTTTTTAATTTACATCACCACTTTTATATCAAGAAATATTTACATCCATTATTTTATGGTCTGTATAACACATGAAAAAATACATTTATTTAAAATATGTTAAACATATCGCATTACTGACACTTTCTTTTTTGTATTAACTTTTTAAGATTTTTTTTTATCACTACATCTGCATCTTAGTATTAATTATGATTATCACATCAGTATCATTAAAAATGAACCTTGACTTGATTACCTTATCTAATTCCATGTGGATTGTGGAACAGTTCATCTTGTTTAGCTCAAAATTGCCATTCTGCAAATATGAAATGACTTTTGTTGTGACCAGCATGGGCTCTTGGTTTGTAGTAGGATAATTGCTGTATGTTGTTTTTGCCCAGGTTGTACAGGCCTAAAGTCATCTATCTTCCATCTGTTTTGCCGATTCTTTAAACTCATCACTTCATGCTTGTGGTTAGGAATTAGCGAGAGCACACAGTGCTGCACTTCAGCGAAAAAGCTTATTGCAGCTGACACTCGGGCATTAATGCAAAGCGAGTGTAGGCCTCAGCTGATGGTGTAGGATAAGCATGCATGATCAGCACGCAGTCAGCGCCTCGCTTTCTCCACATGTTTTGAAACTTAATGCCAATGACAAGTTTACTAAACACAGCATTCTTGTTTCTCTCTCTTTTCACTAGTCTTATGCTCTTTCTCTCAGTCTCTCTCAATCTCTCTCTCTCTCTCTCTACCCCTCCTGCTTGGGCTTATCAGCATCATGGCAGCCAAGTGGAACAATGGAGCCTCTATCTGCCCCAGATCCCGGCCTGTGTCCGAATGTAGCAGACTGGGACATGTCCAAATCTCAGGCCAGCTCAGAGCCCACTTTGTGTGTGTCAGCATGAGTGTGTGTGTGTCTGAGTTTAGGGAGCAGAAAAGGGGTGGATGAAAGGGCAGATTTAGAGTACCTGAAATAATGATCGCATAAAGCTCTCTAAAAAGGAAGGTTGGTTGAGGAAACGTGAACGAGCCGACGAGTGGGGAAAGTGCTGACACACATGAGAACTGAGCTGTTGGACGTAAAGCCTGCAAGAAAGTGGGGGTTACAGGGTGCAATGCTGCAAACAGACAATGCTGTGACACTGAGGAAAAGAGGCATGTAATGTGCCACTAAACGGAAAGGACTCATGGATCTGTGGAACAGTGGCTCGTCAGTTGCTCAGAAACCAAACAGACACAAGCTCTTATTCACAATACTTTGAGAACATGCTTAGAATTCAGACCCCAAAATTCTTTCAGTAATACTCGCCCACAGAACACACTCGCACACACACAGGCCACAGTGGCCCCATTCATCCCAGTAATCCACTTTACAAATTAAGCGTAAAAGCAACACAATTATGAAAGCTGTATGTTGCTTTATATTTCTGTGCCCTCCTGAAAGCTCTGTCTTCAGGCTTCTTCACACTCCTCACACATTAAAATGTACCCCGCATTCTTAACTTAATTTTGCAAAGCATGCTTAATATTTCCAAATATTTTGTACTTGAGCTGTCTGTTTGGTAAACGTATATACATATGTAAAAATGTGTATTTTTTTACATCTAAACTAGCTGCTGCATTCTCAAATGTTATTATTCAGTATAACCAGTAACAGAGTAGTATTAGGTAGCTTGTTAGCAAAATATGGCTGCTGTTTTTGCGAGAGAGATTTTTAGCCAGCTGTACTGGGTTCTTACTAGCCTGCTACTACAGTGGATTTTACAATATTAACATTTTGCTTAACATTAGTTGGTGAACATCTTGAGAATTTGCCATTGTTTTTGACATTTTGAAGTTAGAATACTCTTCCAACGTGGCTATAAATTTATTAACCAGGATGAGAGTCTAACATTAGCTAGCTTGCTGACAATGCTAGTTAGTACAGTTAGAAGGATTAAAGAACTGTGCTGACTTCGGGCACTAGATTTATTCATTTAATAACATTTTTCTTAACCTCCTAAACATTCTTAAACAGTTAGTTTGATGATAGAAAAATAACACTGTGCATTGTTGACAATTTAGCTGGCTAACATTAGCACTGCTATGCTGTGTTTAGGAAGCTTGTTTAACTTAAGTCATATGATGTTAGCTGATCAATTTTAACTTCATAGCCTGTTGTTTCATGGTAAAATGGTGTAAATAGACACACAGAATAGTGGTCCTTTTGAAAATATGAGGAAAAAAGGGATAACACTTCCTTTACTCCAGGTTATTACAGAATGTTTTACCGCAAAACTCTGCAATGTGATGCAGACGTACACCACTGTAGATGTGGGTTAGGCCTTTTTTTTTTTTTTTTTTTTTGGTGTAAATGATTTGTCAAGCCTTCCGATGTCCTGCTTTCCACAGGTGCCGCTAATATGCTGGCTGGTCAGAAGAAGAACCTGTTTGCCGTGGCTAAAACCTGGTACCAGCAGTTCTCTGTTCACACCTTGAGTTTGTGCCAGAACAACCGCGCAGTCTGTGGCTTCCACCTTGGCTACCTGGAGGCAGAGCTCGTCACAGGCGTCATGAATGATCTGCTGGGGCTGTACCTGCAGGGCAAGATCAAACCCCGCATTGATTCCACCTACCACCTTGAGCAGGTGTGTGTGTCTGTGTATATAGCATTTGTTATATCAAAAATTTTACTTGTGTATATACTTTACTTGACTGCACTGGTTCCATTCCATTGAGTGCTGCTGAATTCTCCATTTTGAATGGTTAGAAGTTTTTGATTAATTTTCTCAAACAGCATTCTGTAATCACAGGTTTATGCTGATGCGCTCATTCTAATACATGATCTTGACAAAGAATTGTATGTTTGATGATGCAAATAATTTAAGAACTAATTTTAAACAGGTTTGAGTGTTCAGCAAATCAGAAATGTAGAATTGTTCAATTTGATAAAGCTTCTGTACGGAGACAATAATTCTCACCATCTTTTGACATTTTGAAGTTTTTAATGGTCAGTAAGTTTTCCACAAAAGCTATGACAGTCCTTTGTGGTTGTTCTGTAACATGACAATCTATTTTGTCTAGCTAGTCTTTGAATAGTTGCTAAAATGGTAAATAACAGGAACTAACATGTCTCAAAGGCATTGATCAACAGAAAATGTAACTATAAATGGATAAAAGATAAGTTGTCATTCAATAATTACTAGTTATTATATTCACTGGCTCATTTGTAGTATAATATTGAGACATGCTGTTATTAGAAAATCAACTTTGGGTTAGTAACCATAACACCACTGTGTGTGTGTGTGTGAGAGAGATGCTTAGGTTAAATACATCACCTTCTATATGTGTCATATGTAATCAGTTATAGTCTTTTGCTCATCTTTCGTCACAATGTGCCTTTTGATTTGAAGAAGAAACAAATTTCTATCTTCTTACCCATCATACTCGGACTATCATGCGCTCATCCTCTGCTTATTCAGTCTGCACTACTTTCTCCTGTTGCTATGGAGATCTTGCTCTGTGTTTGGTGAGGAGATGGTCAGACAGACACGAGTTTGGTTGCAGTAAAGCTAAGTGGTCTGCAGAGATCATAAGTATAGGCTTGTTTTCTAAAGGGATTGGGATCTGTGCCGGTTTAAAACCAGGAGTCATCAACTGCGGTACATAAGGAGTAGGATGTACCTACTGTACACACATACCAAACATAGTAATTAATCTAGAATTTAGTCAGTCGATTTAAAGAAAACTGTCCATGAACTACTATGAAATTATTCAGTAACTATTGAGTACCCTCACTATTAAAGTAAGAAATGTAGGATTGGACCATATGAGGTTCTGAGAGTAAACGAATGAATAAAATAGACTAATAAAAAAGTAAGCTGGATCCATAACTACTATATTACCATCACTGACCAGATGATATGATATTTAGTGAATCTGTACTGCTGGCATAGGCAATCGGGTTTAAACAGTGTTAATTTATTACACACTGTAGGATGACAGCTCAGTTTTTCCCATGCATAAATTATTTTAATCAGATTATGTTGACAGTTCCTGACCACATGATGTTTATGGGCTGTTTGTAGAGTTTCTCATTCTTATCATGATGGTTGTTTAAATATCTCACTAATAATGCCAGGAAGAGTAGACTGGTATTGCACAGCAATATCTTGGACTTTATGGTGTTGTTGTGGTCCATTTTCATTTGTACATCTAGTATGTTCCCTGGGTGGGTTTACAGTACCTAATGCAATTGCTCAAGAGTCAATTGTTAGGTAATCAGTAAATATTTCCTATACTCTTGTAAAACTGAACTTACAAATTTATATATAGAGTTTTTCCTTTTTCTTTTTTTTTTCTTTTTTAAGAAAATGTAGATAATTTTATATTCCTGTTGGATATAATATTTAGTAATAGAAAACTATTCTACTGGACATTTTTCAAATAAATCTGTATTTAAATAAAGCTTATAAACCCTCCCCCTTGCTCACCAATGTGTAATAGTAGTTAGTCATCAGGGTCAGGCTTTTTAGTTGCTAGGAGATGCCTCTCTGTTGCCATAGCGTCAGTTGCTGGGCGGCGTGGTGTGGGAGAGGTGAATGGCTGGAGAAGAACAGAGAAAAGAGCTGGAGACAGGCGTGGAGAGGAAAGGGTCCTATCATAAATCTTAATAGTTCACTCGTTCCTTTCTGTCTTTTATCTTTCGTTCTCATCTAACTTTGATTTTGTCATAGTGTGTGTGTGTGTGTGTGTGTGTACAGTTGAGTATTAGAGGCTCAATGATCTTACCCCAGCAGCAAATGGATTTACAAGCTGTTCTTTCTTTCTCCATCCCCCTCTCATTCTCTCCCTCTCTCCCCCACTCACTCTGAGCAGGTTGGTGATGCCATGCGTAGGATGCAGGAGCGGGGCAACATCGGCAAAATCATTCTCACCACCGAGCCCATGAAGGAGGAGCCCAAAAAGGAGGAGTCCAAGAAAGATGAGAAGGAGGACAAGAAGAAGGAGGACAAGAAGAAGGAAGACAAAAAGAAGGATGAGAAGAAAAAAGATGAGGCCAAGAAAGAGGAAAAGAAGAAAGAAGAGCCCAAGAAGGTTGACGAGAAGAAGGCTGACGAGAAGAAGGCTGACGAGAAGAAGGCAGAGGAAAAGAATGAAGAGGCCAAGAAAGAGGAGAATTGAGTTAGGCAGAAGCTAGGCAGGAAATAGGTGGCTGTGAATTGTTTGTCTT
Organism: Tachysurus fulvidraco; assembly: GCF_022655615.1. NCBI lineage: Eukaryota > Metazoa > Chordata > Actinopteri > Siluriformes > Bagridae > Tachysurus > Tachysurus fulvidraco. The sequence continues at coordinate 16,393,384 of NC_062532.1, read as the reverse complement.
GGGAGTAGGGTGTGTGTGTGTGTGTGTGTCTGTGTGTGTTGGGAAGTACAGTACAGTCCAGCTCTCGGCTCAACCCCAGGCAGTTACTCTGGCCTTAAATCATCATCATCCTGCACTAAAATCTGTAACAGTTTATCCAGCCTTATGTAAGTTGAGAACTCAAGCTGCTCACTAATTGTGTGCACGTACACATGTAACAGGGATGTACCACTCTATTTTTGCCTCTCTATTTTACTTATGTTTTACCTTCCCTTCATTCATGCACTTTTGTGTGTTTACTAATCTTTAACGGCATGCCTTTTAAGGTCTGCTGGATCAGTATTACACTGCCAAATCCATTACTCCATTACCATTCTGCTCTTCATCTTTTCAACTGCATTACACTACTATTTCAAGAATTCTTTCTCTACTGTACCTTTTCAAATTTGGCTTAATTGTACTCAACATTTTTTGGGTCTTATGGGTAACTACCAGGGTTGAGTCCTGTTGCTATGACTACAGTGTTTCATATGTGTCCTGTCTCCCTATCCCAAACCCCTACTCATCTCCCCAGTTGCATCTGTTCTCCTTTTTGTGATACTGTTGTTTTTTTTTATTGGACCAGACTCTTTGATGGAGAAGTCGATCACTGAGCCCCACCCACATCATTCACCGAGGCACTAGGGACGAGTCAGTGTGGTTTGCTCAAAAATTCATATGTATCTATTAAAGCTTGAGAAAACTCTCCTAATTATGAATTCTTTAAAAACCTTAGATGAATCTTATGATCAAGCTGTTTTATTTTAATTGTCATTCCAGGTTTGTATAAAAAAAAATGCAGGTATTTGTGAGTCAAAGAAAGGAAAGAGGCTGTAATGTATTTCATGGCAAATGTTAGACACAAACATAAGAACGTGCCATTATTAGGCTTTATATGGTTTTATATTCTGACAAAGACGCTGCGGTTTTGGCTGTTGTGGCTTCCTCGTGTTTACAGTCACAATCTCTATCAAACTGTACACAAATGAAATCCTTAATCTGTCCTCAAACATGCTGCCTGCAAGGATCTTAATGAACTCTGCTACATAGCAGCTGTATGAAATGTCTCCCTCTACACAGGTATGCAGACGTACACACATTCCCAGATTATCGTATTAAAGTAGAGTTGCTGAAACACTGAGTTTGAGAGAAACCTGGAATGCTGTTTTATTCCAGAGCCTTCTCCTGGATTCCACATTATCTGGAGCATTCCACTCCAATCCTTATGACCGCTGGCCTGTTTCCAGAGTAATCACTGTTTTTCTGATTCTCTGCCTTTCCTTTCTCTGTCTCTTTCTATCTCACTCGCTTGCATTTTTCACCATCACTAGTTGTCATAGCAACAGGCAGTTGGCCAGCAAGTGATGACATGTTTGCCCCCACCCACCAATTCTAATCACTCCCTCATTTATATACCCGCTTTTTTCCCTCCAGCTTTTGTTCAATTAAATATTGTTCAAAAATCTCTTTATATGCTGATTTGACATCCATTCATGCTGCTATGTCGCAGGGTGTAACCTGGCAACCTTCCAACTGTGAAAGCCATCACTCAAGCCCACTGACTCCTCCTTCCAGTAAATTTAGGTATCTGTAGTGCTCTTCTGCCTCTTGTGGTGAAATAGATGCATTACAGCAATGTTATTTCTGTCCCTCTGTCACCGGGTCTGGTTTTTGTTTGTTTGGTGTGTGAACTGCAGTGTTTGTGTACAGATGTGGTTGAAAGGTTGTGTGGATGTATGTCTCTGTCCTCAGGTCAGCTGTCAGATGAAAATGTGGTTTGTGTTTTCTTTTCTTTTTTTTGTTGTTTTTTTTCTGTCTCTACCTCCCTTATGCTATGAGCTAGCCTCCCCTTGCGGTTTTAACTCTAACAAACATAACTTGTAAGCACCCTCCTCTCTTGTAAATGGCCTGTGTTTGGTATTATTTGCACTCTGCTTGTGAATCTTGATGCACTTCTAGAGATGGCAGTCCCATTCCCAGCCCCACTGTTCCTCAGGAGTCCTCTCCAGTACTTCTTGATGTTGGTATACACACTCTGCTCTCTTGCATACACATCTGCATGTACTTATTTTGTCTGATACAAACACACCAGTCACAAATAGTTAGAAATAAATCAACAGAAATTCATCTCAACCAGTTTGTTTAATCACTGAAAGCTTGTCCATACATCCATGGAGGAGGTTACCCAGAATACACTGGGAAGGGGGTGGCACTGCCATCCTTACCCTAAAGAGTGACAGTGTTCTGACAAAAGGCCGGCAACTGGATTCTGATGTGAATTCTGTTTCGGGATCTTTCTAGTTAATGTTTTGTGTGGTGTTTTTTTTTTGTTTGTTTGTTTTGTTTTGTTTTGTGTTTTTTGTTTGGTTTATCTCTGGTTTTCCCCCATTGTTCTTGTGAAAAGTGCTTCAGTTCCAAAGCACCACATGACCCATGACTAACACTCCAACGAAGGGTGTCCAACCTCATTCTCATTTCCGTTCTTTTGTTTTTGTTTTTTTGCATTTTGTTTTCTGTTGTTGCTGTATAGTCCAACTATTCATTTTGAGTGGTTCTAAGTTGAAGAGGCTTTGCTGCACTTTTGTTCAAATGTGAGGAATGACGTTGTGTTGATCCTGAATAAGTGTGCCAAACTGTGCTTGAGGCTCTTGCCTTTACTCCAGCTATCCTTACTACACCGAGCGACAAAAGAGAAGGAACGACGAAAAACGTTGCCAGTCACTTTTAACCCGACTGGCAATTTAAAAGAGAGAGAAATCTCAAACTGATGTCGTACCTGTCGTGTGTGGTTGATCGCATCGCAGAAATTTACTGGTGCTTAAGAACTCCTGGCTTTTTCGCTAATCCATGCAAACGCTGTTTAGGTCTCACTGTGCCGACCGCTAACAAACACTGGGATACCTCCGCGCACACACACGCACACACTTATTGCCCTCTCTGGCACACCAGCCAGCTCTGCTCAGATGGGCTGATCTGTCCGTTAATGCTAAAAATGTTAGTGTTTACAACTCAAAAGATCAGGAAGTGCAGAACTGGAGATAAGACTTAACATGTTAAGATCAAGCAGAAAATGCTAGTCCAACTGATGTGTGTGTGGGGGAAATAGCAGTGTAATATTTTTTTGTTTGTTTGTTTATACATACAAGTGCACTGTTTGGACTGGATTGTAGTAGACCCCAAGTTCAGACCAGATCTTCCGTCTCATTCTTTAAGCAGCAATTTTCTGGTTCTCAAAAATCTCAGCTATTCTGCAGTTCACTTAGAAGCTCAGTCCCAGCAGTATTTACATCTGCTTTATGACTGCATGCATTTCCTGGTATAAGGTTTTTACATTAGCACGCAGTTCACATTTTAGCACGTGTCCCAAGATGAGCTTAGCTGCAGGTGTGCATGTCTCTGGTGGATATGGAGTTTAGCTGTGTGAGCGGCCGAGGTTCAGATGGAGCTGCACTGCTTCCTCTCACTATTTCACAACCACTGTAACTTTCCCAGAACAGGAATCTCTCTTCAAGACCCTGTTCAGCTTTTCAGAACAGCGTTCGAGTGTGCAAGTCGTTTTTTTTATTCCTATTTAAACTGCAAACTGACAAATCGATAAGCGTATATTTAGCATTTTTGGATCAGAGTAGATGTGCTGGTTGACAGGGTACTTACCAAATGATAAATTTAGGATTTGGTCTTATAAATCGTACGACTTTTTTCCACCTTAGATGTGGTGCTTATTATTACAGCGATATATTTGTAAGAACCAAGATTTCTATCTAGATTCGTTAGGCATTTGTATATCAGGACCCCAAAGATTACCATGCCCTGACTCACCACTGCAGTTGCTAAATAGCGTCAAACAACAATCGCTCTCCTCTCGAGCTGCATTTGTCTTAATAACCCTTTCTTCCACACACGTCAGAGATGCGACAGGCTGTCTTCTTTGTTTTTCTCCGACTCCCTCCATCAGTGTTCTCTCCAATGTATTTGAGACCCTGTGAAGGGCCGCTGCTTCTGTGCTTGACTCTGGGTTGGATCACGTGTGACTCACACAAAAGTGGTCAAGAGGACCGTAGAGCTCGTTTAACGCTTCTGTGTGTGATGTTACCATTATGCCTTACATGTTTTCCAGGACTAATAAAAGAGCATAACAAAAAAAAAAAGGTTGTTGTGGTTATTACTTACTTGTGTAGCTATATAAGCACATTGTACTCCTGTAGGTTAAATATAAAATTATGGCTAGAAATATCTACCTGTCTTTAAATTAAAGAAAATATGCAATTATATTAATAATGTGCTTTTTTTTTTAGTTTCTAAGATATAATTCTGAGGTATAAATATTACTGCATCTGTTGGTAATTATTAGTTTATTAGTATTTTCATTCCATCATCTTGCCATTGATTACAGAGCAGTCATCCTGTGTGTATGTTGCGGTGGGGGTGGTTAATATTTGTTATCGTCCAGACTCCTGTGGCAGTGAAAGCTTGTGGATATTTAGTATGGAATCCTCAGGGTTCCTCAGACCCCATTTTGAGAACCATGGGTCTGTTTATTTGAATGCACTTCATTAATGTGTGTAATGTATTGAAACAGTCTAACATTTAAGAAGGCAAATGTTAATTGGATCAGACATGTAGTAATCACAAATCTTGAAACCGAAAATAACCTTTCATTGAGTTACACAGTTTTAGAAAAAGACTGTCAGTACAGGTCACTGTTACAATCAGCTAATTGTTTGGAAGAACCATTGGCACAGCTTGAAGACTTATAGGAAGCAAGTGGAATAAAAGTTCACATGGATTCATTCACTATTAATATCAGAACGTGCCTCAGTGAATCATATTCTACATTGTTTTAAACCACATATAGTGTAAACAGATTCACTATATACCGATAGACCTAACTGCTTTAAACACATTTACTAGATGGAACATGAAAGATTTCACACTGAAGACAGAATGTAGGTACAAAATTTAGCACTCAATAGGATTTAAAAACCATTAGAAAATCTAAAAAAAAAAACAAAAACCCAAGTATTAAGTATCTGCTGTTCAAATGGAGAATAACATTCCTTATGCCTGACCCTGTATAATCATGCCATATTCCTCACCAATCTCCTGATATAAATCTTTTTTAATATTAGCGTTGACTTCTCTCATTTCTGCTGCTCATGTGCCGGCTTCCATGTCTATGCCTAGGTTTGCTATTCATGTGCCCACCTCCTACACCGTGCCCATGCGTGATCATATTACTCCCATGACTTTCATGATGACTCACTTCATGGTGGTTTTTTAAACACAAGGTCTTTCTGGAGCTGCTTCTGTGTTTACCTCCATGTCCACTACCATGCCTGTTTCTTTTGTTTTTCCTCCTTCCATGCTTATGGGATGTGTGCCTGTTCCCATGCTCTGTATTCATGTGAGAAATTTTATGCTCATGTGTTTCTGAGCTTATTGGCGCGACTGAAACCGCATCATGATCTCTATGGCTTTCAGTGAAGCAAAGAGAACAGATCAACTGCCGATCAGTCCGACAATAGACCTCCAGTGGGATGTTGTGACGGAGACAGATATCCGATCGAGGCTCCCTGTTAATGACTATTACAATGTGTTTTTCTTCACTGTTTCCTTTCCCATTCCCAGTCGTATGAGCCTCACAGGATGACTCGACACACTCCGGGCACAATTTAACAGCTTGCCTTTTTCGTCCAATGCAAAAACTACAGTCCATGTTTGCAGGTCCAGGGTTGCAAGGTGAGGCATCCTGCAATCTTGCCTTTTTTAATTTCTTTACCACCTCATCAAACATGGTGTTTTTGTTGAGAGCAGGCCTGTGTGTGAAAGTCTCTCTGCATTCGGGACAGCTATAGGACTCCAAGTGCTTGTCCTCATTCCAGTAATCCTCAATACAATCCATGCAGTAGTTATGTCCACACGGAATTGTTACCGGTTTCTCAAGTGGATCCAGACATATAGGACAGCTGAAGTGGTCTTGGTCCTTGAAAGCTACATCAGCCATTTAATAATTATTAACATTAAATATTCATCAAATGGTATTTATGTCAGTCTTAGTCTCAGTTGAAGAGCAAAATAAGAAATCCTCCTGGTTATATTTTGTGTGATTGGGCGTGAGAGTATGAGGATAGATATGCAGAAAACAAGTAAGGAGGTGTGGTGTATAGAAGAGGTTGTGTCACCTGTTTTACAGGTTCATCAACAACCTACTCAGATGTTAAGAACGAATAAAAAAAAGTTACACATGGAAGTTTTAACATGGAATTGGTTAACGTGAAATATGACACTAAAAAGGAAATTATTTTCTGACACTGCTGCGTTCCAACAATGCTTTAAGCTAAAAGCATGAGTGCTCTAACAGAAGGAAATAAGTCATATTTGTGCTATGATGAGAAACAGAAGAAAGAGACTTGGAGTAATGTGGAAATAAAATAAACTGATGACCAAAACAGTCAGACTGGGGACTAAAGTGGGAAGAATAAGATGCAATGCTTTAAAGTTTGTGAGTGCTTTGTTACTTTGTTAGTAAATTTAAGATGTAAATAATTTAAAATCACAAAATGAATTACAAGCAAAATTTATTGACACTCGGGTGTTGAGATACAAGAATTAACGATTCAGCCTTTTATCTTCCTGTACAGTATGTAAAAAAGTCTTAAAAAGTATAATTTCATCTATACAAAGGGGGTAAAATAACAACATTTATACAGTACAATATCATATGCTCTTAACAATACTACAAAATAATTACTTCAATCGGGTATGAGAAATACTTGACCAAAAATGGTTAGCAGAAAAGAACTCATTTTCTTGTTCTTCAAACATTTATGTCACAGGTGTTACATAATTCAGTATAATACAAGTAGTATATGTATTAATTATTAATACTTAGGACTGGGGTTGATTCAAGATATCCAAATTTCACTTAATTTCCTTTCAATTGCAATTAAACCCCCTCAATCCCACAAGTCCTCAATGCCTCAGCCAAGTCTTTAAGATATCCTGAGTCGGGATATCCGTTCCTGTGGACACACAAACAAACTCATCTACAGCAACAGGATTTTTGCGTACAGAATAAGCATCATATGTCAGAGATATCAAATAATGACATCAATAACAAAAATTGCAATGTGGTGTGGGCAATAAATATTATTCCATGACCTGTAAGACCATTTTATGATATAAAATATGATATTGAGAATTAAAAGCACACTACATACACACACCCTCTGCAAAAAAAAAAAAGCTCTGATAAACATTTCTGGTTCATTTTCATTCAAATTTGCCTTCACTAATGAGACTTGTGAAGTGCTTGATCTGCTTGTTTTTTGAACGATTTTATTTTTAACCTCAGACGTTCCTTGACATGTCAATAAACCTGAATGCATTCTGTGCTGCTAAGATTTCTACCATATATCTATATTTCATTAATCATTATTTGTTTTTTTTGATAATATATGTAAAAACTCACCCACTCTTCCCTCCTGCAGTCTTAGTCTTATGTGGGATTCTGCTCCATGTTATTTTTGCTCTGCCAGTACTGTTATTTGGGCAAACAGTAAAGGTAAACCCTTGCTTAAAGGCTCTCTCCAGGCATTGCAGTAAGACCTGCCCCTTTGAAGTGAGTGGCAAATAAGCTTCAAATTCACCTCCTTTGAATGGTAACCCAGGGTTAGGGTGTTCCTCCTATGTGAGGTGCAAAGCAAATGTGAGTACAATAAAATCGCATTTTTAATACAAATATAAGATATAGAATAAGAACATAACATACTCCCTGGATGCCATCAGGTATAGAGTAGGTAATTTTGGCTGTCCTGTATTGCTCGTACCCTGGCAAGTTCATGGGCAGCTCTGTACATCTCATGGTGCCCTGAATGCCTTGTTTGTGTTTTTGTCTTGTGCCCGTTTCTTTTCCAGTGAGCTCTTCTGCATTCTGCTCCTCTTTGCATGATTGAGCTTGAATTGCCATTGATGGTTTTCTGGCTGCATTTATTTTAGAGCATACCATACACTGAGCATGAAATTCAATACATTTGGAACATAGGTAAACACCACAGCTTGTTGGTGAACCATTCGCTCCACACACACAAGACTCCAACTGCTTACTGATTGGCAAGTTGATCTGTTTCCAAGTCAGTGTTTTTTGGCTTTTCTGTGTAGTGAGTGATGAAGGCTTCTGCAAATCATCTCCCAGTCCTAAAAGCTCTCCACTTTCCTCAGAGGATTTGACAGGTAATGGACCAGTCTTGCTTATTTCCAAATCTGAAGCCTTCTTAAGCGTCTCTTTGGCAACTGGTTTTGGTGATTGCATATAAGCTACATTTCTGGACTCAGATTTGTATCCTAAATGTCTGCCTATAGCAGGATTCTCACTATTAGCTCTGATCTGATCTGGTCTATTCTGACTACTGCTTTTAATTGGCATTTGGTTAGCTGATGCAATGGCTTGACTTTGATCTACACTGCCCTGTAGGGTGAAGGTATTGACCAAAGATCCAGAATTAGAAACTTCACGAGGAAACAATTCTTTTAACGTCTCATTGGCTTGAGAACAGGGTGATTTTGGCCCCATCAGGATTATAGCATCCTTTGCATGCTGCAGTACTATTTTGCTGGAGTATGAGCATATGTTTGAGCAGCATTCCTTTAACATATCATTTCCTTCAGTCACTCCAAGATCTGCCAGTGGAAGGTTCTGAACACAAAAGTCTAAACCTATCACATCAACTAGCTTCTGAAGCTCACACTGACATTCTTCGACCTTGGATGATTCTGATCCCTGTAGAATAACCATGGTCTTATACTTGTCTACGGGGCTCTCAGACACTTGTAGATCCGAGATCAGAGGTTTTAGTTCTGAATCATACGCCTCTTTTATATAACTCCACATCAACGAAGATACAGTGACTGCCCTGCTTGGAAGGGTCTCCGCAGACACCCTACTTTTTAGGCTACTGGATCTTGGTCTTCTAAAAGAATTTGTGGCAGGATGCGACTTCTCATTAATCCCAGTCTTTTGTGTGTCCTGTTTTTGTAATGGACGGCCTGAGAAACTATTTGTCCTTCTTAAGGAGCAAGTAGAGGTTCTTGTAGATTCTACTGTGGTCTTTCCCAGTTTCTCTAGTCCTCTATAGGCATCTGCAGGTGTGCTGAGTGAAGCATTGAACGCAGGTTTTACTCTGGAGGTACTTACAGAATTTGTTCTGCTAACTTTGTTTGAAACCTGACAGCTGTTTTTTAATGTACTTGTAAAGGACATTGGTTCCATCGTTTGAAACAAGGTATCTTCATCTACGTTATTTACACCAGTGACTTTGAAAGCACTAACTTGAGAAGCCCTGGTATGGTCACTATTGACTCTAACTGCTGTACCAAGGGAGGAATTTGATGCCAGTGTTAACGTGTTAGTGCCTTTGGTCAAATCTTGATGCTCTCTACTTCTCCCTCTTTCTAAAAGGCCAAACCCCAGTAAGCCCATGTCAGAGTTCTTAAATCGAGCAGCCAGTTTGTATTCCTCCCCAGTCCTTACTCTTCTCTCAGCATCAGAGATTCTCATTTTAGGGGTCATTGTACTAGATTCACTACTTGCTCTGTCTATTTGCATTGACTCTGATTCAGATGTCGGGGAATAAAGGTAAGCGGGAGATGATGAAAGTGAGGTTTCTTGCTTTACTTTTAAGTCCTCATCAGTTGAACCAAACAGGAGGATCTGTTTGGCCTGGGAAACCTCACTGCTCTCACCTACGATATAAATGTGAGTCTGATCAAAGCTTAGCATCACTTTGGGTAGTAATGACTCTAAGTTCTTAAGTATAGCAGTTTGTTCTCCGTGCAATTTAAGGGCACTTCTTGGAATTTGAGCTCTTCTCAAATTACTCTCTATCTGCTGGTAAAGTTGACTCAGCTCCTTACAGGCATGGTTCATTTGTGTTTCTGCTTTTGACCCGGTCTTAAATTTTGCATTGGATTGCAAATACAGTGTGGTGACTCCTGCAGCTGTGACATCAATCACATGTACACCATGATTTTGCAATATATTCTTGTACTCCTCACTTCTGCTACATAGATATGCAAATACATCTGCTTCCATGATTAGAGACAGAGCCTGTGCTTCTACTGCATCTACCCAGTCTTCTATCTTCTCAGCAGAGCCTGTTTGTGCTTGTGATAGTTTTACACTATTCACTGTTGGACTTGGATACCTGGATTCCAGATGCAAAGAAGCATGTCCACCAAAGTGGAGTCTATGGGGATTGTCTGGAGAGTTGTCGTTTCCTTTCTGATGTGAACGGACTTTATTGCTTTCTTGTGCAAAGAACAAACTTTTTTCACTCGGAGGTTCAAAATCAACAATGAGTTTTTTCAACTGAGACACAGCATCATTGACCTCAGAATAACGTCCCTTTATGGTGCAGTGCCTCTGAGGCTTAATGTATTGTATACCAAGGCCAGGAAATTTTTCAGTGATCGTTTTTAGATTCTCTTCACCCAGTGGCAAATAGTTGCAATCTATGGTCACAGACATATCACAGATTACCTGGAGAAAAATGTATAAGAATGAAGAAACATGAGAACATGAGAAACATAAAATGGCTGCATTTATATTACTAAGCTACTATAAAACTATAAAAGCAACATATGGTTGTTTGTCCTCCTTGCATACCCTGTTCAGATGTACTGACTCCTGCCATGGAAAACTCAGAGAAAGTTCATACATCTTTCCATCCACCTCTAAAACATGTCTTCTACTGTACACACTGAGCGCAACTGCAGGAAGAGAGAAAAGATCGTTTTAAGCAAAAATGTACAAATAGATTGTACAAGCCTGATTCTATTTTGACAGTCATAGAGCCATGAGTTAGCATTTTACCATATAAGCTTCATGTGAATTAAAAGGAACCAAAGCTTATTAAGACTCATCATCATAGAATAAAATCATAGGATTAAAACACTTCTGAGAATATTCCTTCCTTGGAATATTCATTCATTCATTCATTTTCTACCGCTTATCCGAACTTCTCGGGTCACGAGGAGCCTGTGCCTATCTCAGGCGTCATCGGGCATCAAGGCAGGATACACCCTGGACGGAGTGCCAACCCATCACAGGGCACACACACACTCATTCACTCACACACTTCGGACAATTTTCCAGAGGTGTCAATCAACCTACAATGCATGTCTTTGGACCAGGGATGACACCGGAGTCCAATTTTATTTATATATATATATAGAGAGAGATATATATATATATATATATATATATATATATATATATATATATATATATATATATATATGTGGATTTTTGGTTTAAACTCATTTTCCAAAATGCACTTAACTCTCCACCATATTTCTGTACCTTAATGACGCAACTTGTGCTGGAAGGTCAATAAAAAGCACTATATTAATGCTCTATATTATTATATTCCCAATGAAGTAAGAATGATCGTAAAATGATCATAAAATCAACCTCCTCACTCGCACACACTCTTTTATAAATAAAGCAGAGACCTCTGCTATCTTCAAAGGTGATGATGGCACACGGATCTGATGCTTTAATGCTGATTGATGATATCTCTCCACCTCCGTTGCGCTCACGCAGAAAATGGACCATAAGTTTATCTTCTAGTCGGTCGTGTTCCATATAGTCTGGAAGCCCACGAACACACACCGTGTGTCTCATTTCTGCCATCTTCTGGAGAACCCAAATGTAAAAAAAACAAGAGTTGGGGACGGATTATTATTGATATTATTATTATTATTATATTACATTAGACTCTTTTTATATACTGTATTAAACTTGTAACTAAAACACAATATCTTTAATAAACTTGAATGGATTGAAATTTAAGAAAGTAGTCAGATATATGTGCTAAGGTTTGGTAGCAACAGGAAGTTTGGGTTTCAAGTTGTACCTTCGTGTCAAGATGATCTCAATTAGATTATTAACCGGTTCCTGAGGTAAATACAGGTCCACCCGTTGTCCTCTGTTTTGTTATCTTAGCAATGTTTACCATTGTTTGCATTTTATTCGTCCCACGCCTTTTCAATTCCTGTATTTTGTGAGCGTGTGCTGACGAAAAGAAAAGTGAAAGCTGTGAAAGAGTGTCGTAGTGTCATGGAGATTTAAAGAAATACCCCTTACTGGAGTAACAACGGTGCTAACAATTCAATTTCAATTCAAGTTTATTTGTATAGCTGTTTTTACAATAGACATTGTCTCAAAGCAGCTTTACAGAACATAAACATAGAACAAAAGGTTCATATAAAGAACGATATAAAGATTCATATAATACAAAATTCAAGATTAATATTAGATATATTTAGATCACAACGTGTTTGTATTTATCCCCAATGAGCAAGTCTGAGGTGACTCGGGTGACTGTGGGGAGGAAAAACTCCCTTAGATGCTGAAGGAAGAAACCTTAATAGGAACCAGACTCAATGGGGAACCTCATCCTCATATGGGTGACACTGGAGGCTGTGATTATAAATATACAGTCTGGCAAATGTTGTATTGATGGGAACTCCATGTGATCTTTTGCATCTCCTCTATAGTATCGCAGAGTCCAACTGGAGCTGGTAGATATCTAGATGTCTCAGGATTCTCAGAGTCGACCAAATCTCGGTAGAGGTCCAAAATCTTCATCGCACGGAAGACGATCTGAGCTGGTACAATTTCTGGATGCCTCTGGATGGGTAGAGAGAAGCGGTGGAGAGGGATTAACATATCTGCTGTTCATAATATTTGCAAGTCTGATATATATATATTCAGTGGATTATATTCCATGATTATGGTGGCAACAGTAGTCAACTGATTCAATTCAACTGGCTTGTCTAACTTGCTTTAAAAAACTTGTTGCAACTATTGTATATATTTCATGAACACATGAGATCTTGAGAACCATTATTTGTGCCCTTAAAATATTAACGTGTGACTTGTTTGACTCATGGCCTAAATATATTAATTCATGGCCACACCTTATTAAGAATAACCATGTCCAATTTAAAATAAAAACAATGTTGTGTCTGATGACAATATTCAATTTCTGTAGGCTTTAGCCCACAAAAAAAAGCTTTGTATTAAATGTATTAATTTCATTCCTTTTATTTACCACCAGCATCTTAGGATGCAAACTTTTAAATTCTATTGTTTCCAGGCACACGGGATAAGTTGTTGAACAGGATGGAAATCTGATGTAGGAAACAAGAAACTATTTTCACCACAAAAGTCTGGTAAATCTGTGACATAAATAGAAATATTTCTATTTACTGCACCCTCCACCAGAGGTTTGCTGATAGTGCAACGGTAATATATCAGCTGACATTCTTCTATTTATACCGCCAGCTTTAACTGGGAGTCAACAATATCTTGTGACAGGCTGTGCAGTTTCACAGAACGGACATTATATCGTTTACTAGTTTTATCGGGTTTCTTATGTATACAAATATCAGAGCCAGATAGTAAGAAAAACCTTAACAGAATTGTGGATCATTTTGAAAAACAAAAAATGTAGGCAACTTTCTTTGGATGAAAGGTAATAGACGACCTTTTGCAGGCTTTGAGGGTGAGTTAGGCCTCTTTTTCACATATATTTATTTTATAAATAAATTACACTCTATTGGTTTTAAATGAATAATTCTCAGAAATATAAAAGTGGACATGAGTTGTCTCAGTGTTTTCAGTGTTGATAGTAAATGTGGGCTCACAAAGGACCTCTGTTCTCTTTATTTCAACACTGATTAACTGTATTCAGATTTCTTTATAGCACAAAAGTTTACTTCTTTAGAACTCAGACCAACAGCTACATATAGACAGCAAGCTACTTAACTTTGACAGAGTTCATTTTTTTGTGTTTACATATGCACAAAAGTCCTTTATTGGACTACTAAATAGAACAAGTGTGAAGACCTTAATGAAAAAGAATAACGTAATAATTGTATTAAACTGTGTCTGACACAACAAGCAAGATTAAAATCTTCCTGATAAATCTCTTCTCTTTTATAGCAGTTTTCCCTTGTGTTGTGGCAGGCTGATGTATCACTCAGTAGCATGTCTCAGAACACGTTTGCTTTCACATCAGCCACACTGCGATCTCTGCGACTAGAAAAGGATCTGCAGGACTGGCAGGAAACACGGAGGGCACTGGAGCACAGGAGGGTAATGAGTAGACGGCCACTGCCGGCTGCACCCCGGCTCAGGCACGGGGCAGAGAGGATCCAGACAGTACGAGCCCCTCCACCTCAGATCCACTGCAGGGACCCGGCTGTTCACAACACGTTTATGTATGGAGATATGAGAAGTGTGTATGCTATACTCAAAGAACCTGGTATGGTGAATGCCCTAATGGAGATTGTACATGAGGAGATGGCATGGACTCCAGAAATGGGTAGGAAAACTCACACTTAAAGACACACTATCTATAAGAAAATGGGAACCTGTGGTGCTTGGGATTTTCTAAATGTCATACTGAATTCCCACTTCAGGGATCAGAGCACAGGTTGAGGCAGAATTTGCAGAGACCGAACAAAACAGCAGAATGCACTAAGAACTAGGAACTAAGCTAGTATAAGAAAAAATAAGAGCATTGCTGTATCTGTACACAGAAAGAGACATGGGATGGACAGGAAATAAGTTTTAAGGGTTAAGACTTAGAGTAAATTATATCACATCACAATATTTCAAAATACATGGTTTCCAGTGCCAGCAAAGGAGCAGTGCTTAAAGTTTAACAAACTGTGAATACAATAATAGGTTTATTTTTCTTAAACAAAATATATCTAATAATCGGTGCAATTGTAGCAGCTTAATCTTGCTTTAATAGTTTCTGCTTGAAACCCCAGGCATGTGGACTCTGTGTTCTAAAGTGAAGCAGACGTCTGCCCTGCGCTTGGCTGCCAGCACTGGTCACTATGGATGTGTGGAGGAGCTGTTATTCCGTGACGCGGAGGTTGATGCTGACCCGGGGGGACGATCGGCCCTCCACGACGCTTGTTCCGGGGGTCACCATGCCTGTGTAAAGTTGCTGCTGGAGCATGGAGCTGATCCCAATCTGATGTCAGCTGACGGCAATGCGCCCCTCCACCTCTGCAACACTGCTGAGACCTATGCGTGAGTGAGCACGGCTGGTACAATGGAAAAGTGTGCATGTCTTTTGCTGCCTAAAGATTGACGATCCCTGCTTTAGTGATTAATGTAAATGTGCAATACATCAAATGGATGAATGTTGTGCAAATATAAACACAATTTTTGCACTGAGAGGGTTGTATAGCAATACCACTATACATATGCCATAAATAACATGCATTCGACACTTGTTTCATGAAATGGAGAATTCACACACACACACACACACACACACACACACACACACACACACACACACACACACACACACACACACACACACACACACACACACATTTATGCATGGTTATTTTTATGAGGGTAAAAGTGTAACTACATTTTTTTATTTTAATATAAATCTATATTAAAAATGACTAAAACTAAATTGTGTGAAATAAAAAAATCTGCAGTGAACCTTTAGACAAGGTAAGGGCAAAGTAATTATTAAACAACTGATAAACAATTCAGACTTTGGAACTGCTTTGGCTTCCAGCACTTTAGGCTGTCTATTAATTATTGATTGTGATTATTAAATATTATTTGTTATATATTATTATTTACGATTAACAACCCTGTACTTTCTCAGCTGTACAGAACTGTTAGTCAGCATGGGCGCCGATGTGAATGTGGCCCAGCGTGACACATGTCTCACTCCACTGCACTTAGCATGTAGGAGGGGTTTGGCAGAACATGTGGAACTGCTGTTGGCTCACAGAGCTGATGTGACTGCACAGAACCGTGAGGGTGAGACACCGCTGAATGCTGCATGTGCCGGTGCTGAGAGGCCAGCTGAGGCTGCGAGATACTTGGGTGTGGTGCAGAGACTGATACAAGCTGGAGCACATGCACACACAGCAGGCAGGAAGCAGCACACTGCCCTACATAACGCCTGCAGTAACTGCAGCTATCAAATTGCTGATATGCTTCTGCAGCATGGAGCTAAAGCAGATGCTACCAACTGTGCTGGATACACACCCATGGACTGCCTGCTGCAGGTGAGGCAGAAGTACTTTATACCACAGGTACCATTTCCTTGACCTTATTACACAAACAGATTTTATTTAAGCACATTTAAATCTGATAATTGCAAGGCAATAAAGAAACAAATATTTTAGAGAAAAGTGCATAACTTGTGTGCAAATGCCATTTATGCTTACAAAAACTAGACAGTTGAAAATTGAAAAGTCAATTTTTATACTGGCATTTGGACCTTAATTAAAACAGGACCATTGATTGACTTAAACTGTTACAGCTATTGTTTCTATCTTTAAAGGTTGTAGAGGATTATCCAGACCAGCACCCTGAATTAATCGCTCGTTCACTTCTCAACCACGGAGCAAAGCCTCCTTTTACCAAAGTAAGTTGACACTCTGAGGTTTTGGAATGCTTTTCAACCGAATCATTTCAACAGGATCTTAATTATAATTACTATTGAATGAAATTGTCAATTTTACACTCCTACTCAATGGACCTATGATGAACTTAGCAACACACACAAGACCTGCTACAGCAATGCACAAATTTTAAATATTTAGGTGTGAATGTTAGCCTTAAAGTTTTCACAAAGATAGACGTACATATTATACTAGTGTGTGTGTGTGTGTGTGTGTGTGTGTGTGTGTGTGGTGTGTTGTTAGCTACTGAAGTTGTGCCTTCTCTCACCTGCTACTTTGGAAGTGATCCTGAACTGCTACCCATTGGTACCAGACTGTGAGGACTTGCTGCAGAAAGTCCCAAATGAAATCCTGATGGTATTTCCACTATATTTTATACACTTAATAATTGGATTTCTGATTTAATCCAACCATACATTTTCTCCTTACTCCCAGGAGCACAAGAGTTTCTTTGACTCAGTTTGCCAGATGCGTGGGCAGCCTCGTACACTCCAGCACCTTTGTCGATGTTCTCTGAGAATCAGTCTGGGTGCACAATGCCAGTCTGCCATCAATAAGCTAAACATCCCATGTGCACTTAAAGAGTACCTACTACTGCCCATTAAAGGAGAACTCCAATGATGCATGAACAGGAAATAAGTCAGAAACATAAACTCCATTAACCATGAACTGGCTATTTCTAATGCAAAAAGCTTTTATTGTCTTTATTTTTCATGGTGCCAGTCAAATGACCATAAAATTGACCAACGATTCCATTCATGGCTTTTGTCATTTTTGCATTAGTCTTTTTTGTCAGTAATAAGGTTATTTATTCTAGGACCACTGATTCATAGATGCTGTACTTAATTTTGCTATTATTTTAGACAATAACCAAGAGTGTAAAATATGTAATACAAACTTATCCTTCTTATCAGTTACATTATATGTAATATCTCTTGAAGGGGAAATATAACTTCTTGTAATTCTTGTAGTACTGAGAAATTAAATTACTGAAAAGGCTTTTCATTATTCCAAATCACTGACATTGGAGACTTTGTCTAATAAGGTTAAATAAAACCTTTACAGAAATCCAGCTAATAATACAAATTTAGTCACTAAAACATTAAATTACTTCAATTTTAACATGCAAATGTGCACTTGATATTTGTAAATAGAGTTTTTAAATCCTTGTGTGTTTAATACTTAATGCAAATTATAAGCTTTCTTCAGGTGAGCAGATGGGATAAATTTCATTCGAGTTAAAAGCTTATTTCTATATTTTTATGCAGGCTTTCACATACCTGAGTGATTTTTATCCAGTAGACAAATTAAACTAAGCTATTTATGTCTTACTAATCAACTAATTAAACAACACTGAGCTGAAATGAATGTGTTATAGCATGTGGGGAAAATAAACAACTATTAAAATGTGGAGAATTGCGAGTTGAATCCGTAGTGATCATGATTTCGAGTGTCGATTTATCTTCCCTTTCTAGGAAAATCCCTCACTTTCTCAAACGTATATGTGTATTTTGGGGAACAAACTCAGCTTATTATTATTATTATTATTATTATTATTATTATTATTATTATTATTATTATTATTATTATTAGTAGTAGTAGTAGTAGTAGTAGTAGTAGTAGTAGTAGTAGTAGTAGCAGCAGCATTATTCGTTATTGTATGATTATCTAAAGCGAAGTTAGGACAGCTTGCGGTTTTATCTGGCAACAACACGTTTCGCGGACTTTTTATGTTGTCGTAGGATCTGGCAACCCGAGCCTAACGGCCGGTGGTGACGTAGCGTCAGCTGTCCGTGTTTGTTTATTACACAGGGAGGTGTTGTGGCGGCTTTGGAGCTAAAATAGCATCATTATAAAAGTTTCAAGAATGATTTAATGACGGTAAATTTCTTTATCGGTTTCCCTGACACCTGTGTAAAACGTGTTAAATAAAGTGTACTTTGTATAAAACAACACAGTTTAAAAAAATACCCCAGTACTGTGTAGCAATGTCCGAAGGTCGTTCTTACCTTTCTGTAGCTAGTTAGCAATAGCAGTTAGCTAGGTAGCTTAAATAGGTGCGCTAACGTGTCCCTTCGGTGTTATAATCTAACTTTACTGATTTGTTTAGACGTTAAGGCTACATTCGATATTTCTTGCCCTACATTAGCTGGGGTGACGGAACTAGCCGTAATGCTAATTAGCCCCAAGTTAGCTGCGGAAGAATTAAATAGTTTAACACACTTTTGTTTGACAAACGCTTTTGTTTTACATCTTGATGCCACTTACAATGCTGTAAAGTTAAATTTGTATCAGATTGAGAAAGCTGTATTTGCTGTTGTCGATGTTGTAATAATCTGTAAGTTAAACCATTCCTACAAACATGCTTGAGTGAGTTATAGCTGTGTCATTAACAGCCCTTGTAATGAATGACAAACGAGCCCTCGGGCAAAGGCAAAATAAACATTCAGTACAGTTTCTTTTAGAAATGAAGGTGCATAGAAATATTCATAGTTGAAATTATTTAGATAATATTATTGTAAATGATCAAGAAACAGTCATATGTAACACTTTCCTGTACACAAGTAGGTAATAAAACAAGTTACTGGTGCTAAACCTAAACACTGTACTGACGTACTTTACGGCCACTGTAAATGACATCACATGCATATTAGGCTTTTTAGTAAGATATATACAAAGTTTTTTTTTTAAGCCATAATGGGTTTTTTATTTAATTATTTCAAAAATTAGATCAAACCTAGTTTGGATTAAACTTATTTAATTGACGTGGCCAGCCATACAATCATACAATTAGTCAACATTAAATACACTATCTTGCTAAGTTTATGGAACCTGACCATCACACGTATGTGTTTCTTGCACATCTCATTCCAGAGTCAGTGTCCCTTTGCTGTTATTTATAACCTTTACTCTTTCCACTCCAGACTTGGCATGTGTATTCATGGCTCTCACTTTTTTACAGTGGCATTATTATGCTGAAACTCATAGTTCCAGTGAAGGGAAATTGTTTTTTACAATTGTTTGCTTCCAACATTTCACTAGTCTGTATTTATGTGACAAATACAATTTTCTTTGGCATTTTTGGGAGCAGTTTGGGAAGAGTCACATGGGTACGATTTTACAGGTTGAAACATTGCGACAAATAGTAAAATGTTTTTTTCTCAACAGAGGAGGTGAGATGACGGTGTGTGCTCTGTCCATGTGGGATGGCCTGGGTGATGAGGCCACAGCGCTGGGAGGAATGCTGCTCCTGCTCCTAGCACTGGTCCTGGCCTGGCTCTCCACCCACGTGGCTGATCGAGGCGATCACATCCTCGGCACGATCCTTACCGTGGGTGCCCACGCTTCACTCATTGGCCTAGGCGGTCATGACAGTTATGCGGTCGCTCCATCCAGCTCAGAGTCAGGTGAACAGCAGAGTGACGAGACAACAGACGAGGAAAAACAGGAGGATGACGAGGAGGAGGGAGAAGGAGGAGACGAGCTGCTGGATATCCAGGGAGGCAGAAAGACAACGAGCCAAGAGCGCGAGGGCACAGAGGACGATGAGGACGAGGGTGCGAACATCACGGTACGACTGAAGTTTCTGAATGATACAGAGGAGCTGGCTGTGCTGAAGCCTCAGGATACAGTTGGAGAACTGAAAAGGTAAAAAGAAACACATCACTGACACTAGTTTATTTTTCACCAATAGTGTAAGTCTATTTAAAGCAAGTTATTAGTAAGAAGTGTGATACTCAGTATATCTGAGTATCTGTATAGTATAATTTCAGTTCGACATGGTATTTGAGCAACTTTTTAACTATTTGTTGGACATATACTTTGAGATAAAGTGGTTCCAAGTTTCCTTCAGCACAGATTTTGTATATTCAGATATACAAGGTAATATTTTGGATAATTATCAGAGATTAATTCCTAAATGTTTCACCAATAAATCTTTATGAAACTCGTTTCAGTCAAGCGAGCACTGATACTAATCGCTAATAACTATACAACTCAGTACTAAATGTAGGAGTTGTAATAATGTTGGGTTGCGATTTCTAACTCTGTGTCATAAAAAAATAATGCAATAAAACCAACAGACAAATAAAATTTACAGTTCCATGGGAAAAATTGGAGAACCACTGTATTGTAGTGGGCTGTATGACATACACGATTATAGTGTATCCTGTGTGTTCTGGTGATCATCTCTATAGCTTCCTGCATACAGTTCTTTTACTATTGGGAAATTTTTGGGTTGAATCTTTGGTCACTCCAGTCCTATGCATGTGTCCAGAGCTTGTATGTATCACTTCAAGACATCAAACCACTCTTTATCCTCAGTAAGTACTTCTCTGGGCGTGAGCGTCAGATCAAGCTGATCTATCAGGGGCAGCTGCTGCAGGACCCACGACGCACACTGCTCTCACTCAACATTACCCACAACAGCGTGCTGCACTGCCACATCTGCCAGGCTCAGAGTCCATCCTTGCCCCAGCCCGAGCCAGACGACGGGCAGCGCGCTCCTGCTGGAGCAGGTATCAGCAGCAGCTTGCGCTCAGCTGTTCTCACGTTCAGCACAGGCAGTCTGGTTGTCCCGGTGTTTGTAGTGCTGTTAGCTGTGGTCTGGTATTTCCGCTTCAACTACCGACAGCTATTCACTGCGCCGGCCACCGTCTCTCTGGTGGGAGTCACCGTCTTTTTCAGCTTCCTCATTTTTGGCATGCACAGCCGCTGAGGATACAGACAGAAGATGGAAAGGAGAAAGGAGGCAGGTTATTGGGAGAGAGGTAAAAAGGAATCAGGGTAAAAGATGACATTCATCTTTCTACTGAAATGCATTCAGTGGAAGGAATCTGAAGTGAAACAGCAGCTGTGTTATAAGGAGAAGAAATAGTAGCAGACAAAGTACTCAGGGAGCCTTCTGGCTTCTGGTGCCATTTAGATGCCTGGTGTGTGTGTGTGTGAGAGAGTGAGAGTGAGGGAAAGAGAGAGAGAGAGAAGGCAAGTGTGAGTATGTACGTGTGTGTGTGTGTGTGTGTGTGTGTGTGTGTGTGTGTGTGTGTGAGTGAGAGTGAGGGAAAGAGAGAGAGAGAGAGAGAGAAAAGGCAAGTGTGAGTGTGTACGTGTGTGTGTGGAGAGAGAGTAATGATGCTGTAATTATGCTTTAGATTTGTGTATTCTTTATAGTAATTTAATCTCGACATGAGGCCTAATTTGCTTAATGGTTGTTTCAGCTCTCTCTGGCCTTTTCATGGATTAACATCTATGCCAATTCTGTTGTCAGTATGATTGAGGAAAAGAAAAAATCTCTAACCTCATCTCTAATCTATCATATCTGCAGCATACAAGAAATTCAGCCTTTTTCTCTGCACTGAAAAAAGAGCCAAAAATGTCTTTAATCAAAACTCATTTATAATAGACGACTAAGATAAAATTATGAAACCATACAGTCTGAAATCAAATAAAATCAGATTTTAGGATGAGACAGACATCATAAGCTTTGTACTTTTTTGTTTTTTAGCTTTTTGTTTCTTTCAGCAGTTCAAGAGAGCATTCTGCAAGCCTGTTACATTTACATTGACATGTTGATTGATTTGATTCAGCATTTGCTCTTCTAATAGATGTGAAGAAAAAAAGATATGATAGATGGAAAGCGCTGGAATATTGTTAATGGCTGTTAATGACTGTTTTGTTTCTTTATGTGCATCACTTCGGCTGTACAGTTCACTTAACTAAACACACGATGCTGAAACTTTAACAATTAACAAATCTTAATTTCTTATGCTATGTGATATGCTAATCATGTAGCATATTTATTTTTGGATGATTAACAATTATGTGTAGCATACCAGCTGACGGTCCTTTGTTTCAGCTGACATCTTTCTTTCTTTCTTTCATTCGCAATCATTTTTGTTCCACAGTATTACCTTTGAAGGGGAAAATCCATCATCTTAGTTTTATACTAGGAAATGTTTGTTCTCTAGCAATACACATTGTGCTCCACGTGCACGGAAATCAAGTTGATATTATTAAAAAAATACAGGGATAACAAATAACTACATTGTGTATATAAATATTATATTCTGTAAATAAGGTGAAAATTAAAACTCAGAAAATATTTGACATCAATGGTCTTCTTGTAAATTTACTGTCCAAGTGTAGCAAATTTCTGGGTCTTGTATTTTGGCAGGACCTGCTACGTGGAGCTTTCTCATTTGTAAATCATGACTACAGCTACTCAGACGTTTTTAATAGTTTAAACAGTTTAAATTGACATGTTCGTGAGTTACATCTCTTTGTTACAACACTAATGGCTGTTGATGATATTTGTCTAGAAACAAAATAAGTCTCAAAATTAGAGACGAAAGACACATTCTAGGTGAGAAGTGGTCCTGAGACACACCAGGCTTTAATCACAATACCACATGATGTTCAGCAAAGAGTGCTGATGCCAGCACTAAAATTACAACATATCTATACACACAGCACAACTTCCTATGTACAGTAATAGTAATAGTGGCATCTTTTTTCCCTCCGACACAGAAACATTTTGCAAAGGCTTTAAATCTGCACAAATTACAAAAATAAAAGATGACAAAATAAATCCACTTTAAAAAGCAATAAGTCCTTATTTACTGTATTTAACAGTAAATAAGATAAGTGCATCTTTCGTTACTCGAGAATAAGTGCTTATTTCTTAGCAGTTCAGTTCAGTGTAAAATAAATCAGGACGTAACAAGTGCTCTCAAGATCCAAAAAAACACAACATGCAGAGACAGAAGCGCACATGTAGACCACACAAGGAACAATGACAGACTAAATTATACACTGTAAATAAATAGTGCAACATGTACTGAAAAATATTTTACCAGGAGGCAGTGGAAAATAAGTGTGTTGATTGAAATAGCATAATTTGGCCCGAAGCTTCAACAGTGATTATCAAAAGAGCATTATTTAGCAGGAAGCAGTAACTGTTCTGAAACCTCGATGCGGCAAAATCATTGTTTGTGTTTTGAAACATAACCATTATTCAAAAGCATCTACTACACACACACATCACAGTATTATAGATGTAGATGATGTATAGATGATGCTATAGCAAATTTATACCAATCACAATTCAGCTTAAACCCAAAGTTGACAAAAAAA
The DNA here is from genome assembly GCF_022655615.1 of Tachysurus fulvidraco. Taxonomy (NCBI): domain Eukaryota; kingdom Metazoa; phylum Chordata; class Actinopteri; order Siluriformes; family Bagridae; genus Tachysurus; species Tachysurus fulvidraco. The sequence continues at coordinate 16,369,714 of NC_062532.1, read as the reverse complement.
AAACATCCTGCTCTGAAATAAGTTATAATAAAATAAAAATCAGTATAATGATCATGGTAAAGTTTTTTTTTGTGTTTTCTTTTAGTTCAGGTCATCGTAAATATTTGGGGCTGGTGGAGGTGGGGGTCTTGGTCTCTTCTTCCGATTTGACAAGGCAAGTGCACTCTGGGAGTTGCCACTACTGCTTGTGCCCGCTCCACCCATTCCAATCACACTGCTGCTGCTGTTCCCTCCTCCACCTCCTGCTGTTCCTCCTCCTCTCTCTCGTTCTCCTCCTTTTTCCCTCTCACACACTCCAGCACTACTCACGAGTAGAGAGCTAGGCTTCTTCTTTTTCTTAGGTCTTTTAGAATCTGAGTTATTGGTACCTGAGAGAATGAGAACAAAACAGAATGGAAAGATTCATTACAGGACGACTGATGATGCGTACATGGGTCGGTATCATGTTAATACAGAGTGTTTGGGTAATACAGGGTGTTGGATTTGTTTAAGTGAACTACTTTTTTAACTGCATATCAATTATAATTAAGAGGTTTCGTATTCTGTAATGTATTTCAGTAATTATGAGCCTGTGTTTACTGTCCTCAAATCTATTGCTGCTCTATATTTATACAGCGTACTGTTAAATTCTACAATTTTATATTTACATTTATAGCATTTAGCAGATGCCCTTATCCAGAGCGACTTACATTTTTTAGCTCATTTTTGAACGACTGAGCAATTGAGGGTTAAGGGCCTTGCTCAAGGGCTTCGTGGACCTAGGAATCAAACTCACAACCTTCCGATTGGTAGCCCAACACCTTAACCACTTTTCTACCACATCCCCCAGAGTATTTTCCCAGAGTCTGCCCAGGAGATCAGGTATAGCAACACTCATTATACCACGGTATAAACATAAATGTTCAAACCGTATATTTATTTTATTGTGTATTCGGAGTATGAATTACTTACTGGCTTTGGAGGAGGCAGAGTCTGAAGGTGAAATGTCAGATGAGCCATCCCATTGGAGGCGGGACATGATGAGCTGTCCATCAGGAGTGTCATACCCATCATTTTCCAGCACCGACTCAGGGTCTGGCAGTGTGGACCTGTCAACCAACAGGCCGAGATCACTACAGACTCAAAGCATGTAAACAGATCATAACAGTGAAAAAAATTAAAAGAATACTATGAATTATATTACCAGTAATAATACTGTTATACGTTAAGGCTGCTGTTATTTCTAGACTTGCACATCGATCATAAATAACACAACATTCATGTGCTTGTTCTCATATTTTAGTGTTTATATAGCAGCTAATTCAGAATGACGGCCGCTCTGCATACAATATGGCTAAAGAAAATAAACAGAATAAGAAAAGTTATTTAGAAATAAAAACAGTTACAGATAGGGTGAAGCTTTCTGTAAGATGTTAAATATTCATGGTAGCAATCTCCAGTGTCGTCATTTTTTCGACCTTACTAAAGAGCTTCCAGATGTCTTGCTAACTTGAAAAGCTCCACTATTAATTTGTCTTATTAACATTAACTTTATTAACTGAGGGAAATTGTGAAAGTCTGGAAAGGGAATGATTTTATATTAGGACCTTGTTTTGTAGACGTTCCACAATTATAAATGTTAAGCATCAGGAAGTACTTTACTTAATAAAGAACAAAATGTATTTGCTGGTGAACTGCTTTGGTATAAGAGGAATAAAACACTTCGGGATGTGTTATTTTTAAATAATTGTCCTTAATTATTGTTCTGTAACAGCAACCCTGATCATGTTTTATTCCTTACATAGAGCATGATTGTATTGTTTCCACTGTATAAATGCGAAATACATGTGAGCTCTTTGTGCAGGTCTTCACTCTTCATGCTTTGCACAGATTACAGTGTAACAGATGAGTTCAGCTTACTCTGTGCTGATAATTGGATGTAACTTCTAATAACTGAGCTATGCATGTAAGTCCTAGACATACTGTATCTCGCCGAGGGGAGCAGTATAATGGGAGAAAGAGGAGCAAAGGAAGAGGGGATGTAATATGTGAGAGAGAGAGACAGATCTCAATTCAGAAACAAGGCCATCACTTCCACTTGCTCTTTAGGGATTTTCACGACACAGAGAACAGAGGTCATTTGAAATAGTTTAGGCTTAACCAAAGCACCACATGACCGACCTAAACATATTTCAACATAAAAAAATGTTTGAATGCAGGGAAGAAAAAAAAAACCAAGAGGAAGTGAGCAGCTTTCCAAATTGTACACTGGGACTTTTTAAGCCTGAAGGCCATTAAGTCAGGGAGGGAGGGTGAAACTCACGCGGACGGCCCCAGGAGGAAAACTCTGACTGCCCTCCTCTGCTCGTCCGTGTGCTGGGGACAGCGCTGGGACCTGCCAGGACACAACGTGGCATTATGCACTGCATCACACACACTGCCTGAGGACCCAGACTTTGCCAGCAACCAACAGGATGCCACAGGGAGACCTCAGGTTAGATATTAGCGGTTAGGACCAGTCTTGGGTGCTGGCAGAGATCTATGGAGTCCCACAGTATGAACAACAGGCAGTGCTTTAAAACAACCTTGTCCTTTCCAATTGAAAAAAATAATGATTCTCCAATCAGAATGGAAATGCAATTGTTTTGTCAAATTTGGGGAAATAAAAGATAAGCCGAATGAATAATAGAGCAGATTAAATTGTCCTCTCAGAATCTTTTGTATTAAGAAATAAATTAAAGTCCATATTGAGTTGCCACTTGTGTTCCATAATATCAGTCCCAACATGGACACGATCGTTTCCATTTACACAAATGAAAAAGATCATGTCGTTACATGACATGCAAAATCACATAGAGCCCAAGATCTTAGTAAACATTTATACACACAAGCGCACACACACACACGCACGCACAGAATCTACACAATAGTACACTGACCTCATATGTATCTGTGGTCCCCACCTTTGTTAAAAATATTTTTCATACATACATATATAAGGTTTTTAAAGCATTTTCACGAAATACTACTAGAAGCACAAAAATGATCAGATGTAATATAAAGTCCTCTCAAAGCAAGGCCACTCCTTTTGTTTGTGCTGTGCACTAAAGACTTTTAAAGTCATCTGGATTAAAACCAGAAGATGAATATGATACACCAGGTCAAAATTTCAGCTTTCAATTCATTATATTTCAATCTAAATTTAAAATGATTAGAACCCATCGTTTTTTAAGTGATCAGAAATATTGGAACGTGCGACTGACGTGTTTCTTGTTGCCCTGGTGAGCCCTGTTGCATCTGCGCATTTAAAGATCGGATGGTCTCCCACCAAAGGTCCCATGTTCTTAGTTGTTTAACATCTAAGTGGAAATATTAGGACAAAAAAAAAAAAAAAGATTCTGATCTATCATCTAATCAACCACAAATTCAGTTGTCTACAGTGTATAGCAAAACAGTGCAGTGTTAGAGCTGCCGTTCCAATACTTTTGGATGGGATTCTGAACACCCCTTAAAATTATTATTATTTTTTTTTTTTGATGATTCTCACCCATTAACTATCTCCTCCTATCGCATGACAGCTACCATCCTGGGGCAACCATGTGCTTCCTCTGCAACATGTGAAGCCAACCACTGAAACTGCTGTTTATTTCCATAGTTCCGCATATTTGTGTTCACAGAACTCACTGAAGTCAATGTAACACTCATTACAAATGAGTTGCCCAACGCATTTAATGGTGGAACCGAGTTGATTCTTTTCTTCTCAAGAACCCGAACGTATTATTTAAAACCTATTGATTTTTTTTCAAGCTCCATGATGTAATGGATCATGTTCCTGTTAGTTAATGGGTCATGAGGCCTTCCTCATATACAAAACCACTTAGAACGTAAATAAATTTACTTGTGCTTGGTGTTCATGTATCTCTGGCAAAGAGGCATTTCTAGTGTCTCGCTCTCTATTCAGTGGTCTTATTACTGATAGTGAACTTTTAGACTTTTTTTTTCCCCCCCAAAAAAATAAAATAAAACAAGACTTCAAAATCCATTTCTCTGACTAATCTTAGTTTTTTGTTTTTTTTTTCATGTTTGTCCATTTTGTTAGAGCATGTGGCTCTTTTACATAAGGAAAGTTACATGACGAGTGTCTCACTTACCGTGTGCACATCTTTTTCGTGTGCTCTGATACCACCCCACATTGCTGAGAAGAGAAAAACCTCTGTTAGCAACACACCGGTTAGCCTTTGTTTCAACTCAGAAAACTCCAACAAGCTTTACATCACATCTCTTGATATGCAGCACATTCATAGACCGGCTGAAATCAGCCATTCTTCCTTAACAGCTGGAAAAGTTACCGTAGTCAGAAGAAATCTGAGATCTTCTGGCCCCAAAGTCTCATAACTGATCCCAGAATTGAAGTTGTACTATAGAAGGGCAAAATAGAACAGAGCAGTCAAACTCACGGCACATCAACAAAAACTAGGTAAGAACAACACAAACAATCAGAATAAGAATCAGGTTTATTGGCCAAGTGTGTTGACACACACAAGGAATTTGGTTTCAGCTGTTTGTGACTCTCAAAAGTACAGACATAAATAACACTACAGTGATTCCTCGTTTATCGCGGTTAATGGGGACCGGAACCCCTCGCGATAGGTGAAAATTCGCGAAGTAGGATTGGCCCTAAGTTTGACCTTTTCACTGATGGTCATCATCTTCCTCTTGGGCTCACTAGAGGAATCTTTCGCAGGGGCACGGCGCTTAGGAGGCATTGTAAGTACTTAACGAAAAGTTAATTTCGAACAAAGTACACGAGACACAGTTGACAGCGTGAACGAAAGTGACGAGATACAACAAGGGAAGAAGCTGAAAGAGGATGCGATGATGCGCAGCCAATCAGCTCAGATCTCGTGCCGGGAACCAATCATGTGCCTTGTCTGAGTGCCCGTGGGTATGTAAAAAAACTCTGAGAGAGTTTCTCTCTTTGTCTGGCATCCTGGGTAACCATTTTTATTTTTATTTTTCGATGAATATTTTTGAAAAATCAGCGATGCATTGAGGCCGCGAAACTTGAACCGCGAAGTGGCGAGGGATTACTGTATACTATACATTTAAGCTTAGACTATGCAAGACAAATCAGACTATACAAGACAATACAGATGATGTGAGAAAATATAGACAGTACAAGTATTTAATAGGAATACAGGATATATGACAGATCAGTAATGTACATAAAGTGTGAGCGTGCATAGTAGTGCAAATAACAGTATTGTGCAATATTATGCTTTTGTACAATATACAGCAGCATAGTGCATCAGCAGCAACAGTGTGTGTAACAAGATCCATTAAAATACCTTGTAATGGTCAGGATTTACGGTACCGCTGAGTTCTCCTGTGGAGGAAAAGATATAGGAGTAATTTTCTGAAAGACGTTAAATCGCTTCGTCTTTCCGGCACATTTTTACATTAAAAAAAAGTTTGATGATCCTTGCTTATTGAAGATTAACCAACACCTTCTGATGAAACCGAATCAGGAACAGCAGTGTGGTACAATCATTTCCTAATATCCTAAAATAGTTCAACTCACCATTTTTATGCTTCAGAGACTTGGACCTTCTGGGGGAATTTGGATTCTGTGGAATCAAAAGTAAAAATTCAGAATTATTTGTACCAAAGCATGTAGAGAGAACTGTCTAACATTTCAGATCATTTTAATACCTTGTCTGACTTCCTCTTCTTTGCTGCAAAGAACAAGATCGAACAAACAAAGATTAAACCAGCAAAAGTCATTTTTAATGGCTTCAATTCATAATGAAATCATCGTTCAAATAAAAGACCGAACAAAGTCAGCTCACGTTTCTTTTCTGAACCATATGACCAGTCGTTGTCATTGACGTCATCATTGTCCTCTTGGTCACTTTCTGACTTGCTGGTGTTGTTGCTGTTGGCTATCCTAAAGACAAGCAAGATGCATATAATGTCAAAAGGGAAGGAATTTGTGCTTTAAAGATAAACAGCGATGACTTTTATATCTAAGGAAGACTATGGAGATGGGATGTGATTGAGCTATGACGAATAGTTAAACTATTGCTTATTACTATTGCGTTCAGTATGTCTGTTCCAACCGCAGCTTAGCTAAACAGCTACATTTAATATTAATGAAAAAATGTGTCATTTTGATTTTTCAGGTTTGAAGTCTGAACTGGTGTCTGCAGTTGGTGAAATGAGAACAGGTTTCTATTGACTCTTGTGTCTGCTGCATAACTTGTTCTTGATTGTAAACCAGATTTCTCTTTTGTGACAAATACAATTTGACCTGAACAGAAGGATGTAAGATGAGCTGACCTGCGGTTGGCGATGCGGCTGCTGTTGCGCCCCATTCCCAAGCATTTCTCCAGGTGAGGGGCGAATCGCGAGGCTGCTATGCTCCTGTTACAGTTGGGACACACACACTCCTTATTCTTCCACTGGTTGTACACTTGCCCGAATATGTCTACTCCTGGCTGGTCCACGATTTCTACAGGACAGAAGAACAAAGAAAAAAAGAAATCTTCTCGTTAAACACGTATGAACTGGACTGAAGTGCAGAGACAAACATGGAGAATTGGCAAACTCTTGTGGAGAAGTGCAGGATCAGGGACTGAGTCTGTTCTGTTCTAATGTTCAGAAAGTGCTGACATTATCACGTAATCTGATCCTTCTGATGTTTCCATTCACATTTCCCTATTCAAAAAGTTCAAATAAATGTAAATATGGATGAATGAAAATCGAATTCTACTTTTTCAGCAGTTAATTAACGGCTGGGTCACAAAGGTTTCATATTTGAGAAAAATTACTGTCCTAAGGCCTGGATAAAAAAATTTTTTTTTAAGATACAGGACAACCGTATTTTAATACTGTGTCTAATATTCGGATAACTGCATTATGTTGAAAAAATAAAATGGTGCCTTGCTGCAAAGAGTTTCAGGGCCCCTGTACAAATGTTTAGGAAAAATTTAAAGACCCCTAATGAAAAGTTTAAAGACTTTTAATGACTTTTCCACTCACCAAAATCCTTCATGCTTTCTTGGTCTGTTTCATCCAGGAAAAAGTAGCCTTGCTTGACGGCTCGGTGCACTTCGAAGCAAAGCCCCAAACATGCATCTTCCACCAAGTCTGAGTAGATGTCATGAGCCAAGGCCTAAAGAAAGAAAGACAGGATCTCAGCTTGGAGAAGGCACTTACTTGGTTTAGTTGATAATATTTGAACAATAAGAACAACTTTACCTCTAGCTTGGTGTTATCCAGGCCTGACAGTGACATATCATCCATTTTCATTTGCAACGGCTATTGTAGGACGACTGGCATAGTTAATAGGTTAAACAGCAGGTGGATAGCCACACTATAGAGAAGAAGAAAAAATACAGAAACAAAGCATATTTAATAGATTGTAGCCTCTTAGGATAAGGCTCTTAAAATGATTGAAACAGTTGCAGAAAAACACAGCATGGTTATACCAGCTACTAAAACACAAGATGAACTGGTCTAACTGGTACACCATTGGCAAGGTCTTAAGCCCTGGTAGAAAGAATACTGACATTTCATTCTTAGAAATGAAACTTTCTAGACACATTATTCTTAGAGATATGATAATGATAGTGCAGTGGTTAAGCTATTGGAGCTCGAAAGGCTGTAGGTTCAAATCATCTGCCATTTTGGGGCCTGTAAGCTAGGCACTTAACACTCTGTGTGTATTTTAAAACATAAATGCTGTAAATATAAAGCTATCATTTATTATTAATATTATTCAATTCATTAGGAAGCTAGAAATGAAATACCAGGTGCACAGATGGTCTGTTAGTTTCACCAGTTTTAATAGGCCAGATTAAGCTGAATTTTCTCAGCAGTGATCATGAACAAAATATAAAATAAACTGGAGTATATTAAACTTCAAAACCAATTGTTTATTTTTGTATTATATAAATATATCAGTTAACTTAATTCACGGTGGAAACTTGGATAAAAAAAAGAAGCTCTCCTTACTGGTTGACTTTACCAACTGGAAATCATATCACAGGCTATTTTTGCATTTTTATTATTAACATGTTTGCTAAGTGTTTAGCTACAAAATTAGGCACTTTATCACATTGCTAACAGGAAATACGACCACAACTAGCGGGTTATAAGAAACTACAGACTTTCTTAGCTCGCCGTGACAAATACAACATTTCAAAGCTTTACCTAAATCTTTATTAGCAATTAAAATAAATATGTAAACATGTCGCTACGAGCAGGTGAATTCAGACAGGAACAGCTAGCTGTTAGCTAGTCAGTGTCGCAAACCAGTGAGGTCACACAAGACCTACACAGTGTTACATTAGTAACCAACACGGTCAAAATTAACAATTTACTACAACAGGCAACAAAAGTGCAACAGTTACTGAGGTTTGTAACGCTATCGGGTTTATTGTCGAATATGTAACAAAAAATTAATAACATTAAACCTACCATCAACTTCAGCACCGGTCCTTCAAGCAGGTTTTTAAAACACCTCAGCAGGCTACAATAAATACAGTGATAGTTTACTAAGTATATATTTCTACAGAAATATCTACTATATGGATGAAAAAGCCGCTGAATATTTAAACATGGGAGGATGATAATAATAAAGTGCAGCCATTTTGACAGACGCAAGGCATCACTAATCAGCTACCGATCACGACACCGCCGATTCCTGAATTGCATTCAAGAGGGGAAAAAATAGATTACGGATTTAAATATTTTATAAAGACAATGTTTAAAAAAAAAAAAAAAATAGTCAGACATTTTGCTAAAGACAGTTTTATTTGTTCAAATGGTATATTCCAGGAATAGAACACCTCTGACTATAGAAAACATCCAAATGTTCCAAATTAGCAGTACAAATTTCATGTTTTTTTTTTTGCCATTTCTACAAATAAACAAATAGCTGAGGGGTATAAAAACTAAAACAAATTTAAAATTTTCCCTCCTCAGAGCAAATGACAAACTAATCCAGACCAGTGGCTGCTGCAAGCAGCGCATAGGGAAGCTTGGTCAAATGAGAATACAAATTAAACCATGGTCACTCAATAAAAATTAAAAAAAAAAAAAAAAATTATATTTACAATTACCATACAACAGCAGTGAACCAGATCCATCCACACCGATCTCATCAATTCTAATCCTATTGCCAAATCTACAGTGGGTTCCATAGAGCTGCTATGCTCCTCAACAAACGTCATAAATAAGCAGTTTCATTTAGGAAGATAGATATATAGACGCGCATCATGTCTTGTTCATTCGGAGGGGAACAGACACAACAACTCTGGGCCTCCTAATGTGGTGTTGGGGCATAAAACAGTGAAAGACATCAGTGATCTGAGTGGTGTGCGCACACAGCTCAAAAACTAGCAACATCTTAAAATGTTTATGCAATTTTTTTTTTCTTTTTCCAAATGCAGGGCACAAATGAGAGGGGGAAAACAGCTGCCCCATACTGTTCATATATACAGAACTTAAAGGACCTCTTCCTCTATTAAATAAACCATTTGTTTACATTCCTTGAGCTGGTGTGTATCAGAATGCATCAGTAACTAGAAAAAATACAAATGGGTTAAAGGGAAGAAGACAACAGGAACACCGAGAGGACCGTCAGCTGATGAGGCTGTTTGAGATAAGTGCAAGAAAAAAAAAAAATCAAATACATACTAGACATTTAAAATAAACCAATATATTTAAAACAAACTATTTTTTAAAAAGAAAATGTATAGCCCTGAAAAACAAATTAAAATAAATAAAGCTAAATAGGGAAAAAGTTGGACTAAACAAACCAATACCAATTACAATCCCTAAGTAATAATCTGATTTTGGGGAGGAGATTCCTCTCAAAACTGTACCACATCTGGGCAAAATATAATATTTTGGCTATTCAATTTTTTATTTTAAAGACTTTAAAGCAATTACTTGAGAATTGTTAAAATCCAACAACAAAAAGGAATCTCTGCCATTTATACAAAAGGAGGGAAAAAAGAAAACATGGATGGAGGAGATCCAAGCGCCAACACCTAAAAAGCACCAGAGATGGGTGGCTTATTTACAAGCAATCCACGTGGACTGGCATTCAAAAAAATAATTCACTTCACTGTTCCTAAAGTTACCACATAATGAACCAAAAAGCAAAATTACACCACTACAGCAGGACAGGGGGGAAAAACATATTAAAAAAAAGTGATGTAGATTAGGATAGAGAGTAGGAGAATCATTTGTTTCACTTCAACTCCTCAGAGAAACCCACTGAGCTACAAGATTCTTTGGCTCATGGGTCCTTGATTCCCCTAAAAAGACTGGAAAAGAACCCATAACTTTTCCTTCAAATAACCCTTCAAAACAGTGCCACAAAATGTGATGGTAAGAAAAAGGTTTGAAATCCTCAAAGATCTTAAAAGGTAAATCACTCATGGGATCATTTATCTTTGACTAAACTTACAATTGTGTTTTACCCATGGGGAATTTAGAAATCCTCTCAGTCCTCAATAAACTCATCAGGCAAGCTCAGCCAGGCAAGTAGGTGGGGTGAGGAAAAGGCTAAAGCAAAAGGAAGGCGTGTGAGAGATGCAAATGGACGAGATGGTGCAGTGTAAAACTCCCCATGGTGGCTGGAGGAGTGCACTGCTGGACCAAGGCTCTGCCTCATGGCTCAGTTCACAGGGTCTGTGGCAGTCTGTGGGCTTGCACTGCTCCAGCTCCCCCTCACTCGGGGTCAGAGTCAGAGGAATCCTCTGAGCTGGACGCACTGCTGCTGCTCTCAGATTTATTCTCCTTATCCTCTGCTTCTTCATCCTCTTCATCATCTTCCTCATTCTGTAATACATAAATCTCAAAAATCAGCAGGTTTTGCAAAAGTTTATGAAAAACCAACATACATAAAAGCACAGATTGAGCTAACACAAAAGCAACAGATTCTTTTTTTTTTTTTTTCAAATTATTCATCATGTAAGAATTTTTTTCTTCTATTACAATATTGTTTTAAAAACCCAGCAATTTTCAAAAACCTGATTGCTTGGGTCTTGTAAATATAACAGAATACCAATTCATAATTCTAGATTTCTCACATCATCATCTTCATCTTCTTCATCATCCCCTTCTTCACTCTCCTCTGCACTGGATGATCCCTCCTCAGACTCCTTCTCCTCCTCTTCATCTTCCTCCTCTTCATCCTATACATTGTAAAAAAATAACACAAATGTTGCATCACTGGTATTGCATCGTCCTACGAAAGATCTTTATTAGTAAGAATGTTAAGGTACTTACCGAAGTCTTAGGCTTGGCTTTCTGTTTAGCACGGGTACCACCTGGTTTACTTGTGCTTCTCCTTTTCTAAAAGGGGAGTAAAAAGAAAATAATGTAGTCCAATGAGAAGGTCAGCAAAGAGAGCTAGAAAGACAAGTATACCAAAAAGGGTTATTACTAACTTACCAAGGTATTGTATTCCTTATACGCAGTTCTCACTTGAGAGGATACGCTCTGTAAAAAATGATTAGCATTCAGTGCAAAATCCATCAAAATGAATGATATACAATAAGTCTGACTACTCAATATCTGTTTTAAGCAATCCCTTAATGTTCCACCACCTAGCACATATTTCAGGTAGGCAAGTATATTTGACAGTGGTTTTGAAGGGAACATGACTGACAGGCAGGTGGATTTGCTTCCTTGTGATTTGTTAGATGCTGATAGTTCACACCTTTTCTGATCATTTTTCTCTCCCATTTAAAGAGGCAGCACAGAAGCATTAGTAGATATTTTATTCACAGCCACTGGAATATGATAAATATTGTGTTTAATAATCCTAGTAATTGCAACCCCACATTTGAAACTGAAAACATGGGAGAAGGAAGTACCGCTAGCCACTGTTCAAGCTGCACTTTGTATTGCCTCTGTTTCTCCTCTGCAATTTTCTTGTAGCAGTCTTTCTCCTTCTGTGGAAGGCTCTGCCATCGGCCACCAATTTCAGTCATACGCTCTTTCATGGGCAGATGGTTCAGCTCCCCATTAGAGAGCATTTCCTGAGAAAACTTCTGGTAGCCGTTTCTGAAAGAACAAAATTTAAACATCAGTGACCGTGTCAGTCTTAAATAGCGGATATTCCAACAGCTGATGACTATATTACAAAACACAATCCATAAATACTTACGATGGTGGCTTTTTAGGCTCTCCTTCAAATTTTATCTTCTTCCCAGAGGCAACCACACCGGCAGGAGAGCGCATCTCACTAAGTTCTCTCTGACAGGAAAAAGACAGGAAACTACGTTGTTACTTTTAAATTCTGCATAAATGATCGAGTATATCAAGAAGCTTAATTTCTCAAGTAGTTAAACTGTCAAAATAACTGTCGAAAAACACGAACATGGATAACATTTTCCAAGATTAAGATGCTTACTAGAGACCTTATTTTGTGAAGAATGATTGTGTTAAAGTTAGTAATCATAACCTTCTACATAACATAAGTTAGTCTAATTAAACTTTGAGGAAGTCTTGCTTACTTCATATCTCTTCTGGTCCTCTGCAGCCTTTTTGATCCACATGATTTTCTCTTTCTTTTCCATGGTGGTCCAAGCTGCCTCCATGGTTTTTTGTGCCTTTGACCGATCGTTCTACCAAAAAAAAAAAAAGAGAGAGAGAGAAAATTGACAGAAAGTAAGGTTTTAGGACTAATGACATAAATCATACCTCTAGTTGGGGGGGGGGGGGGGGGGGGGTTTTGGGAGGACTACATATTTTTACCTTAAACCTGGCCAAGTAATCACCAATGACGCTGTGCTGCCAAATTTCCTGTGCAGTCTTTGGTGGATCAGGCAGTTTGCTTTGCTCATCTTTCCCTCGTTTCTCTGAGTCTGCCTTCAGAACTGCCTCCAAGTTCTTGTATTTTTCCTGTAAGATAGAGTTTTAAATCCCCCGGGTGAAGACCTGTACAGCAATGCTGTATCATACTTTGAGTATTGTTGTCAAAGAAATGGTGCTTTAAACCTCTACTCTTCTCTAATTTAACCATCTCTTCTTTTGAATTTCATGCCATTTCAGTTACCTCTCCTATCAACCTTGTTATCATTGTTGTCTACCGCCCTCCTGGTCCCCTAGGAAACTTCCTGGAAGAAATGGACTCACTGCTTAGTGCTTTCCCTTCCGATAGCTCCCCCATGACAGTGCTTGGTGACTTCAACCTCCCCTCTGACAAGCTACATTCTTCTTCCCTCCTGTCTCTTCTCGACTCTTTCTCCCTCACACTCAACAGCTACATCCCCACACACAAAGGAGGCAATGTCCTGGACCTGGTTTTCACCCGTCCTTCTCCAGCTACAGATGTGACTGCTACCCCACTCCACGTCTCTGATCATCACCTGGTATCCTTCACCATCACTCTACCTATCTTACCTAAAACTACCTCTCACCCCCTTGCTCTTACTCGCCGCAACCTTCACTCTGTCTCACCTTCATCTGTAGCTTCTGGCACTCTTTCTTCCCTTCCTGATGCTAAGTCTTTTTCCTCACTACCCTTGGACTCAGCCACAGATACTTTCCTCTCATCTCTTTCCTCAACTATGGACTCCCTCTGCCCTATGTTCGCTAAACCCAAGAAAACTTCTTCTTCTGCTCCTTGGCTTTCAGATGTGCTGCGCAACAATCGAAGAGAGCTAAGATCATCAGAGAGAAAGTGGAAGAAATCACAACTTGATGCAGATCTTGATTTTTACAGAACACTTCTTGTCAAGTTCTCCTCAGATGTGACTTCTGCCAAGACTTCCTTCTACAAGGAAAAGCTTGAAGCTTCCTCACATGACCCTCGGAAATTCCACAACATCATCTCTTCTCTGCTCAACCCCCCGGCTCCACCTTCTTCATCCTCCCTGACTGCAGAAGACTTTGCTTCTTTCTACCAGGAGAAGATTGAAGAAATCTGCCGGACCTTCACTTCAGCCCCGACTGCACTTACATCTCAGAGTATGGATTCCCCTACACCTTCGTTGTCACATTTTTCAACTGTGGCAGCAGAAGAGATTTTACAACTCATCCAGTCCTGCAATCCTACCACCTGCCCATTGGATCCACTCCCTACCACTATGCTCCAGACCATCTCACAAGACCTCTTGCCCTTCATTTCCACTATCGTCAATAGATCCATAGCATCTGGTCAGGTACCAACTACTTTCAAGAGAGCAAGGGTTATTCCCATCCTAAAGAAACCTGCTCTGGATCCATCAGACATCAGTAACTACAGACCGGTTTCACTTCTCTCATTTCTTTCAAAAATTCTTGAACGCATTGTCTATAATCAACTGTCTGTCTATCTCTCACAGAACAACCTCCAAGATCCCAAACAGTCTGGCTTTAAAGCAGCTCACTCTACAGAGACAGCCCTTCTGGATGTCTCTGAGAAGCTACATACTGCTAGATCAGCCAAACTATCATCCGTCCTTATCCTCCTTGACCTTTCAGCAGCGTTTGATACGGTCAACCACAAGACTCTCTTATCCTCCCTCAAGAGTCTTGGGATTTGCGGATCAGCTTGGGAATGGTTTGCCTCCTACCTGGAAGGACGCTCATATCAAGTAACATGGAGGGGAGTGACATCTGCTCCACGCAGACTCTCCACTGGCGTCCCACAGGGCTCAGTACTTGGTCCTCTTCTTTTCTCCTTTACTCACTCTCTTGGTGAAGTTATTTCATCACATGGGTTCTCTTACCACTGCTATGCTGATGATACACAACTTATCTTCTCTTTCCCACCCTCAGATGCCACAGCTTCTGACCGGATCTCAGCATGTCTGGCAGAAATTTCATCATGGATGACTGCTCATCAGTTAAAGCTCAATCCTAGCAAAACTGAACTGCTGTTCATCCCAGGTGATTCATCCCCAGGTCACGATCTTGCTATATCCTTGCACAACGATCTGATCTCCCCTTCAGCCACAGCTCGCAACCTTGGGGTAACCATGGACAATCAACTGTCCTTTTCCTCTCATGTTGCAAATGTGACTCGCTCATGTCGGTTTCTTCTCTACAACATTAGAAGGATTCGGCCATTTTTGTCCACACAGACTGCCCAGGTACTTGTTCAGTCTCTTGTCATTTCTAGACTGGATTACTGCAATGCACTGCTGGCAGGTCTACCTATGAACGCAATCCGTCCTCTGCAAATGATCCAAAATGCAGCTGCCCGGCTTGTTTTCAACCTGCCAAAGTTCTCGCATACCACCCCGCTACTGCGATCCCTCCACTGGCTTCCGGTAGCTGCACGCATCCGGTTCAAAACACTGATGCTGGCCTACAAAGCCAAAAATGGACCAGCCCCCTCTTACCTCAAAGCCCTCATCATTCCTCGCACTGCACCCCGCAACCTCCGATCTACCAGCACTGCTCGACTGGTTCCACCATCTCTCAGGCTAAGAGGCAAGTATACTACAAGACTCTTCTCTGTACTGGCACCAAGGTGGTGGAATGAACTTCCCCTAGAGGTCCGGACAGCCGAGTCACTGGCTATTTTCAAGCGGCGGTTGAAGACCTACTTATTCAGGAAGCACTTCAACTAGCACTTCTTTCCTTATCTTTTGCATTTAAAAAAAAAAAAAAAAAAAAAAAAAAACCTTTGACACTTTTTCATTGTAACTTTGAACAAATGTTTTAAACTCATGGTATCTTAAGTATGTAACCTAGTGAACCAGCATTAATGTATTCAGTGTTAGAGATTTAAGCACTTATGTACGTCGCTCTGGATAAGGGCGTCTGCCAAATGCTGTAAATGTAAATGTAAATGTAAATGAGTATACTTGATTTTATGGAGTGTATGGTTTAAAGGTGCTTTATATAAACATTATATTTGATTAACTATTCTCAAGATTAACTGTATGGCTGCAGAAGCTTTATAGCTGCAGAAAGACCATGCAATAAAATCCATTGCTGATGGTACCAGCATAATCAATTGCTGTTTTTTTTTATTAAATGCAACATTTTACCTTCTTCTTGTCTGAGAGGTCATTCCACATTCGGGCCAGAAGTCTAGTTAGTTCACTATCAGACAAGTCAGGCCTCTCCTGCTGAAGTTTCTGCCTCTTTTCCTCAGCAAATATAAACATGGCAGAGATTGGTCGCTTTGGTTTAACAGGACTACTCTGTATACATAAGGCACAAAGGGGAAATGATAAACATAAACCACAAAGGATAACAAAAGACAGAATTATGCATGGAAGGCAAGATAATGGCAAATACACTGACCTTTGCTTTAGAGCTCTTTTTGGAACCGGGGGCGGTAACACCAGTGGATTTTTTAAATCCAACCATCTTTTGCTCTGACAAGATTCTCTGCTGTTCTTCCTCTGAAATGCTCTGCAGAACAGAGAGTATTAAAACAAAATGTTTCATTTAAATAAATGAATCAATTCATTAATAAATGAATAAATAAACAAACAAATATAATAAATGTATTCACTTACACACAGGAATCGGTTCATCTCAACTTCATATTCTTTCTTTTTCTGAAATAAAAAAGTGAAAGGTCATGAAAGATGAGTGCAAAAGCTGAGTTTGTTTTCTAGTAGGGTATGTACATTTAGATAATTTGGTACACAGAGCTATTAATTATAACAGTACATTGTCTGCACTGCGGGTCTTGTATGTGAGCAGTCTGATGTATTCTGTAAATTACTCTCTGACCTGCTCACAGCGTTTTTGATAGGCGTCTTTCTCGTTCTGTTTGAGCAGTTTCCAGCGCTGACTGCACATGACCATGCGCTCAGTGCTTGGAACATCCTTCATGCCAGACATAAGCTCAGCACAGAACAGAGAGTAACCATTCCTGAAGGGAAAGCATGAGAAATCAGTAGAAGAGTGATTATCAGAAACCTGATACAGAGTAATGGAGAAAGATAATGAACGTAAACTTTGGATCTACCAACTACTGCAATCTCCTAAACTAAAGCCGCCTTCACACTGCACACGACAAACGGACACGACTGTCGTATTTGGCCCCCTTAGTGACACGTAATTTGCAATATGATCGTGCAGACGTCAACATGGAAGAGAAGCGTGATTCTCGCGGTCTCCGAACACCAGTTACTTTATGATCCAACTCTTGAATCATACAGAGATGCTTACAGGAAAAATGAAGCGTGTTACCGAAATGGGCTAAATGTTTGCAAACTTAATTAGCATTTATCATGGTGAATGAAGTTAGGAGTACAAACAATCAATGCAATCCAGAAAGACCGTGAATAATTTTTGAGGAAACATGGGAACAACATTAAAAATAATACATAACACATATCATAACACAATATAAGTATTAATAACTTTTTTTATCAATAACACTGTATTTAAAACAAAAAGATTGCTTTGGATAAAGTTTAAAAATTACTAAAGTTTATGTTAATACTTTTTAATACTTATCACCTCACGCACACGATCTTGATTGGACAACATTGGAATACATCACATCCGGTCGGCATATCGGATGCGGTGTAGTCGCACAAGTTAAAATTTTATAACGGATCCAACGCTCAACAAAAATTACGGATCCGCAGATGGTCGGCACCTCACGCAGCGACCTTGTGACTCTCCATAGGAAATGAATGACTTCCGGTTTGTCGGCGGTCGTTTGTCGTGTGCAGTGTGAAGGCGGCTTAAATGACAAACAATCCAGATAATCTGCAGCCCGAGACAGACAACGGTGATCATACATTCTCAATTCATAAATGGAATTCTGCAAACTTACGATGGGGGTTTGCCTGGTCGCCCATCAAACTTGTCCTTCAGCTGTCTTTCTGCTTTTGTCAAAGTGGTCTTGACGATATTGTCTTCGGTCAGGTTCAGTTGCGGGTGTTGTTGAATAAACTCCCGCATTATCTCCTAAACAAATGTTAGTGTTCACAGCTTTACAACCCAGAACTGGTCCAAAATGTAGCTTATGTATAGCTTTTGTTGATGTTTATTGATGCTCAATATAATTTAGTGCAAGAATAAAACCAAAAAGTTCAAAAACACATGCATACACAAAATAAGCAAGACAGCACACATTGCTGATAATCTATCATTTAAAGCACTTGTCCATCTGAATTAATTCAAACAGTAAGTAGATACTCAAGCTCATCGCACCTCATACTGCTTATGCTGCTCCAGAGATTTAGTGATCCACTTCAGTCTCTTTTTATCTGGAAGCTGTGTCCACTTTTTCCCCAGACTGTCTTTAATGTCTTTGGTGGTGGCCTGGACAATGAAACACAATATCCAACACTTTACATTCATGCTCATATAACAAATGGTCTCTGAGTTAATTAACTATATTACTAATATGGTATGAAGGGATGGGTCGATGGAAATTACCTCAGGATGAATTTTGAGATAAGCTCTTTTCTCATGATTGTACCACAGCTGCTGTGGAGTCATAGGTTTCTCTGGTACATTGGACGCTTTCTTGCCCGTGTTCTCCAGCAGGTCTGGATGATCTTCCCTAAATAAATAGATAACCCTTAAAATCATAAAAACTGAAGAACACAACCCAGACACAGGCATAAAGAAATCTAAACATCACACACATCTCTAAAAGAAATTGCTTTTCAGTAGTTATTTTACAGACATGTCCACTTACCTGAATTTTGACATGTTAATTTCAAAAGTTTCCTTTTCTTTAAGAAAATCATTCACATATTTTTCCTGAAAAAAGAAAATAAGCAAATTTCAGTTTTGTAATTCAAATAGAAAACGTAATCTTACAAACCATTAGTATTAACATTGTATTCTAGAAACAGATGTCTCAAAAGTCTCTGCATGTATAATAATAATAAACGTCAATGCATGTAATCATGTCCTTGCACCTTTTTACGTTCAGGCAGCTCCTTGTACTTTTTGGAAAGGATCTTTGTAAGGTCCAGATTGCTCATCTCGGGGTGAAGTTTAGCATACTTTGCTCTCTTTTCCATGAAGAAGCGGAAGTACGGGGTCAGTGGCTTCTTAGGAAAGTCTGGGTGTTTCTGGTGAAGGAACGAAAACAAAGCTGAGTTTTTTTTTATTTTTTTTTTTACAAACCCTGATTAAAAATAACACGTGCGAAAGTTATTAAAATGTGGAGTGTAAATTTAGCAGCATACGAAGGAGCTGTTTTATAACAATCAAGTGTCCAGTGTCAAAAACTCTAAAGATAATGGAGAAGTTAGGCATGTAAAAACAATTACATATGACATGTATAAAACCCCCACATGTACTGTTGATCCAGGAAATAATGTTGCTTAGACGTTTAGGAATTCTGTAGAAAGCAGAAAACATCGAATTACCTTCAGCTTTTTTCCTTTATAAGGATTCTTGATGTAGTCTTGAGCATCCACAATTAACTCTGACAGTGTGCGGAATTTACGGATCTGAAAAAAGAAAACATTGACAAAAAGTTACATGGAAATTTATCTACACCTCTTTCTAGTTGCTAAAGTTAAATTACAATATGCCCTGATGAAGGAAATCATTACTAATGTCTAGTATATTTTCCCCCATGTTATCCAGTGAATGACACAATCCTCACCTCTCTTGAGACCTCAAGCCACTTCTGTTTGCACATCTCGGCTGAGTACGTGTTAAAAGCAACTTTCCCCCAGTCAAGATGAGCTTCAGTTGTTTTATACTTGGTTAAGTCCTTCTCTGGCAGATTCACTTTCATACAATCCAAGAGTTTCAGTAAATCATCCTGGGCCCAAACTGCAACTGTGAAAAATTAAGGTTGGAAATAAGCAGCAATTTACAATTTGCACGCAGAAAATAGATGCACATTCCTCAAAGCAACACTAAAAACCTGTGAACTGACAGCAATATCTTACCTGGCTCTTTACTGGTGGAATCCATGCCTCCATTCATTTTTGAATATCACTTCTAGAAACACAAGAATATAAATGAACAATAACGTACATGTTCTGCAGCACTTTCTTGACTCGTTTCAGATGCACAGATCTACCAAAAACGTTGCCTGCAAAACAGTCCAATTCAGGATCGAATCGCTTTCTCTGCGATTGGTGCTAGACGTCTCTCTTGCAACTGACCACTCTTTTTTGTTGGCGGGCACCATCATCGTTCTCTCCTGCCAAAATAAACTAAGCCATGAGGGAAATCCTAACCAAATCCTGCATAAATAAATAACCAAAAGCTTGCTAGTTTAAACCCACAACAGGCTCGGACCCCAGAAAAAGACCCATACAATTTTCTATTCTTTTTCAACCTTTAAAAAACATGCATTCTTGTAATTTTTGGAGATATAGTTTAAAATATATATATATATTTTAAAAAAAATTGCGAGGACGCATTTCATCTAATTACACGTGGACTAACTTCTATTTTGTAAGGTTGATTTGAGGCATATGACGCAGTTTAAAAAACCATTATAAAACACCCTAAAGGAATGAGGGCTTAACTCTATGGAGTGGAATTAAAACCCAGCCCAACACATAATAGTTGTTCATTACGCCGCCCCTAACCGTTTACACGCTGCATCAGGAGACAGAGCCGGTTGCCTCAAATAACTCTGCACTCGATACGAAACACAGCAACCAAATCCGTCTAATCTTCCATTTTGTGTCCCCGCACTAAGGCTTTTGGGAGAATGCACAAGTCTGCGGACATTTTGCGTCGACCGTTTCGCCTACCGGTCGTTTCTCGCCGCGGAATGGCGTTTTTTCGGAACAGACTGGATGCTGGGAGGGAACGTTACAGCGGAAGGAGGAAGGACGGGCAGCTGGAGGCGACCAGCTGATCACGGAATGGATCCGCTTTCTTTCGCTCTCGGTCGAGGCGGGAACGGAGACCAGTGAGGAGACATGACTACAACGTGCACAGACTCGAGTCCGCCTCAGTGCTAACGGGGCGCGAGGAGCTCCGCTTCCGCCATGGAGGGGGTTTCTGCGTCGCGCTGCTGTTTATTACACTACCCGTCTGTTTGAATGAGTGGGGGAAAAAATCCATTTTCCGAACTTTCAGTCGACGTTTGAAAACACCACGTTGTGTGTTTTGTATGTGGAAAGGTTGATTTAGCCACAAAGTGACTCGACAGATTTTCCAGGGCGAGGCGCTGCCATTACTGAAGCTGTAACGGTAATGGCGACGTCTGAACCGACCCGACTGAGTCGAGCTCTAAGCAGACACCAAGGGAAGACGAAATCAGCCCAAATGCCACAAATCGACCTGATCGTTTGCTCGATCTACACATTTTCGTTTAGAGAAAATGTAAAAATGTGAATTTTACTTGTTTCATTTTTTTTATTAACCAGCATTAACTTCCTTTTAGAATAGATTCCTTAGAACCAACACAGACTGTGAAATGGAGCTCGAACGAGTTGTGAAAATATGGAAAATATTAAATTAAATACACTGCGATGATAAATAAAAGTCGATGATATTGTATAAATGATACTTTAAATGACGTGTTAATGGACAAAAACGCGAGCTAGCATTCGTGGCGTGCTAAGCGACCTATCACTGACCTACACTAGCAAGGCGGCTAAGGACCTGTTAGCTAGCTTGCTAGCTTCGGGTCTCCTCAACCGAAAAACAGTGCAGCCGTAATTCGTTAAAACACCACAAAATACACCAGCAGGTTCTGCAAAAGCCCTGATTGTATTCCGGGTGTTCCGTTTACAGCCTTACCGTAAAAACCTGCTTGTTACCTCGACGTTCTGTTGACGTGGAGACTAACCGGAGTGAACGCGGTGTCGGTCGCCGTATGGCGGCGTTCGGGAGCTGGTCCTTTTAATAATGGCTTGGACAAGAATAAAGAAAAACAAATTTCACTAAGCTCCAAGCGCGATGTCGAAGTCTCAGTAGTGTCTGGTTTAAAAAGCTGTGATAAATTCTTTATTTAAAGAGCCGAACGCACACATTTTAAGCGTAACACGAAAGGAAAAAAATGAACAGCCGAGACTGAGAGCAGCTCGCTGGCGTGACGACTGTTCTAGAGCCGCCATGCTGCTTCCACCTCACGGTGCTCTCAATCACCCGCGCTGTCGAGGTTGGAAACGCGTTAAAACGCCAAGCCGTGGCTTAGGAACTTACCCGGTTTACTTCTGTAACATCAGCGGATGATAGAGAGAGACGAGTGTGAGCAAGAGCTCGGATTTCTCGGTTGTAAGAAGCCGCGCGAGTGAAAGACAGGACGAGCCCGTGGTGAGGTATTTAACCGAAGCTCCCTGATGGCTAACCGGAGGCGGCCGGTTCTGCTCGCTCACAGACAGCCTCATGGAATCCTCACACGGCGTGTAGATAAACGATTTCACACGTTTTACCCTTATAAACCGTTTTTTACGATCAGGTTGTACAAATAAAAACAAAACCCTCTTTTGAATTAAACTGTTTTTTGGGGTTTTTTTGTGGTTAGAGTCTCGCGCACGGGAAATTTCGCTAACGCGACCTCGGAATGTACTTTAAACACCCTGCAGCAGTCAAGTCAGTCTGAAAACAACGGGTTTTTATAAACATAAAAAAAATAAATAATAATAATCTAAACAAAAATGTTTTGTCTGGAATCTGGATGTAAAGACAAACAAAAACACATGTAAATGTAAACTATGCTGTAGTTTACCTCACGCAGGCGGTTAAAAACCCAGCGGTTGTTGTTGTTGAGACGAAGACGACGACGAAGAAGAAGAAACAGGCGGCGGCGAGTTCGACCTGTCGCAGCGCGCGCGTGGTTGGAAACTGCTTGTGTGGAACGAGGGGAGGGTTGAACGTTGGCCAGCCGCGCGCCGCCGGTCCAGGGCACGAGGCTCCTCCAGTCCCCGCAGAGCCGCGAGACTTTTTTTCCCCCCGCCTCCATCTCTCTCGCTCTCGCGCGCTCTCCCTCTCCCCCTTTTCCAGTCAGCGCGCGCTCCGACCCGAACATTTCTCTTTCGCAAGCGAGAGACATCCGTCTGCTCCTTTCTTCCCTTCCCTTTCCTTTCCTTTTCTTTCACCCAACCTCGAGCTTCAAGAACCTTTTCGCTTCTCCGGTTGCACGAGCTGACTGATCACGACATCCAAACGGAGAGTAAGCAAATAAAACCGAAATGTGCTTTTTAACTGCATTTATAACCTCATTAATAAATAAACACTGTCGATGCATGTAGTGATGGTTTGTGTGTGATCCTTATGAACGGGGGAAAGGGATAATCTGCAATATTCCTACACTACAAAGCTGAAAATCTCATAAGTAATGCACTTTTACACACAGATCCAATCTTTCCCCTCTTTTTTTAACAGTCTGTTTGACAGCTACATTTTTCTCCCAGCCTTTAAAATATCATTCATCTCCACCTTGCGTGTTTGTGGGCGTCCCTCCACTCTGACCAATCAAATGCTCTCAGATTTGGTCAAAACAAATGATTTACCAATCAGCGATCAGCTTCCTAAAAAACATAAGCACTATATAGAGCACTTACAGCTCTGTGTCTCATATAGCTCTCATTTCTGTATGACATAACGGTCCTGTCAAACAATTTCCTTGAATTGAGACCAAAAGTGTTTCATACCAATGAAAATGGCAAAGAATATATTTGTGCCCCAAAGTTGTAGTATATAATAATTACGGAAATAAGTCATTATAGTTATAGTAAATAATATTAGTGCCAGTCTTTGCACACCCTTCCCTTATTGTGGTATTCTCTAGCAACATGGATGTCCATCATGTGACTTTATAATTGTCTTAGAACAACAGACAGGTTAACTCTTTCATATCTTCTGGGAAACCTCTGAAATTAATATTTTAAAAAGATCTATTAAAAAGCGTAACTACAAACATTTTCACTTTTCTCAGTGTTTAGTTCAGTTGTAAGTGTATTCACCTAGTCATGAATCTGTATATTTCTATATGTAATCTACTTTGTTTTTGAAGATGAAGATTTATTTACTTTTAATAATACACACACACACACACACACACACACACACACACACACACACACACACACACTATTGTTACGTGATCTTTGACATAATCTATAAACTCACTTTGCTGTTTCATATGCTTTACATTAACACAACTCTAGAGTATAGACTGCTATACTGCACCTGTACCGTCTTATCTCCTGGTCCACTTTTACACATCCCACACTATACATTTAATGTTGTTAATGTTGCTTTTTTATTTTTTCAAGATTTATTCTGAAAGTTTCATTAGATTGTTGTTTCTTTACATTTATGCTTATTTTCTTTATTGATACCTGCACACTGCTACACCAAAACAATTCCTTGTAAATATAAACCCAAGGTAAAAAAGGCGATTCAATTTTTTTTAATGCATTATTTCCACCACTTTTGCATGTTTTTATGACACAGTTTATTACTTTTAATTCCCTTTATTCTTTTTCCCCATAACATTTGTCTGAAAATAACCATCATATCTCATTTTACTATGTGTCTTCTAATGAAGGACAATATCGATTGAAATAAAGATTTTCTTCAGATCTATACTGTATGTAGAAAATACAAACTGGTCAATAAGATTATTTTAGTAATATAATTTTAATAGTTACATAAATTGGAACACAGGATTAAATATAATAAAACAGAATGTACATTACTCTATATCTATATCACTATTCTATATCACTCAGATTTCTAAAATATTCAAGATTTTACTGCAACAACAAGTCCTAGACTAGAATAAGAAAAAATTACAGACATGACTTTTGAAACAAATATCAATCAATCAATCAATCAATCAATCAATCAATCAATCAATCAATCAAAAAAGATACAGAGTGATAATGTAGCTTCTGTCAATGTAGAAATACAAAATTCGCATAATACAATGTTCAATCTCAAACATTGGCTGCATAAAAGATAGCTTTTGCATAGAGCATAAAAAAGAAGTTATTACACTATTAGCTAATGGCTTTATATATATATATATATATATATATATATATATATATATATATATATACACACACACATACATACATATATATGTATGTGTGTATATATATATATATATATATATATATACACACACACGTATATATGTGTGTGTGTGTGTGTATATATATATATATATATATATATATATATATATATATATATATACACACACATATATATGTTTGTATGTGTGTGTGTGTATATATATATATATATATATATATATATATATATATATATATATATATATATATATATATATATATATAAACAATAAAAAAATCTAATTATCCAAAAATGAAAGCAAAACAGTCTCAGAAAAAAGGTATTAATGATCTACTCAGTAGTGGAAAATGATTAAAATGAGACCAGAAGAGCCAGAAAAAGATTGATGAAGCTTGGTTCCATGCTGTAATTCCTGTGATACTTTAATGAAGGCACTGGACAGACTTTAAGGCATGATGCTGAAGCTCACAGGTTCCATGATATGCAAGAAGTCATTTATGAGAAGGGACACTCGTCATATACATCCACTCCCTGCTCCTCCTCAAATGTCACCTTGGCATCATCCGAATCCAACTATGACAGGACAAAACACAATATTTGCATTCACAAAACACTACATGAGACAGAAAGCTATTAATGTAGGTGATACAATGACTGTTATAAATACAGCATACAAAATGAAGGAAATTATAATTTAAGCAGAAATAGAAAAAGGTCATGGAGTTAACCTTTAGATATCCAGTCTGAGAAAAGTTCAATTGAATGCTGCATCTAATATTAAATATGATAAATATGCTCTATTAAATAATTTGTTCAGTCCGTTCCTTTATAAACGTCTACAATCTTTTCCATCTGAAGTGTAATATACAGTAATATTTCTTATGTTGTTTGTTCTGTAGAGTGATGCAAACTTTGCACTTAAAAGTGTGTAGCATGTGTATGAAGTGTACACGTTTTTTTGACTATTCTTGTCTTTGTCAGTCACTAATGACATGTACATGACTGCTAAGCCACTTACGCATTTCATCTCTGTGGTAGTGTAGAGGCGCCCAGTCAAGAGAATACGAAGAGGGACGGTAAGAATGAGGACAAACGGCAGAGCCAATGAAGCTTTGGTGGATTTCACCGCCCAAAGGACGCCCAAACACACCAGCTGGATAAAGGTGAAGAGGTTCATTCTCCAAGTTTTTACCTAAACAGGAAACAAACAGAGAATCAATATTGAAAACTATGAAATTAGAGCATGTTTAATGATTATTTTATACTATAACATTATGTACAATTTTTTCCAGTCACAAAAAATAAAAAATAATTTTATGAAGTTTTAGAATAAAGAATAAAGGTGTTGTCATACTCGAGTGGCGTAGGGATGAGACGGGTGGTATTTTTTGGGCACAATCAATAGCTGAACGCGATCCCACAGCTGAACACCACTTAGAGAGGTAATACCCATGTAGAGAAAGATGCCAAACAGAGCTGACATGGGAATCAACTTGAGGACGGGCTCCATAAAGATGGACACACCTGGCAAAAAATGACAGACACAAACCCCTTTTTTTTTAAACAAATACATAGTTTTTGGTACTTGTCAGAAACTAACATGATTATCTGGATAGTTTTAAGCAATCAGAAATCAGCAATCAGCTGCGTGCTGCTAGAAATGATGAAATTTGTATGTAAGAATAAAAAAAAACACAAAGCATCATCAATCCAGTACTCACCAACTAATACAGCCACCAAAATCCCACTAATCCTCTGCTCCAGCACCTTACTAATCTCTGGTTTAGGGCCTTTGGACATGACAGTGAGGGCATTAGCATGGGTGACAGATCGCACCGTTGCAGCACTAAGCCAGGGGGAACCGAAAAGGGAGGCAATTCCACCCATCACCACTATGAGAAGCAAATCCAAATGGAAGCCAGAGCCCTTCACCATCTTCCTCTCTGGTTTACTTACAATCAGCCTGCAAGGTTGGGAAGAACATCCAGTTCCAGTATATTGTGTTGCAAGTTAACAAATAAAACAAGATTCTGCTATTCTATTAAACATGTCTACAAATTGTTAAGTTTTATGCATCTTTTTGTTCCCATGAACTGATCTTGTTAGTTATAGAGTTAGAAGAAAAAAGCATATGTAATTTTTTTCTGCTATGTTAAATGTTTTCTTTTTTTAACGCTTCCAATTGCCATCGAATAATTCCCACCCACTAACCGATTCCTCCATATTACACGACACCAATAGAGAAAGGAATGGGCCAACGTATGCTTATTCTAAGACATACTGTATGCAGCACTGGAAGTAATTAAGAGGTAATTTCCTTTGATCACGTACATGCTTCAAACTGTGCTAATGTGTCACTTGACTGAATCAAACATCTAATTAACAAGTTTGAAATGGATGAGATAGAGGACAAAAGACACCAATATATATGCAGACTGGGGGTGCTGTAATTGTAGTTAACAGTGGGAAGAGAGAGAGAGAGAGAGAGAGAGCGAGAGAGAGAGAGAGAGAGAGAGAGAGAGAGAGAGAGAGAGAGAGAGAGAGAGTAAAATGATTTACTTTCATTTGAGAGCTCCCAACTATTTTGTATACAAGAAGCTACTCACGTGGTGATCTGGGACTCAAGGAATATGAGAATGAAGACCAGTAAAGCTGGAATGGCACTGCCAAACATGAGCCAAATAGGGAATGTATTCTTTACTCCCAGTGGGTTGATAAACCAGCCTCTGACAGCAGTGTTGGTCACACTCAGACCCTTTGGGACAGTCAGTTTCTAAAGATGGTTGAAAGAAAATGAACGTATATATAAGAACAGACTTGACCACAAAAATTGTTTATCATCTTATTCTGACTGAAAAAAATGCATAAAAATCCATATAGTTCAATTATGTAGATGTGTTGTGATTACTTACTGTACTTGCAAAAAGTAATATATGACATACTGAGACCGTAAATTTGAATTCAACACTAGAGGTGTTAACACTGATGCCTCACAGTGATGTGAGACCCTGACCCATTCTGGATCAATTCCAAAATCTAACCATTACCTTCTTGATGAGAATTTCATATAAATCCTACAAGCATGCAACACTTTATTCTTGAGGCATGGTGCTAACAAGAATCTCTGACAAACAGAACATACAGAGAGACACACAGACAAACCTGAAGACTTAATGAATTAATGCCTACACCACTAGAGGCAGAGGCATAAAATTCTCAAAAACATTGTAAATATGTTTAAAATCTATATTTAAAAATATTTTTTATTAATAAATAAGTAAATAAATAAATAAATAAATAATGTATTAATGTAAAATAATTATCAAATAAAATGCAGTCTGTTAATAATTTTTTATTGAGTAATTCTCTCTAACATTTTATTTTTAAATAAATGTTAAAACAGGAAGTGCCTTTTTCCACTGACACTAATCCAGAAGATATAGAATCAATAGATTTATGACAACAATTTTAAAATTTGATTTATTGACTGCACAGTGGGTCATTAATGCTGAAACGAACCACTTTTACAGTGGGAATATTTAGAAATGATGCTTTCCCAGACCTGTGTTTCAACATCATTAATGCTGAAGTCAACTGCAACCATGAGAAAGAGGGCAATGGGAACACCAAAATCTCCAATCATGCGGCGAATCTGGGAAAGGCAGATTATTATTATTATTACTATCGTTCTCTGAACAAAACAAATACAACAGCTATAAGTACACCGCACCTACACACATAGTCAACTATAAAGAGTCGTTCTTGAAATTAAACAGAAAAATGTGACTTAAATTTGGATATCAAACATAGCTGATGTTTGAAACGTTGTGTTAATGACATTTTGTTATGTATTAGATCACTGTAATAATTTTATGTATGATACCAAACTGGTGGTTACACGTACAGGGCCTGGGAGGAAGATGCTATTCTTGAATTGACGGAAGAAGTAGGCAATGAAAAAGCAGCCCAGCATCAGGCACATAGAGAGCAGTGCAGTGTTGGCGTAGGGTCCATTCTTGACTTTTGTGGTGTTGTTTGTAGGATCTGGGTAGTTTAGCTGCAGAGGATGAGCTTGGAAAATCTGTACAGAGGAATTGGATAAAAGTTAAGAGAAGAGCTGACTACTGATGGTCAGTTAAAGAAATGTTCAGTTAATGCATAAAAATACATAGGACATGCCAGAATTTAAGATGTCCAAAGGTGAGAACTTATTTTAAAAAATATTTTAAAAAACAAATGCTTTAAATGAAATATCACTGAACACCCTTTAATCTTTATGTTTACCTTGAATAGCTTGTAAAAGGTTTCATAGATGAAAATCAGGGAGATGAGAATGGAGAAGATCTCTTGTGTAAAACGAGAGATGAAGCGGACGAGGAAACTAGCCTCAGCCGCGACGACAATCAACACAATGATGATCAGCCACATTCCAACCCATACACGACCCACAATGTACTCGTAGCCCTGCGACTTACAGAACTGACAGACAAACAGGACAGCATTTTATGAACCTACTTCATCCCGTTTAGGAATTACATCTAATCTCCTGTATGTAATCTTTTTTCTATTAATGTGCTATCATAGCGGGATAGATGTATACACAGTCATACAGTGATGATTGTACAGGTCTGCATTTGTCGGCAGGTCGTAGAAGGTATTTTACAGAATAATTATGTTTGATTATAAGTATATCTCACTTAGTCTCACTCAATCGTTAACTTAAATTGGCAGCCTACTTCAAAGAACGCTTCTTCAAACACCAGCAGTGGCCCACTAAAGCCGATGACCAGCACTGGTTGGGCAGCAAATAGGCAGAAAAAGATTCCCTGTGCGCTAGTGGAGATCAAAAGCTCTGACACTCCCATCCATCCTTCTGTCTTATCCGCTAAGAACAGCAGAGAGAAAGAAATGTCAGAATGTGATAACAGTTGAGAATTGTGGTCTAGATCTAGAATGGACAAGTTCTACATGGAAATGGATACTCACCCAGAAGTCCTCCAAAGGTAATAGCAGGAGAAAGGGCAGCAAAATAGATGAAAATTATGGCAGAAAACACCTGGGGATTTAAACCATCGATGAAGTCACTCAGGTAATGGCGGTAACGACGCTTGATATCCTTGACCATTCCACCAAATGGAATTCCAGTTCGCACCAATGGATCATCCCGTGGCTGCTCATGCTCTGCTTATATTTGTACATAAAGGAAGGCTTATCATCAAAAATCATTTTATTTTATAGCTTCCAACATATTACCCTAAAAGAAATCTCAGATGAGGTAATCCTCTACTTATCCTCTTAAGACCTAACCTTTAGGTTTTGCTCCTAATAGGATTCGGGTGTCAGCAGGGCGGAGTCTTTCATGTAGCATCTTCTTTTGGAAGCGGATGATTGGCTGGAGCATGGTCTCGCTCTGGATCTCAGTGGGCGGGATTACAACGCTGCAGTCCATAAAGTCAGCAATGGCATTGGTCAGCTCTTTTTCACTATCAGCAAGATAAGCCTCCAAGCAAAAGACCTTTTGGTGAGAGTCAAATAAGGAGACGAGATTGAAGTCCCAACTGCAACTGATTCTCACACAAGACCAGATAGGAATTTAATGGCAAAATTTTTCCTGATTGTTGCTCAATTCTTCATTTTTCCCCTGTCACAATCATGCATTGCTCAAAATGCATATTAATGAATTGAATATTGAGACAATATTTTCTGACCAACATGTTTTGATCAAATTGACCTATGGATACTCTAGTCCCAGACATCCCACCCCTCGAACCAGGCCACAAGAGAACTGCATCACTCTAAATTAGTGTTCAATAAAATTTTCTATCCACTTCCACTCTTACCCAGTCAGCCAGGAGTGTACCCATGGCTCGTCCACTCTCGTGGAAATCTATGCCGCTCTCAGTAGGGCCTAACAGGGCAAATATAAAGCGCACAGGCAGTGCAGCCTCCATAATCCCGTCCATCACCACAGAATCATGCAGTCGCACAAATGCCACGACCGGCTTCTGCAGAAAGTCCACCGCACCTACACACACAGTCATAAAGTAAGAGAAACTCTATTCACAAAGGATAATTATGTTTTATGTAAATGTGTTGCTAAATTAGCCTTCCTCCTCACCTGATAACACAATAGATGCCTCTATGTCATCAGATGTGTCTCTCTGATTGAGAAGAATTGAGAGCAGAATCAATAGGAGGGACTGGTATTGCAGATTATTGCAAGAAGCTACACTCTTTAAAAAAAGTATTCAAGGAGTGTTTAACAATTTTTTTAAGGGTTACAATTAAAACCTTTTATAAAAAGGGAAATCCCTTGTTATACATAAAGATTTTTAAGGCTTTTGCCAGAGAGCCAAAATGAAGCATGTTTTTTGTTTAAAGAAATTACATTGCATATTTCCTGTGGGTAGAAAAACAGGGTGGTGAATTAACCATTATCAGAAGGATGAATGTACACTTAATGGAAACTTTTTGAAAAGGAAACTTTCTGATTTAGAGTCTGACACCTTTAAGGGTTCTCCTAGAGGGACAAACAAACAAAAAATCCTAAATAAAAGCTAGTCCATTGTAACAGGCTCCAATGGTATACCAGATGGATGCTTGATGTAGGAATCAGTATTCACCCTAGATTCTTTGGATGATTAAGGGCTCAAGCTTTAAAATCTAACCTCTAAAACTAAACCATTCTTTTTGTCATATGAAATCCTTTAGGCCCTTGAATGAAATTTTTGAAAGAGTTTAGATGGATGAACCTGTTACCTGTTTGGTGACAGAGAAGGTCTGCATCTCAATGCCTCCTGAGGTAACCTGGGTGCCATCAGCCTGACTGTGAACCAGCAACAAAGTAAATATAAGTTAGTTCTCATGGTTATGACCAATTTTCCCAATATAAGTGAGTTTATCCATCTGGTTTATCCATATGGTCTTTGGCCCATAAACCAGTCAAGCTCTCATGACACACTGGACTAACACTGTGTATATGTGTTTTACCTGCGCTTCTCTAACAGTGCCTTCAGCAAGTCTTCCTGATCTGAGCTCCGAATTTCATTCTTTGTCAGAAGTCCATCTACGATCCTCTCAGCAATAACTGTGAAGTCATTTTCCTTTAGGTCCAACAGCACCGCCGCTGCAGACGACCAATACAAATAAAGTGTTATTTAAATTCATAACAGCAACAATACTATTACTCTTGGTTTATTTTACTTTCTATAAGTGAACTAGTCTTACAGTTTTACACTCTTCAAAAATTCTACAAGCTTCTCCATGGTTCCATAAGATTAAACCTTCTGTTGTGGGGTTTTTCCCTCAAGGGGACAAGCTGAGAGTGCTAGAGTGAACCAATTTTAAATACTATCATTTGTACAATCTTTGTGGCATGAATAAAGGTATATCTTATCTTTATAAAGAATAAATTCCTTTTATACTGTATATGAATATTTTAAATTCTCCTGTCTTTAGGAAAAAACACACAGAAAGTAGAAAAATACAGACAGCAGTATTTCCTGTGTCATTATCTTTACCACACAAATTTCTTCTTGAATGTCCTTGAATCTCACCTGTGCTCATGACCTTGCGGAGCTGAATAAGGCTTCTGAAGGTGAGACAGGAAATGTGTGAGGACCCCCATTTCCCACTGGTTGGATTGAATGTTTCTTCATACCCCACCCAGCGACCGGTCTCCTGCCATTTTACCCCCAACAGCTCGTTCAACTCTACATATGACTGATACAAACAGAGAGAGTCACATAATGGAACTCAATCAAAAGTGTGAAGCATGTGCGGTTGTGGTGTTTAAGTGGAATGAGGTGATGTGTCCTGGGCATGTGCTTACCTGAGCATCGCCTCTGGTGGTGGCGTTGGTGTTGCTGTTCCAGGCCGCTGTATCATGAGACACATGAGGTAAGACTCGACATAATGTTAAGATACACGAGAAGGATGTTACCATGACATAATGATGTCATATCACCAGCAATATGAATGGCTTTTAGATTTATACTTAAAGTTTTAACGTGTGGTTTGAATTTAATTTAAAATTAAATGATTTTCAAGATATTTAAGAGTATACTTTGGTTACATATGATAAATTCTTTTATGCTGCGAGCTACATACTATGTAGCAATATGTATTGCTGTTATATCATGGATATCCTACATAAGTGCCTTGCATAGGTATTAACCCCACTGGAACTTTGTAGTGTTTATTAAAATCGAATTGGGTTTCCATGTGACTAAAAAAATCCGCCGTTATTGTAAAACATACAATAAAAAAGTATAGTATATACTTGTAGTAGTTGGATAGCCCTATGGTCTTTTAGTTAGGTATGATCTCTAACAATCTATAAGCCTTTCAACAAGCCTTTTATTTGACTTCTACTGGCAACAATTTAGAGTGTACGTGTGTGTGTGTGTGTGTGTGTGTGTGTGTGTGTGTGTGTGTGTGTGTGTGTGTGTGTGTGTGTGTGTGTGTGTGTGTGTGTGTGTGTGTGTTAATTCGAAAATTTTAAGGAGGGTGAATAAATATGGAAGCCAGTTGATACTTTCAGTAAGCACAGATAATGTTTTAGTTACCATCTGGGTGTGTGCTGATGATGTAGTTCTCAGCAGGTTGCCCCTCCTGCTGTTCCTTTCTTTTCTGCTCCAAGTCATAACTCCCTGTACGTTCAGGAAAAGGCCTACACGGGCGACAGAGAGCCCAGACTGAAAAAATGACACTAAGGACTGAATCCTACTGCACATTATTTCGACTCTCACTCTTTGGTCTCACCAGAGTTTATGTATGATAGGCCAGGCTGTGCTCTGTCCTCTTTTTATCATCCTAAAATATGAACAGTAATGTTTAATCTATTATCAGTGAGTCTATGCTAGACCAGGGTTTTTAGAGTAGTCTTTTTTCTTTTTTTCTTTTACAGGTCCTGGTGCAACCACACATTAATGAACAGCAGTGTACATGACATTTGGTTATAAAAGATAAGAACACTGCAGTATACTTTTTTAACCAGAAGGTGTGTCTGTTTCTCACCAACAGAGGGCGCTGTTTACATTTTGCTGCATTAACGGTTAGATGGTGGATGTCATGATTGTTCGATGGTGGTTGTTATGATTGTGTTTTTGGCAGTTGATGATTAATGAAACATCCTAAATAAGGAATTTATTTTATTAATAATAATGGGATGGAATTTAAAGTGAGCCTTTGTTTAATTAAATGATATTAATTCCATTTGTGAAGTTGGAAAATTCAAGGAAACAGCTTTAGAGTTTGTATAATATTCAGAAATAATTAGTAAGTGAAATGATAGTGAAATGATTTGCTCATATAAGATTATTTATCCTTGTTTTGTCATGGTTACTTTCTGTTCTTTTTGCACACACTACTGAATGGTTCCTTAACCAAAATAAATGAATGCATGTCTGAACAAATAAATAAAAGCTGTATTAACAAAGTGTTGAGAAAAGTTAACTACAACATTTAAGGTATTTTTAAGGTTATTTCTTGTGTGTGTGTGTGTGTGTGTGTGTGTGTGTGTGTGTGTGTGTGTGTGTGTGTGTGTGTGTGTGTGTGTGTGTGTGTGTTTATGTGTTTGCATTGGTGTGATTACTCACATGTTGAATGGTGATGCTGGAGGTGATTCAGCATCCTCATAGGACATGTCATTGTCCTGAGAGGAAAGAAGAGATACAGGGTGAATATTTAATTGTTTTTATAGTAGCACATTAGATATTGACATTTTACTCACCCCTGCAAAATTTATAACAGCTTCCATGAGTAGGGTCTGTTCTCTGTCTTCTGTATAATTTTTCGTCAAAATTTAGAAAAGAAAGTTACACAGAACCTGTTCACACACACACACACACACACACACACACACACACACACACACACACACACACACACACACACACACACACACACACACACACACACACACACACGCAACAATATGAGATATAGTAATATCAGGTTCCATAAATAACATATGTTTCAATAACAAACTGCCATGATATATGTTAATATCTATCTAACACAATTTATTTATTTGCATGGCTTCTCCACTGCAGACAAATGAAATACTACACTAACGGATGAACACAACATAATGTCATTTGTTTGTTACTTGATGTATTATGCCAATACATTTTCTCTAACGATATTGTATCACAGGTTTCTGAGTTCTGTATAGGCAAAGCACTTTTTTTTTTATCACTGTTTAACCCTTTACAGATAAATATCCCCACCTCTGTGTCTGTCTTAATGTCATGCCTGATCTCACATGCACTCTGAAACAAGTGTGTAACTTGTTAGATCATGCTTCCTCTGCTATAAAGGATCCATAGCCCTGCCCTGCTTGACTATATATACCTTGGTAATGAACAAGTCAGGTGTGTTCAAGTGTTAAAACTGGAACTGGTACAAAGTAATGAATCACCAGGACAGGGACATGAGAAGTCCTAGACTAGTGTTTCTGTGAGATGAGATCTTACAGGGACAGGGAGATTTCTCATGCAGTATGTGCTGTTTTCTGATAAGTCCTGCTATCAGTAGTCACCATTCAGCACAGTGCAACACAATTTGCCTTAAAATTCACCCGCCACAGCAGAACTTATGAAGCCTTAGACTGTATATTGAAGTTGTGATACTTGAAGATTCATTTTTGTTAATGGGCCAAATTACACTTAGTTAAAACAACAACAACAACAACAACAACAACAACAACAACAACAACAACAACAATTTCTTTAATTTATAGCTATTTACATTAAATACAATGCAATGCAATTGTATTAAAATTGTATATTTACAAAACTGTGCAAAAATAATGAGTACCATTTGTACTAAATCTAATTTTAATCTAAGATTTTTGCACAGTAAAATAATTAAATATTGTATTACAGTGTAGTTCTCTAACTCTGAGTTATACGCCCCCTAGTGGAAAAACAGAGACTAGCTCTAATTGTTCTTCATTTTTAAATCATTTACTGTATATCAGTGTTAAGGATTCTAATTTATGTTGATGGGCTAGATTAGACTGTATTTAACACCTTGCACTAAACTGTACCACATCATACTCTGGAGGTGACATTGGACCAGTATTGTGTATTTGTATTACAAATGGGAGACTTTTAACATAAAACCATTTTCAATAAAGTAAAATTATGTACTTTTAAATGAAGGCACCGCTGTTGTGACAAGCAATGGTTGAATTTAGTACCATTCAGTATTTCTTATTTATTTATTTGTTTGTTTGTTTGTTCGTTCGTTCATTTATTTATTTTTATTTGTTAGTTAGTTAGTTAGTAAGTTAGTTTTCCAGAGCATTTGAGCAACGCTACATATTATAACCCATTCACAAAGTATGGCATGTTACGGAGATGTGTACTGTGGCTCATGAATGTGTCTGTCACTCATCGCTCTTTGGCCTATTACGTTACCCACAATCCTCACTTCATAAGTCTTTTAAATTGTATACTATGACCTAATATGATGTATGACTAGAGTGCTATGTACACAATATATATATATATATATATATATATATATATATATATATATATATATATTATATGGAAATAGTGATCATTTGCACTTCAAAGATTTGATGTGTAGCTAGCTACCTGATGTTAGCTAGCTACCTACTAAACAGTTCTTGCTGTGCTCTGCGTATTTTATTTCCCCTCAGCATAAAAGTGTCTATTGATAATTGATTCATTTGTTTGACACATTTGGTTTTCATTAGCACACAAATCTTTGACTGTGCAACACATTATCGTATTTCATTATAGTTTATAGTACTAAACACCAGTCAACTACAACTATTCTCTTTTGCTCTCTTTTAAAGACAAACTAAATCCCACTGCCCTGAAGACTCTTTAGTGGAAATTTTCAGATTTTTACATATCTTACACGTAAGACGCCTTTCATAAATGTTAAATGATCCTACACTTGCATTCAGTATATCACAGCATTGGTTTTTAATTCTTTCTAGTTTTATTTTTTATATTTATTATATTTATATTTATATCATTTTTTACAGAGTATGGCATATTGTTTTGCACATTTGATAGCTACTTTAGACCTTACATGATGTGTTAGCGGCGCAGAACGGCAAATTTAAATTCGATCCTTGCTGCGTTTAAGTTATGACTCCGCAAATTTAGAGCGGGAGGTACAATTGTGTTTTGCTTAAAGCAGCTGAATGGCCTGTGTCTGTCTTGTCTGTAGGACAAACCTTCATAGATATGGGAATTATCATACACACACCAGCATGTTGCACACCCATGCACACCCAAAATGGTCAAACTGGCATCTACTGCAGACTTTCCCTTGATTTGAAATGCATCAGGTCAATATTTAGTTAATACACTTATTCACTTTCAAATAGATGATTTTTGTTGTTTTCTTGTAAGATATTTTTTTGGTTAAAAAATTTTTTCAAGCTTATTTTGTGATATTTAGCTCAAGTAATCAAATTATCTAGCACAAATAGCTTGTCTGGGCATAAATCTCATGATAAATGTGAGTGTCTATGATATATTCAGGAGCTCCTCAAGGGTTTGTTGAATAGTAATGGCATCTTAAATTCCAAAATTGGTTCTACTCTGCAATGAAACCCTGGTTTACACAAAACCTTTGAGGGTTTCTCTAGAAGGAAGAACCATGTGTGATAGTGAGAATCTTTTTTTTTTTAGACTGCAATAATTTGAACCTAATTTCTGACACCCCCCCCCCCCTTTTTTTTAAATCTCATGACCTGATCCTCTATAAAATGTGTAGGAATTCTGCAAAGCAAGAGGCAAGTGGGTTTTTATATAAATAAAATAAAATTAAGTAAGTTCAGATAAAATTACAATTAACATACAATAACATTGCCAACAGTATTGTTGTATACTTGACTTTTTTTTAAATTCTTACAGCATCAGATGCTGACCTACAAACACTTAATACAGTTTTCAAGCCACAAATATATGTACACAAAATTTCACAGACATATCCACAGATAGTGTTATCAAGTCTCTTATTGAGGAACACTCTCTTACCTGGATCCAGGTGTTTCTGGAGGTTCTTTATTGTCTCGGAGTGTGGAGACCCGCAGCTGCGCTGTGAAACCCGCCGTCTTCCAGGATGGGAGTAACCTGCAGGAGGTGTAAGAAAGATAGATAGATGGAAAAAGCAGAGTGATGGTACGAAAGGGAAACACCCATTCTGACGCCATAGCTTTCTGAGTCACGTAAAGAGAGATGAAGTACAAACTGACGTCTAGTAATAAGCCACCCCCCATACCCACACCCCTTGCTGAGCACCCAGGGTGGCAGCAGGGCGATAAGCACCCACTGCACAGAGAGTGTTATCGATAAAGGCCAGTTTACAGCAGGGATACCCCAAAACTGTTAGCATAATATTGTTCCTCGGCTGCCATGGACTGTGGTCTAGTTAAAGTACACAACTTTAGATGAGATGTAGAGAGGAAGAGGCAGTAAAACAGAAGAACAGGACAACTGTGGTGGTTGAGAGGTGTGAAAGTTGTCCATGATGATAGCAGGGTCTTGTAATCAGCATGAAAGCATCTGTTTTTTTGACGTCAACTTGTTTACTATTTGGGGATTCCCTTTTAAGAGGGCTTTCCTTTCATGGTCCTCCTCTGATCAGTTTGATATGTAGTTTTTTCCACTGAGTCATTCACAACTGTAATGATATTGCCAAAAATGTTGCTTGGGTTCATGTTTCTTGCAGTTCATCGTGAGATTAGTGAGTGAAATATAACTATGAGGAAACACGATATGTTGATACTACATCATACACGGTATGATGTAGTATCCAGATGTATAAAATATTCAAGTATGAATAAATTGTACCTGTTTAAAGCCAAGGATGGTTAAGGTCAATGTTCATACTGAAAAGTCTTGATTGTACATGTCTCAATACTTGGTTGAACTTCCTTCTGCTGCAATTACAGTTTACAAAGTAATTCTCAACCAGCCTCACACATCTATATCCTGTGATCCATCCATCTAAATTCTGTAACTCTTATGCAACATAGGGTCACCGGGAGCCTGTAGTCTATTCCAGAGGAACACGAGGGATGCCCTGCAGAGCACAATCGCACACTCACATTTCTACTCACATACAATAGACAATACAGCCTACAATGAATCTTTGGACTTAGGAGGAAACAGGATTACTGTGAGGAAACCTCCGAATCATGTGAATGAAGCAAATTTGCTTCTTGTCTCGTCTTGTCTTCATGTCTTGTCACATACTTTCAGTAGGATTGAATGGTGACTGGGTTATTCTAAGATCTACAAGTTGCTGGGTTTACAATACTCCAGTGTAGCTTGTGTGAGAGTGTAGCTATGGCTGTTTAGGGTCATTGTCCTGTTTGAATCAGTTCAGTCTCTGCCTCATTCTCAGGTCTTTCCAAAATCTCTTTCATCCAGGTAAATTCTCAGTTCCGGGTTATAAATATCCAACCCTAAATCTTTAGACTACTTCTGGCACTGTACACAATTACACAGACTTGTTTAACTAACTGCCATGTTGTGCCTTGAGATTTACCAAATTGCACACAGTTACAGTAGATATATATGTTCCATGTTGATTCATTTATTAATCCACTCATTTTAAGTTACTGTGTGATCCTGGTTAGTGTCACATTGGGGTTTATCACAGAAACACTGAGCACAAGGCAGAGACAAATCCACAATGAGATGCTAATAACAGCATGGGGAAATTTAGCATTGCCCAAACTACTGACATGCATTTAGAATTTGGAAGGAACCCTACACAGAGTTTATAACATGGAAGGAACCCTACACAGAGTTTATAACATGGAAGGAACCCTACACTGGGTTTATAAGGTGGAAGGAACCCTACACTGGGTTTATAAGGTGGAAGGAACCCTACACTGGGTTTATAAGGTGGAAGGAAACCTACACTGGGTTTATAAGGTGGAAGGAAACCTACATAGGTTTTACAAGTTGGAAGAACCCTGCAGGGGTTTATAAGGTGGAATGAAACCTACACAGGGTTTACAAGGTGGAAGGAACGATACACTGGGTTTATAAGGTGGAAGGAAACCTACATAGGGTTTACAAGGTGGACGGAACCCTACATGTGGTTTATAAGGTGAAAGGAACCCTATATAGGTTTTATATGGTGGAAAGAACACTACACATGGTTTATAAGATGGAAGGAACAATACCCTGAGTTTATAAGGTGGAAGGAACCCTACATGGGGTTTATAAGGTGGAAGGAACCCTACATATGGTTTATAAGGTGGAAGGAACCCTACATATGGTTTATAAGGTGGAAGGAACCCTACACAGGGTTTGTAAGTTGGAAAGAACACTACATATGGTTTATAAGGTGGAAGGAACCCTACAGTACATGTAGTTTATAAGGTAGAAGGAACAATACACAGGGTTTATAAGGTAGAAGAAACCCTGCATAGGGTTTACAAGGTGGAATAAACCCTACACAGGGCTTACAAGGTGGAAGGAACCCTACAAAAGTGGTGCAGTGGGTAGAGTTGCTACCTCACAGCTCCAAGGTCCAAAGTTTGAGCCTGGAGCTCAGGTTCCTCTATGGGTAGAAGTTTCTGCACATGTTCTCTTTCTATCTGTTTAGGGTTCCTCCCACCTTATAAAAGCATTTCAGTAGGTTAGCTTATGCTACATTTCCAGAAGGTGTGACTAGCATTCTATTTAACTAAATTACAAAATCAAAAAACTGGAAAATTTCAAGCGTTCTTGACATTATGTGAACGGAAACACATTTTTAGTGAAGAGGGGTTTGATAATTACTTTTGAAGATATTGGTTATAATTCTGAGCTCAGTCACATGGCAAATTAAAAAGGGTGTGCACATTTCTCCCCCACAACCCTGGCCAAAAAAATAATAAATCTGTTTGAATTTCACTTGAATTTTGTTATATTTATTTATGTTATGTTACAGATAAAAAAAAAAAAAAATTGGACAAGATTTCTCTTATGTGCATTTTATATAGGATGAATATCTGAAATTTAAATAAGGGCGTGTAGATATTTCTTGTCCACTGTATAAACCTGAAGCATGAAACTGAAACATGAAGAGTAAAAGAACATGAATAGATAACATATTCAAGGATTATTGATTTATAATTTTAATTCGTTTTTGTTTGTTAGAATGAAGAAAAGCAACCAATCCAACTAAGTGAAAATTAACTCAATGGATGTAAGGTTTATTTTATAAAATCCATTGTTTTTCCATTCTCTTAAAAAGTGCCATTAACTCTGGAATGACTTCATAGCTCAAGTAAGTGAAAAGGTGATTTTTTTTTTTAACAGTACAGAAAAAGCACTTAATCATTATGCGAAAACTGAATTTAATGCGGGAAAAAAATAGTGGGAGGGAACAAATACGGTACAAATATAAAGTCCACACATGCGTATGAAACAGTTTCTTAACAACATTAGTGGGTAGCTGTTATCTCTTTTATTAAAGTAATACATTTCAAACCAGTAGCCTACATGCAGTATCAGCGGCAGTATCAAGTTTTTTGCTATTACAAAAACAGAACCTAATTCGTATGGAAGCCTCTGTGTTAGTGTGATGGTGTATTTGAATTTGAAGTTTGTCTTGTTTGTTGAAGTATTGAAACGTTGCTTGTGTGTGAACACACCCACAGAGTATGCAGTGATAGGCTCTATCTACACAAGGGCAAGCACACTGTGAGGAGTTATTATCAGCTGCCACAGTTCTTCATAAGGCGTACCTACATGTCAAACTGGGTGGTGGAGTGTATAATACACAACAACACACTGTTCCACACATCAGCTTCATATTAGTGTTATAGAGTTATCTTTTATACCGTTAGTATGAAAGTATTAGTATCTTTTATACTGCTGACTGAAACTGAGTCATTATTTTAGTCGGTTTATTTGAATATAGAGTGATAATATGTACGGATAAGCCTGAAAAAATATCTTCTGTTATAATTCATGGAAAAATTGTTGGAGATGCAAATTAACTGATTTGACAGAAACCGCAAACTAATTATCGTCTGAATTCCAGAGTGGTGCTGGGAGGTGATGCTACTGTCCAGCCCACATTTTTGTGTTCACCCATATGAGAGCTCATTGTTAACAGGCAGAAGAGGACTGAGGATGTGATTCAGGTGTAGTCACCAGATGGAAGAGAACAGAGCAGAAATGCAGAAATGACTTGTTTGTTGACCAAAGACACAATCTACTTTCATGTAATTTCTAAAACAGAGAAATGTAGCCTGTGGACATTGTGTTAAATGTATCCAAATAAAAAAAATGATAGATTTTCAAGAAAAAAGTGAACAAACAGTATTGCCACCAGGAGAACTTTATTAAATGAGTAAATGCTATCAAAACAAGGTTCAAGGTAATGTTACAAATCAATTACACCACCTGATATGGATTTAATAAGGAATTTTATTCTGTAAATCAGAGAACCATTTAAATAATGCAGTATCACAAACTTAAGCAGTGGTTCTGCCACTAATGTTTACTTCACATTCATTTACCATCATTTTACTTCAGTACAATATGGCCAGTGTTTGTGTTTGAAAATCTTGTATAATTCTTGTCATGAGCTGATTTTCACAATCAATCAACATTTTGACAATCAACTCAATGTTTCTATTTGTAATCATGAATTCTGTGCTAATTCCACAGTCAGTAGAAAGCAAAGGCTACGGTTGTTTCTAGAGTTACAAGTTCATCAGTAACATTCAGAAAAGTTAGGAATTATCAAAATAAAGCCTCAAATATGAGCTGAAATTCCAAAATATCAAAATAAAATTATATAAATATATATATATATATATATATATATATATATATATATATATATATATATATATATATATATACACACACACACACATAGTAAATAATGTAAAGAAGTTCACTGTATGATAAAAGGTCAATTAATAAAATATAGTATAAAGTTTATAAATGTCTATTACAAAAATATTACAAAAATACAAAAATCAAACAAAAATTTTAAAGTCTAATGCATAGTA
Organism: Tachysurus fulvidraco; assembly: GCF_022655615.1. Taxonomy (NCBI): domain Eukaryota; kingdom Metazoa; phylum Chordata; class Actinopteri; order Siluriformes; family Bagridae; genus Tachysurus; species Tachysurus fulvidraco. The sequence continues at coordinate 16,326,795 of NC_062532.1, read as the reverse complement.
TGATAAAATGTTAACCCTGATTTAAATATAAAAGTAAACTGTAATAAGTATTAAATTAAAACTAAGTTGAATAATGGTTCACGTCATGAGATATGGCTTCAGTGAGTTCTTTGCACATGAGAATTAAATGTAAATTACTGAAAACAAAATCAAACATTCTGAGTGGCTACAAATGTCTTCTTCTTCTTCTTCTACCGCTTATCCGGGGCCGGGTCGCGGGGGCAGCAGTCTAAGCAGGGATGCCCAGACTTCCCTCTCCCCAGACACTTCCTCCAGCTCTTCCGGGGGAATACCAAGGCGTTCCCAGGCCAGCCGAGAGACATAGACGTCAAATGTCATCTTCAAAATTATTTAAAACGTCAAGTTTAAAAGAAAATCCTGAGGAGGATTATCCTGTAAGGAATAGTTCATATTTGGATTTACAAGCATAGAAAGTGACAAGGCCAAGCTCCTTACCAAGCCAGCTTTCTTACAAAGACATTGGAAAACCTGGGCATAAACCCAAATAAGGCAGGTTTGTGTAGAACTAAAGGCAACAGATCTGTGAATAAGAGTAAATAAAGGTTTGAGAAACATTAAACTGAAAAATGATTCAAATATAAAATGTCTAGAATGACAGCTGACTTCTGAGGGTCATGGTTATTTGTCTTAGTGACGTGAATAAAGCACAAAGATTCAAGTTTGCTTATTATGACAGCCGTTTCATGCAAATGAATCTAAGAAATACACTAAAAATAACAAAAATATGATATTACTGGGACAACAGCTGACATCTATGGGTTTTGTTCAGTGCATATGAGCTGGATGCTTGAATCAGTGACCTTAATGCAATGCACATGCACACACGGTTAGAATTGAACAGGTATAATCATTTGATTTAAAGTACACAGTATATAACTGTAGTTCTTGTTATCGACACTTACTTGGGTGACCTTGTTTTCCTCAACATCAACAGGTTCTACAGTATGCGCTGACAGGAACTCACTCATTTTTCTCTCACACTTTTATAGTTTACGAATCCTTTTTATGTGAGCCGCGTAGCATCGCCGGCTAATGTTAGCTCAGCTTAGCTTATGGCTAGCTCTGTTAGCGAAACTACATGCCACATTTTATCCTGTTATAATCCTAGAATCACTCAAACTAAATAGTAAGTGAGTTTTTTCCTTTCTCTCTTTTTTTACTGTGATATATTTATATTTATATAAATTATATGAATATTATATTTGATAATATATTTATATTCTGTATATTTATTTTTAGAATTCATTAAGACCATACTGTATGAAAAATTTGTTTAAATAAAATGCTTGTGATAATAAAGGATTAATAAATACATTTTGCTGTAATAACAGCTCGTCGTATTAGGAAGCAGTAGAGGGCGCATTATCCGCTGTTGATATGTATACAGACACGTCAACTCGTCCGCCATATTGGAAGGGGCGACAATTCTTGGTCTTGATTCTTTGGTTTGAAACCAAATCATGCTGTAACTTTTCCCGTCTTCAGACAGTTTTACATAATCTGCCGAAGTATTTGCAATGTTTGAAAAACCTCAATTTTTTTTTCTTCCTAACAGTTTGGTCTTTATTAAAGCATGACTGATCTTATATGATCTGATAATATTTATTATGCATGTATACAGCTGGACACAGGTGGATTTAGAATTAGAACGCAGCTCTGGAAAATAAACTATTTCCTATTTTTCACTGCTAAAAGAAAGAGGGGAGACAACTGATAAATTATAAAGTTGTTTGAAAACATTGAGCTAATTTAGCTAATTTTACAGGATCTGAAGATGTAACCTTGTGAGCCAGCATTAATGTATTCAATGCGAGTGATTTAAGCACTTATGTATGTCGCTCTGGATAAGGGCATCTGCCAAATGCTGTAAATGTAAATGTGAATGTAAATGAAGATGTCTTAAAGTGCAGGGATTTTGATTTGCCTATGTACATGGTGTAATTGGGGAACAGATCATTGAAGAATATCTGACATGATTATGTTGCTCATGATAAGTTCAGCGTCATAAATAAGCCTCCTTTCTTTCTACAATGACGACAAGGCACTTGAAACAGATCAGAAGCATTAAGAACATAGACAGTAGATCAACCAACAGGACAAATACACACTAATTAAAGGAAATCTAAATAAGTAAAAAAAAATCAGGTATTTTTTAGATGATCTAAACAGATTAGGGTTCTTATGATGCCTCTTAAGCTTTAAGCAGGGCAACACACTTCTCTCTGACATGGAGGCAATATCAGTAGTCAACATGGCCTAGTGAGGAGAGGGGGTGTTATAATCTCAACAACGCATGTGATCATCTTATGACTTAAAGGCCAGCACTGGACAAAGCCACAAAATCAGTTGCTACACCATTGCACAAGTGACATCATTTCACTCCAGAAGATGTCTGGTTAAAGGACATTGTATATTTAACCAAAAGACATTTACCTGCAATTTATTTTTATAGTGCTATGTAACAGTTATTCAGAATAATCAGCAGATCTGTGGTGTAAACAGTTTTAAAATTTTGTAAGGACATATACATATTTGAGTCTTTTTTTTTTTTTTGGCCTGCTTTCACATTTTTACTTCACTAGTCAAACTATGCCATTGCATTTAAAAGCCTTTGTAATTACTCACATAACTACATGTCTTTATTAGTAATTTCACTGTAGAGCATATTTAATTAAGCAACTACTTAATTAACCAATGAATTATGTTGATCGATAGATTGGTTTATTAATTAATTAGTTAATTAATTAAATATGCTCTACAGTAATTAATTAATGGTCAGTACACTTTTTATGACGTTTGTGGTGTTAAAAGCTGTATAAACAACTGGTGTTAAAAGCAGTATTTCTGTATATGGGCATTTCTTCAACTAGGGGCACTTTTAGCCTTGTGAAGTTGAACAAAAAAAGGTCTGTTAGAGGACAAACTTAGATTACAAGGGAAACTGTTAATATTTTAAATTTTTTCCGACCTGCAATGAACAAATGTCATTTCCACCACATCTCAATATACTCGTTCATTCATTCATTCATTCATTCATTCATTCATTCATCTTATTCATTTTCTACCGCTTATCCGAACTTCTCGGGTCACGGGGAGCCTGTGCCTATCTCAATATACTGTTATTTAAAAAAAAATGTGTTATTAAAAAATAGAATAACTTATGCCACTCAAGAATTGCCTAAGATCATTTTTGTAACTAGTTTTAACAGTTTTTCCACAATGTACATTAATTATATATTTGTTAATTAGCTAAATGAACTGCCATAAGGACCAAATGCTGAACTGTACACCTGTCACACTCTGAAATTTAATATTAGTTTGGGTAAGAGTTTATTTGAAAATAAATAACTTGAATATTTATACTAAGTAGAGCACAATATCATAAATTGTGGATAAATTTTTAATCTGTGATGAGAACTTTTTTAAATATTTAAAAAAAAGTGTGTGGTGATGGAAATGACAGGGTGGTGGTGGAAATGACAATGAATGTAACGTGAATGTAGAGAAACAGTAGATATATTTATTAGAAAAATACTTAAACTCATAACACTCATTAAACTCAATTCACAGAGTCATTAAACAAACTCAGCACTACACTAAAACAGGTGTGGTTGATGTATAAAACTGAGTTTTGTCTCACAGATGAACGGTTACAGTGCAAAATGTTTGGGTCCCAGGGTCAAAGGTTGAGATTTCCAATTATTTGGCTTCACAAATGGTACATTCCTTGTACATACATTGCTTGGTATAGTTTGGCGAATAGCACAGGGATACAATCAGATCTTCAATGTTGCTGCTTTTAATGCTTTTAATGGTAAAGCAGCTTGTCTGCCCTGCAGATTGGCATGTGTCTTGCAGAGGCATGTGTCTCTATCCTTAACTGTGGGCTTTACAATCCAAAACGGACGTCTCTTACAGAACTCACCGTTAGAAATTCTGATGTCAGGATGGATACTCCTTCCTAAACTTTCCAGTTTTTCCAGTTTTTCCAGAGGCTCATTCAGGAATCGTTTGTCTTTTTGTCTTTTTGTCTTTTTCTTGGTCACAGTATCTTTTTTACAGTTGATGCTCTGCTATTCTCATCTCTTTCTAAGAATTGTTTTATTTTTTCTTCTGTGGCTGGGCTAATGCTGTTCGTTTGTTTCGTCCGTGTGTAAGTAAATGCTGTTGTCCTTTTTTCGTTACTTCTCATTCTTCTGGGTGAAAAGCCAAATTCCCTTTGGGCCATTTTCAGTAGTCGATACTTCTTAAGCACTTTTCCTGCCATTATTTTGGAAATTATGTGTTTGTCCCTGTCTGGGTGGAGATTTTTATATCTGTCTCTCAATTCAGTGATCAGAACATTGTGAAAAACTAAAGTTCTTCGTAGAGTGCTAGCTGCTGTTACCATTTGCTGTTTGGATTTTGTATTTGGAGAGTCAGCCTGCCTCATTTTTTTCATCAGTCTCATATACCTCTGGCGGTATTTCTGTGCCTTTCGCAGTGGTGTGGTGGTGGAAAGGTAGGCCTGCATTGTGAGGGTTTTTTAATCTCCTCTCATCTATTTCTTTGATATATTCTCCATTATTTCCTTTGTTTGCATTGCTCCTGTTTTGACAGATCTGCAATTGCTTTTACTACTCCCTTTTCCTTTTTCCTCAGGTATCTCTCTCTGTCTCTTTTAAGTCTCTCTTCATATTTTATAGGGTCAACTTTTATTTTGTCCCTATAGACCTGTGACCTTTCTTTTGTTGTCTTAGGTGGCATTTTAAAAATAGATAAAATGAAATCAATTAATATAAAAGTAATATAGGCTAATTTAGAAATAAAAATATTATAATATAAATATAAAAAGTATTGTAATATATTATAATATAAAAAAAGTATTACACAAATCTACTCTCACAATCCATATCAATTGTACTTTTTAACCTTAAATGTCATTTCCACCACATGCTGTCTTTTCCAACACAAAGGGCAGTGTGGTGGAAATGACTGTGGTGGAAATGACATTTCTGTAGTTTTTTGTGAAAAAATGGAAGATAGCTTCACTGATTAGCTTTAAATTAATACTTGCATGTGATGTATGCAAAATACTCTTATTTAACTTAAAATTTTTAGCTTTTTAAAAACACCCTTGAAGGTACAGCATGTTTGGAAATAACGTAGAATAAATATATTAACTGATCTAGCAATATTTACCTTGATTTTTCTTCATTTGTTGTTGGTGAAAATTTAAAATTCCCTCCAAGTCCATCAAACCACCTAAACAATCTTTCACACAAACTTTTTAAAGGGACAAAAACATAAAGCATTGTGGTGGAAATGACACCAATACTGTGTGACAGCTATATTTTGTATAAAAAGTAATATTGATAGTAGTCTCACATTAATTAATATAATGTATTTTAATCATTTTACTAGTGTTTAATTCAGGTACATTAATAGTTACCAGATAAGTCATATTTTTAAACTGTATTTTCATTGTTGAAGTTTAAAAGTCTTGGTGTGTGACAAGGAGAAAACAGTGATTTTGGCACCTATAAGGAGGTTGGAAAGTATGAAAAAATCATAATAGAAAGGTAGTAAATTTTTTTAAAGGTGTTTTTATTGATAGTTTGACAAAGAAAAAAGAATTTGTCAAAAATGAATGGTATTTTTTAAAATATGATCAAAGAACACAAAAGTGCCCATAGTCTAAGAATCACCCATATATGTATATAGAAGGTGAGCACTAAAAAGTAAGTAAGTAAAAAAAAAATAGGCTTCTTTTCCATTATTAATGCTTTTGTTTATTTTTTACACTTTTACATTCTGTTATTTGAATCCAATTACAGATCCATTTACATATTTTTGCCTATTGTATATCAGGAGATTTTTTTTTTTTACTGCCTTTAATAAATCTGTGCAATAAAGCAGAGATTTCACATAAATCATCGGTTCACATAAACTAGACAAATGAAACAAAACACATGGGACTGTTGTGGTGACGGTCATGCTAATAATCCATTGTCATAGACAGTTGCACTGCCAATTAAGATGTCAGAGATGTATGACGTAGCTAAGTAATCTCTCAGAGAGCCTGTCTGGGTATAAAAAGAGAGATCCATAATCCTAATGAGCATGTAGCTGAGTTGGAGTTGTCAGGTAGCGCAACACAAGATTCCCACGTAAGTCAATTTGCCACGAGAGACCTGATACAACAAAGAAAGCAAAAACACAAGAAAGTAAAAGCGGTGATTTAGATTTCAAATACATCATGGGAAACAGCAAGAGCAGCGCTTTGTCTAAGGAGATTCTGGAGGATCTAAAAATGAACACCAAATACAGTGAGGCTGAGCTCAGCGCTTGGTACACCACGTTCCTGAAAGAGTGCCCTAGTGGGCGCATTAGTAAGGAGCAGTTTGAGGGCATCTATGCTAGCTTCTTTCCTGATGCTGACCCCACTGCGTATGCAAGGCACGTTTTCCGCAGCTTTGACCTCAACGCTGATGGCACTCTGGATTTTAAGGAGTACATAATTGCATTGCATTTAACGTCCTCAGGCAAAACTCTGCACAAACTCGAGTGGGCTTTTGCTCTGTATGATGTCGATGGTAATGGAACCATCAGCAAAAATGAAGTCCAGGAGATTGTGAAGGTGGGTAATTGTGTATATTGTCTAGCTGTTTAAAAAACAGTGTGTAACAGTAATACCAGTGTTTACACCGTTTTAGTATAATTTACGTATAATGGATTTAGTCTTTATTCTTTGGCTTAGAGTTAATGCATCTTTGAATCAATTTATTTCATATGATTGTTATTTATTTTTTAATTCTGCCTAAATCTAGGCAATTTTCAATATGATTCCTGTTGAGGACCAGACAAAACTTCCAGAGGATGAGAACACACCAGAAAAGAGAGCAGACAAAATATGGAATTTTTTCCAAAAGAAAGAAAATGGTAATTACAATTTGTATGGCCTAATAAAAAAATATATATAGGAGTGCATGACACCAGAAATAAAGCCATATTACTGTAAATGATATTTTATCTGTAGTTTGTCCATGTGGTAGAAGCATACAAATCTGTATACAAGTGTTTAACGTTTAGTTTTTATTAGAATATTAGCCACTAATGAAAATATCATGTTTTCACATTGTTTCATTGGCTTTGCAGATAAGATCGCAGAAGGCGAGTTCATTCAGGGAGTGATGGACAACAAAGACATTTTGAGGTTGATACAGTTTGATGAGCCAAAGAAGATACAGGACAAACTGAAGGAGAAGAAGTTATAACATTCACACTGCTTTCTCCTGAGACTGCTCTTTTCCTGTTTACACAGCTAAACTCCTATGCCACTCTGGCACACTTTTGCTCAAGAGGATCGTGTGTGTGTGTGTGTGTGTGTGTGTGTGTGTGTGTGTGTGTGTGTGTGTGTGTGTGTGTGTGTGTGTGTGTGTGTGTTTGTGGGGTGCATGTGTACTGTCTAACACAGCAGAACTACATCCCTGACCAATCGTCTGTATTTCTATCGCACAAATTATTCAAGCCCATTCGACCCACTATAGGGCCATGCATGTACGCAATTCAATTCAAATTCATTACTTAAGAATCTACTATGTTTTTATTTGTTTTATTTGTTTCTAATAACATGGATGTATAGAGAAGGGAATGAGAAAGCAATTAGGCTCAGATTAGTAATCCCCTGGCATAATCAATCCTCTTATTATCTGAAGGTCAATCCAGGCAAACTCTCATTAGCCAATGGCAGTTTTAATTTCGGTAGCTTATATTTATTTGTTTTAGCCTTTTTATATTGACAACAACAAAGTACACGAAATTTTATTTAGTCATTTTTTGTTTTTGTTGTTTTTGGTTGTTGTTGTTTTTTTTTTTTGGGGGGTGGGGGGTGGGGGGGTGGGTGGTTGGGGGTTGGTTATTTTAGCCAACTACAGCTAATGAATTTATGAATTTAGCTAAACTTTTAGTCTTTTTTCCCAAAGAAAGTATGCATTAATATCTAATTTCTTCTTGAATGGAACGTTGGATTGTATTGTTGGATTGTGCTGATCAGAAGAGTCTATTACAGAGCAGTGTGCATGGCCACATCTCCTCTTGTCTGACCTCTAACCATGTGTATTAATGTCATTTATTTCCATGTTCAAGCACGTTTGGCCCGGGAAGTCGGTGGTGGTATTGGTATGTTCGTCTTGATTTTAGTTGTTGAAGAAAATATCCTCACATTTTGTCTTTGACAGTACAAGAGTGGAGGATTTTGGTTTTGGTTATTGTTTCTTTTTCATCCAGGTAAAAGTAGTTCTTGACAAACTTACTCTATAGCAAATGAACACTGCCATTTGGCTCTCTTCTGGATTTGTATTTACAAGGTGGTTGTATATGGATTTGCTTGGTCTCCATATCTTGCATCTCAAACATTTGTCCTCAGCTGTTTATATATTATATATACTGTAAATGCATGACAATCCTACAGTTATTTGATTACTACTTTTGTTTTTGCCTTGATATGATATTGCATGTGTTAGCAACAACCTTATTGTCAGATATTTCCAAACTAATGATGGCTACAATCAGTATCGCTAGCAATATAGGGATTTGTTCCTGTGTATTTAGGTTAGTCAGTTAATAATACTTAGCTCATACTGTATGTGTGCAGATTTGTCCATGAATTTGAAAAAAAAAAAAAAAAACATAAATTTTGGTGTTATACAAGCATTGGATGCTGAACTATGTTGAAAAATGCTGAAATAAATGATAATACTCTCGTGTAACAGTTTTCAAGTAAAACAGGATTCTCTGCTAAACCCTCAGCATTTGCTTTTCTGCTTTGGGGTAATGGTGAGAAATGCATGGGCTTATTTCTTTCTTTGGATTAGGGTGGCATGCTGAGCTGCTGGAGTTGATTGGATGTGGTGAAGTTGTAGGTTAACTGGTGCCAGAAGGCTAGGTTTCATCTACTTAAAGGGATCAGTCCGTCCCAATCACAATGACTGGGTTATTAAGGTGAGGTAAGGTGAAACGGGTTTGACAAAGATGTTATAGTCCTGTTCTTGTTGTCATGGGAAATAAAATGTAGTTGAAATAATTTGTTATTTTTATTTCTTTATTTTGGTGATTTCATGGGCATATTCAACGGAAACATGATGGTTCCATAAACATCTATTAATGGGGACTATTAATTTGAAAGCAAATGAATCAACAATTACAGCATAATATAAAAAAACCCACATATAATTACATACACAGACAGTTAATGTAACATTTTAAATACACAGAATGCACAATGTGGATGTTATGCCTCATGTAATTCAGAAATGGACAATACTAGACATGCAGAACCATGTAAAGGCAAACCAGCTACATCCAATGGTAAGCAACAGAGCAACGGTAGTAAAAAACAAAGAAACAAAAAAAAAGCATTTTATTTAAAAAGAAAAAAAAAAGCTTCTGTGTACTACATGAAAATGTCTGATCGTGTGCCCTATTTGATTTATTTAAACAAACGACTCTCTTCAAACCCATAGTACTTTTGTTCCTTTCATGAGGTGAGACAGATTTACATCAACCCCATACACTCCTTGCATTGATTTATACCTACACATACACTTACAGAAAGACATTATCACGGAGTAACAATGAAATGTAGTAAAAACACGCAGCTGCTTTCGCTGTAGACTGTTTTAGAGAATTTAACTCACAGCTACCAGTGTCATGTTTGTCCCTCATATATCATTTAACTTTAAATGCTTTTCCCTGTATGTAGACTGACTCGATAGGTGCTTAATAAAAAATTGAATTTAAAATAGCAGAAATGTTTTAAATGGCTTTTCTGTACTTCAAATTCCTATGTGCTGCATATCTAAATTTTGTCCAATTTTCATTGGGCCTCATTTAGTTTTTTTTAGTAAAGGTTGTGTAAATGCTGCTGCAGGCCAGTACATGCTAGATGTTCCCATCAGATTTATTAACGTTTTGAAGATACATGTATATGTTAAGAAATGCCAATTAGCCATAAATTAGCAAACATGTTCACATGACATAGCTGTTTTACATACATACAAACTCTAGAAAAGGAAAAAAATCACAAGCGCTGACAACATGATTTACATCACGGTAAATAAGCACCTTCTATGTGTTTTATAAGCTGCTATTATATTTATCCTATATTGCCTATACAGGTCTTGTTTCAATCAATTATGGGATTTGAAGCAAATCACTTGAGGTTTTTTTTCCTCAAACTCCATTCACGAATACATCGTTTATTGGGTAAATTTACTCCTGTGATGGATTTACAAATGAATATATTCATATCCAGCTTGAGAAACAAGACCTGCTGTGTGAAAACAGTGAGAAACTTCAAACTTCGATGCATTTTGCCAATATAATCTAAATGCTTTCAACCCTACAGTGTACAGCTGCCTAGCACAAACGGCTCTTCGTTTAAAAATGTTTGAACGAGGTCTCAATATGTGATCAATTCCACATAAACTCAACAACTCACAAGAATTTGGGTAGAATTTGCTTATAACATTTGCAGACAAAACAAAACAACAAAAAAGAAAGGAACACAACAGACATATTTACAACTACATTATGTATAGACAGAAAACATATCATCAACATTCCAAGACATAACTTCAGGCACTAGAAGGTGTACATTATACACACTTAGATGATTTAGAAATCTTAAGGGCTCTTCTGTTGTCCCTCTGGGGGACTCCTTAAAGGTTCTATGTAGAACTATACAACAGTAGAGAACCCTTAATTTATAATAAAGCCTAAGAGCGTACATAATACAAATGATCATGTTACATCTACTGACAACTATACTGAATATTACAGTACATTTAGATGTACTGTAAAATGTGATAGTCTTCTTCTTCTTCTTCTTCTTCTTCTTCTTCTTCTTCTTCTTCTTCTTCATCTTCTTCCATTAAAACAGTTTCTACACGCAACTCTAAAGTTTATCCATAATACCAGCTTTAGTAACTTCTCCAACTATACTTGAAATGAAAGCAGAATGAGATTATGATGTTCCACAGAGCTGATTATGTTCTGCATAAAGAAGTTTCTTGGCTTCGCTTGAGGAAAATTTCATATGATTGGGATTACAATTGCAGTATTTTGCAAACACATACTTTATGAAGACAGTGAATGATTTGAATTGTTTACACAAATATTATTCTGTGGATGAAATAGAACTATTCATCACCACATTTTTTTCGAGAAGTACACATGCTTCTTTGCAAAACGTAGTCTGCAAAAATATTTCTAAAAAATATTCATACCTAGATAATGCATTTTGTTCAGGCTCCTTTTCAAGAAGATTTTGTCAAAGATTTACGTTGGGTATGAATATAATATCGTTTTCAATTTCTCATCGCAATAAATTCTGTTCTTTTTCTTTTTCTTTTTTTTTACTACATTACAGATTTAACAACATAACTATACAATGACACTATAATAGAATATTATTTTCACAATTTCTACAAATGGGATCATGCTGGTTATTTAGGTTAAAACTACTGTCTTTTTCAGACTGCAGCTGCTTTTTCTGGTAGAAAGCATTTTTAAACATGATAAATGACTAATAAGTTCTTTTCTTTAAACCATTATTGTACAGAAACAATGGTCTGATTTATGCATGCTTCCATTATGTCTTCATATTTAGGATTTTGAATGTGATTCTATGAGCAACACGAAATGTTGCCTCAATGTAGTTAACTGTAACGTTTTTGTTTTTTTTAAGATTTTGTTGCTGGCATTGTGTACAGTATATAAATATGTACTTTCGAATCTAACATTGAAATGTTAGTGCTGTAAAATAATGAGATTTGTGTGTTGATGATTGAGGCTGGTGAATTTCTATTCATGCAAAACAAAGTGCTGAGTAGGTTAATGCACTCCGCCTCGGAATTATTTGATATACATAAATGACATCTCCACTCTTTGTAAAATTTGTTCATGTTTGTCCATGGAAAGTACAGTATAAGAATACAAATGCTGGACTGAGTGGGACAATGCGGTATAGCTTTGGCCAAGAACTTGATGTGTGTACAGACAGACAGGCAGACTTGACTAGTTTGGCTGTAGTGTGTAACGCATGTGTGCGTGTGTGTGTGTGTGTGTGTATGTGGTTGTCTTCTATTATAAGGTTAGTGTCCTTAAATGTCCATGTCCACCGGTCTCAGATCCCCTGTCTTGTGCTCCCGCACCCACAGCTCTCTGTCTTTGGCTGGATCCACACTCTGGAGGAGCTGGTCCACCGGCTCCAGGGTCTAAAACACACAAGTCAGAACTTACTCTACTAAAACACGTCTGTAAAATGATGCTTGCTCTACAATATGGTGTTGTACTGTAGACTGGGATAGTGGACATCCTACAATATATTAGAATCTCATAACTCCAGCTAATATTACTTGATGATAAAGTCTGATGTTCCTGTTTTATCTACAGTAGAGACATATGTAAATATTAATTTTTCATTAATATATTCATTATTCAGACTGAACAAAAAAAGTCATGTGAGTGGAAGGCATTTCTGTACTAATATGAATGCTTGTGGGACAAACAAAGACCAAGTTACATGATAGTTTTACAGTGTTTATTTATGACATGCTGAATAAACTGGTATTTCTACCTCTGGGTTTTCTCCCCAGGGTTTTCCAATGTTTCTGGAGGCAGAGTGGTTCGTATTTAATTAAAAAATAATTGTGGTTAAGGCCACTCCGTCATCAGGTTTAAATCTGGATACAGATAGAAATAGGAATATTTGCAGCACTAAACAGATACGTAAACAGATAATAGCATTGTGTTACACCCTAATCTACAGACTTGAATATAACTGAAACAGTCATCTTCATTCAAGAGAGTATCACAGTGCTTAAGTGTCATGGTGTATTGCAGAGATCTCTCTATTTATTACTGCGTCTAACACTAATACTTGGGGGCAGCCATCATTAAATCTGTAGCTTTCACTGATGCATGCCCACAACACTTGTTTATTTAGCCCTTGCTTGGACACCCTGGTGACCGAAGAGCTAAGTGGCAGGATTTGCTAAAGCATTTAGCCCTGGGTGAAAGATGTGGAGCATGCACTTTTAGTAACAGGATCAGTAACTGGATCATGTATAATCCCTTAGCTGACTAGTGAGCTGTACATTCAAAATGTGTGCATAGACTACGAAGTGCTGCAACTGATTGGAGCATGATGCTGTGTGATGAAATTATTTCTATGGTGGCCTGGAAAAAGATTTCACATAGTGAAATGTTGACATTGTCTCCTATATAAAGTTTTTGACAACTACAGGTTTTTCTGAACTGAAATAGATTTGTGAAATAGATATCTGTTAACCCCTAAAGTGAAAAAGGTGAAAACTGAATTGAATACCATCACATGACATTGATTTCTGATTTTCAGGAAACCTTGAAATGCTTAGAAGCCTAATAAAACCATTTCTACATCATTTTTGGGGAGATGTGTTGTAATTTTTGGACTATAACTACAGTAGCCAATGTTCAACATGAAGTGAACCGTGAACTGTGTACTGCATGCTGTAAGAACTAGCTTATAAGGGCATAACTACTCACACTTTGGTTGAACATGTCTGTCTCACGGCGTAGAGTTGTGTACTGGACCAAGTGCTGCTGTATCATTTCCACCCTTTCTACCTCGAGCCTTTCCAATTCCTGCAGAAAACAATCGGACTTGAAACAGTTGGCATATAATATTCTATATCTTAGAATTTTAATATAGTTATAAGATGTTCAATGATACAGGAATCTACTGATTATTTAATTCTAACCAGACAAGGTGAGGTATGAGATTTTAGATAATGGATGACTAGTTTAATTACCAAACTTGTAGTGACCATCTCTTCAAACCACTTAGATTGGGCTTGATTGTAGAGGTCCACACAGCGCATCAGGTCATCACCTATAGCAGGAAAAACAGACATTCATGTTCTTACAGAGCCGCTGACTTTGAGCCATTTTACACCAACAGGGGGCAGCTCATACTTAAAAACACACGAAGAACCCTACAACCTTATTTAACCCTACAATTTAAGTGGTACATCCATGTGTATAGGAATCAGGTGATGATTTTATATATGTTTGCCTAAATAATTGCGACAAACCTGATAATTGACAGCAGGTAGGCAGCATCTAATCATGAATGAGGTTTTCTATTTACAGTGTGAATTGTGCGTACTGTGTGTGTGTGTGTGTGTGTGTGTGTGTGTGTGTGTGTGTGTGTGTGTGTGTGTGTGTGTGTGTGTGTGAGTAAGGCTACACTTCTGAGCTCATCTGCACAAAAAAGGAAAAAGGCAGGTGAGATGTTGACACTTCCACAATTAAATGTGCAATGTACGTCAGAGTAGGAGAAGGAGTTCACGAAGGATTGCTGCTTGCTGCAAGGTGTTTTGAATTTCCAAGTTAAATGCAGCATTAGTGTATAGTGTACTGCTACTACTGAGTTGAAAATAAACTTGCCTAAATATTCCCTCCCCGTGAATTCCATATTGTTTAGTGTTACCTGGAAGTGAAATGGATTTGACTTTGGATTTGATGAGATTAGAAATGCCATGAGTCTTACAAGTTCAAAATATTTAATTCTAGGCTCAATAGCTCAAAATTTGTAGCTCTATTTATAAATAAAAATAATTCATAATGCTGAGGTTGCTGAAGCATTTGGCATTGTCTGTGTCAAATGCTTATTTAGTTCTGGTGCAATCAATTTCCATTAAAATCACATACTGTAATTAGCTTATTAAAGCAATTAAAATGTCCCATCTCAGTATCCTGTCCAAAAAGAACCTAGAGTTCGTTAGAGAACATTTCTAAACAAGCAGCATCCTAAAGACCAGGATAACAACTATCTAGGACATATTTCTGGAAGTTTATCAATCAGTGTTTGGTTATTAAAAGAACAATTTTAAGCATCCCTTAAATCAATTACCATTAAATCCAATATTTATATTTAAAAATGGCTATACAGTAAATGGAAATAATACAGCAAACCAGCCAAAAATTACCTGTGTCCAAGTAAACACCTCTGTTCAAATAATAGGAACCAGGTTACAAGGCATTCAGTGATTGATAGTAAGAAATACTCACAATAGCAGCTGGTATACACCGGCTACATACTATATATTACATGGGCACTGAACTACTATAATAAGATCTGTCTGTGTATCACTTAGATATCTGAGATGATCTTATGTTATTAAAATCCATCACATTCTTCACATTCATTGCACACCTCAGTGTTCAGACCTCAGAATTATCTAAAGACTTAAGCGCTCAGACAGGGTGGAGATGTCTCTAAGTTAATTATAGCAACTATACAGTATAGTAAAACTGAGAAGTGCCTAAATGTTATGGGCATTCCCCAAAGCCGACTTCTAAATTCAGTGCCACAAGGTAGAGCCCTGCCCGGAACTGTTTTTATAAACCCGCACACGCCCGCTCCCGCTGAATTTCTGACCAGGACCGCCCGCGCCCGCAAGCTGCGTGTTCCACTCCCGCCCGCACCCGCAATGTTTGTGTCCACTCCCGCCCACTTCCGTGGATTTTTTCTTGAGAGCTTGTGAAAATTTTGATTGTATACAAATGATCAGACTAATTATTAGTCCAGTTATATCCAGAATAACAGAATTAAACATGATTGCATTTAAATAAGATAAATTAATACTAATGCTAATATTAATCTTCTTTTCAACGTCATGTGTTGACTCCATTCTTATTATTAGGCTACACGCCAAATCCCACTGGGTCCCGCGGATCTCCCGCTAAATTTTCTTACCGCCCGCTCCCGCCCGGGGCAAAGGTGAAACCGCCCACTTCCGTGAGATTTGTGTTGGGTCCTGCGGGAGCCCAATCCCAATGCAGCCCTCTACCACAAGGTGCAATCTAATCAAAATAGAAATCTAATGCAATCCAATACAAAAGAAATAAAATGAGCAAAAGTAGGAGCTTCAAGACAGAGAAATGTCAAAGATAGACGACAAGTTTATATTATAATCAAGTTAGTTTTATAAGCCAGTTTGGATCATTAACCTCAGCCTTTATGGCTAAGACAAAGAAAAAACTAATCATTCCAATGTTCTTGTAGTTCAGTCCATATTCTACCCAAGGCACAGAAGTTGTTGTATTTTGTTGTATTTCTTAATGAAATTCATGTCTTTGGGCAATGAAATACACAGGATGGAATCATTCTTGACATCCAGAGAGGTAACTGCAGTCAGGTACATAATTTCAGCAACATGAATCAGCCCCAGATATACCATCCAGAGGTCATGAAACATCTGGTATCTTTCTTCCTGGACACAAGCTTTAGAATGTTAAAGACTCCTCACCCTTTGATTGGCTCTTCACCCTTGTGTGTATACACACATTGTGTGCCAGCTCCCCATGAGAAAATAAACAATAGAACCCTGACGCAATTAGATTTTGTGAAAAGATATCTCTGGATTGAAAAATGTTCATGTAATAGATAGCAATAAAATAGATATTAATAGAAATGGAAATAGAATGTTATTACAGAGCAGATAACTTTCCGTGCATATCTAGGCACCAGCTTTGAATATGTCCCTGTGCACTGTCTAATTCAAGACACCAAACTGATCTTCTTTGTATGCCACACACTACCTTCTGCCTGGGCTCTGACTGGGTTATAATACTCTCCCACTGCGCATCAGGCAGTTCACAGCTTAGAAAAGCTGCATCCTGCAGGTTTCTACATCCCCTCCTGTTCAGCGGTGTTGACTGGCCAGCATTGAAATCTAGTTCCGATAGTCCTCACTTTGTGAGGCTAAACTTTTGTAAGCTTGACTGCTTTAAGGCTATTATGCCAGAGTATCTGCACCGGATCTCTAGTTATCAGCTGTCTGGATTGGACAGAACCTGGTTCATTTAAAATGTTTGATTTTGGCAATGAAACAAGAAACTCTTCTACAGGCACAACAATGTTTGCTAAATGGCTCCAAACTGGAGTGGCATATGAAAAAAAACTGTTTACTTATGTCTAAATAAGGAACATTAGATAATGTCAGGCTTATTTCAGGGGCAAATTTCAAGAGGAGGAAATGAAGAGGAGTGCAGTTAGACTTGAGCTCGGTATACAGAGAAGGTCTTATGAAAAAGGTTCTTATACATACTGCAAGATTTTTTTTATATGCCATGTCTAGATTCAGTACACGATGGTTAAGTAAAGCAAAGTCACTGAAAACTGGGATCTGAACGGTCGCTTAGTGGTTATGATCACATTGGAAGTCAAAAAGCAATAAATGTGAAGTTGTTAAAAAGTCTCTGACCTGCTTGAGTGGATTTTCTTCGGGCCTTCTTGATGTCCTCTTCCGTCTTGTTGCTTAGTTTGATCTCCAGTTGCTGCGTCTTCACCTCCAGGTCCTTCTGCCTATCTGCCAGAGCCTTACGGGCCTACAGCCACACAGGAAAAATGATGTCAACTAATTATGTGGCAGCAGTACGATACATTGAATCATGCAGATACAAGTGAAGCGCTGCATAATATATGTTTACATCAACAGTCAGAACAGGGGAACTTATGATGACGATGATGATGACTGTGGCATGGATGTTGGTGCCAAATGGACTGGTTAAATTTTTTTCGAATCTGCTGATCTCATGTTATTTCTATAAACAACCACCTATTTAGTTTAGAGAATGGTATAAAATGGAACACCAGTTGTTCTGCAGGTGGAGATTTGCTATTAATAATGCATGTTAGAGAAGAATGTCCAGACTTGTTCACGCTGACAGGAAGTCTACAGAAATTCAAATACGCGCTTTACAACTGTGATCAGAGAAGCATCTCAGAAGACAGGATATGTGGAGCTATTAGACCAGCCAATATTTTTCCAATCCTTGATTGCCCATGTTGCATTGCACTAGTGTCTGTAATTGCATGAATGAACAGGAATATAGGTGTTTCTATTAAAGTGACCAGGAGGCATAAATACCATTAGATAGATAACATTCTCCATGTGACACTAGAACAGCATTTTCTCAGAAGCTTTCAGAATGATCTACACACTACAGTATGTCAATCTCTCCACTCTTAAACCAATGTTTAGCTGTTGTTTTCTGGTGGGAGGATCACACTGATCATTTTCATGAGTTGAGCCCAATGCCTCACACAACCACCTGCTGTAGATGAGGAAATCTGGGCACAGATACAGTATAGTGAGGTGGTAGTGATGCATACAGCACAATCTGTTATCGTTCTGGTTGCTTGTTTAAATTTGGGAAACGTGTAAAGATATTTGAGCATGAAGGAAAATGTACACCTGAAAACCTGTACATTTAAATTATGTCAGATAAAATTTTACTGAACAAACTTTACATCATAACGGTGCTATGGTTCATGTCATAAAATATCAAGTCAACTCCTGTCCAGTTGTAGAGCACTGTTATGTAACCATTGCTGTATAACATAAGTGTGCCATGTTTAGCATATGTTTTATTACATACAGTATATTATGGTTCATACCTTACAATTACCATCAGAACAAGATACATTCAAACATGGCCAAAGACAATAAAAGACAATAATTATTATTTATTATTTGTTTTAATTTACTAAACACAATAAAAGTCAAGCAAACAAGATCCCACTTAGCAAAGAATCGATATGTGATATAAGCTGTAATGACACCAATGACACGTAATGACGTCAGACATTTATGTCATGACAATGTCAATAAAATGCTTCATCACTTTACTTAATCAAACACGCTGCAATCACACAAGTACATGAATGTGTATGAAATGTGTGTATATAACAAGGGTTTCTCTACAGGATTGGTACTACAGATATGATTAGTTGCTTCTTCCTGCTGCTAGGCTTTGCCATATTTTAAAGAAGATTTGTTTGGACCAGGGACAGAGTTACTATCTCATACTATCTATAATCAGATAAGATCGTCTTTCATTTCATCAGGCTACATTACAAAATGACCTAAATCATAAACCGTATGCATCATTTTAAAACATGCCCTAATTAGAGAATCTAGGAAATAATACAAAGTACGTTAGAATTGCACTCATATCACTTCATGTAAACTGTGAAAACGGAAGCTCACATCGGCACACGGTGTGTTTATGATAGAATTACTTCACCCTTACAGAATAGAAAGCCCTCGGTGTATTTACAGAGAAAACTTTTTACATTAAATCATACCTTCTCTACAGCAGCATAACGACTGACCAGCTGTTTCCTCAGGTCAGCAATGTGGTGGTCGTATTTCTTCATGTCCTTCTTGAAGTTGTCCCCTCTGAACGTCAGCAGTGGTTTCTCCACCTCACACTGAAGCTGTAAGGCAGACGTAGGAAGGTTGGTGCGAAGAGAAAAAAAAACTCATTACGCTCACAAACGGCCCTTAACCACAGCCCACTCTCCCCACAGTACCGTCATCCATACACCTGTGTAGGTGTAGGTCAGTGTAGGTGTTGTATCCACACAAGTGCATGAGTGTGTGTGAGATGTGTGTTTATGTGTATGTAGGAAAAAGGACCCAAGAATCTACAGCGAATCAGGATTTTTAGAGGGAAGTTGTGTATATCAATGTTTGTATACTACTTTGAGTGCTGTCAGTGTCCTACAGGATTTGTGCTGCAGATATAATGAGTCCTTTCCTGCTGCTAGGCTTTGTTGTATTTTTTTTCTTTCTTAATTCATTGGGGAGGTTTATATTAGGGACAGAGTTACTGTCTCAGCAACAATTACTGCATTCTGAGAGAACACCAAACATTTTCTTGGTGTATCTAGAGTCAATAAAGCAGATAGGAGAAAGAAAAAAAAAATTCTGTCATTATAAACATTAAAGAGATTTTACACAAGCCCTTCCAAATATTTGTGTGCATATATCTGGACAGATTGTCCTTTTACCAGCAATTTTTTTTATAATGCTCTATTTCACAGCATTATATTTTCTTTAAATGCATATTTTAACACTTTTAAGACAATATTATGTTTTACTGAATCCCACCTTTGAGGAGAATTTGAGATGGACATCTGCTTCATCAGCAAAACTTTTCTTTAGCTGTGACCAAGCCTCTCCAAGTGTCCTAAACCAAGCCAGAATATCCACTGCAGTGAAATAAAGCTAAAATACATCTAGACACACATATACTTCATTCATTCACCACACACACACCCACACACATATATATCTCCGCCATCATCTGGCTCTACATACCCCTCTTCTTGGGCAGCAAGCGGGATCTGGGAAAGCTTGGAGAGGTTCTTGGCGTACTCTTCCTCAATCTTTATTCTAATGAAGACAGAATGTACAGCAAATATGGTCAGGTCTGGTAACATGATGTCCCAGAGTTACAGTACTGCAACCAAATAAATAACTGAGCATTTATCTGAGATATAATATTAAAACTGCTGGCTACATCTGCTGAATTACAGTGTTTCTGTTAATGATGTAATGAAACACATAGTATGGACATGAGATGCACATTTGATAAGAGGTATATACTATGAGAATAAGCCATAGGCAGAGTTGTGTAATAGGGCAGCCTTGTTCCGAAGTAAGCAAAGAGATAATGACTCACTCTTCCCTAAAGCTGAGAGAAAGAAACCTTGGGATTGAGGAAAGTCCCATAAAAGAATAACACTGACAGGGAAACAGCTTCAGCAAAGATGTCCTTGAATCTGTCTTGCACTAGGCCGTAAAAGTGATTACCGTGCTGTCTGTAATGAGCCGCTTTAATAGAAAACTGACCGAGTGACAAATGTATGAGTTATGTAAATGAAATCTATACTGTAGGATCCACTAAGATGCTCTAGGCAGCACAATGGGGAATTTTTTTCACAGATGTCACCAGGCTTTGTAATGCCTGATCCCAGCATGATGCTCTGTATAACTCCAATCCCACAGAACAGTGAAGCCATGGCTTATTAAAGTTGTGTGTGTGTGTGTGTGTGTGTGTGTGTGTGTGTGTGTGTGTGTGTGTGTGTGTGTGTGTGTGGCTGGCTGAACCAATTCAAATCCATTACTTTAGAATTGCGATTTATTTATTTATTAATCCTGAAATTGACTGAAATTGGGAACAGTGATTGAACAATGTAATACGGCTGAAAATGAACAATTGTAGGTTATGTCTCAGTATCTCAAATGTTTCAAGGTTTCTTAAAATTATGGATTGTTTCTTTCATGAGGATACAAAATTATTTAGCATTTTTGGAAGGAGTTTCCAGTGTCACTGCTGTCAGAGGCAAACCTGTATCAGTCTGCAAGTTGTCTTTTACAGAGCAGAGGGTTTTTTTTATATAACATTTAAGCTGAAATTTTTTAAACGTTTATTATAGAAAAAAAGAAAGGCTAATCAGGAAATAGTTCATACCTTATACTTGCTATAAAGTTAACAATAACAGGATCATAACTTGCCTCATGGATGTTTAACAATATTACAACTATGACAATGTTTAACAACTATATAACTTTTATGTACGGTATTTGGATTTATTTTGGATTACACCATTCAGTTGATCATTTTCATTAAGCCCTGTAGAGTCATGGGCAAGTCATGGACTAATGGTTAGAGAGTCTGACTCGTAATCCTAAGGTTGTGGGTTCGAGTCTCGGGCCGACCACGACTGAGGTGCCCTTGAGCAAGGGCACTTTGGATGGGTCAAATGCAGAGAACGAATTCTGAGTATGGTTCCCCATACTTAGCCGTATGTCACATCACTTTAGAGTATTATTACTTTATTTATTAGTAACCACAATGAACAATTTCTACATGAAGGATTCAATTTGATTTAATCTTCTGTTCATATATTTACACTAATGTATTTCTACTGTGTACCTGTATAAATACAGTATGTGTAGTAATATGTGTGACTCTTGACTAGGTATACATAATATTAGTGTTTTTGGTACTAAATGACCTCTTTAGACCAAATCACTACTTCCATCTACAATCATCAATATCTATCTATCTGTCTTAATTCTTTAACATTATCTGGGGGTTATTAGTATTTGCCTCTTGGTCCTTTATTTGGATGACCTTTATCTGAAATTCCTGTAGCATACCTACAAAAGAAATCTATGGTTGAGAAATGTCCACAGGGACTGAGAGATTGTCATACCTTTCCCTAATGAATTCTGCCATCTCCTTCTGCATCTGTTTACCCTTCAGCTGTTTCTGCAGCAGAACCTCAAAGCCCGATACCGTGGTGGTCCCCTGAGGGTCCTTTTTATCGGCCTAAAAACCACAGACAGAACAGTAAATCAACACAAACACACACTTGTTTGTTGCGAGGTATTTATATTGGCTTTTGTATTATTAGGTAAATTATACTTAGCCTACACATAACCTGAACCATAGTCAGTATCAATAACTAAAAAAAATTTTTCTTTTTGTTGCTACTATTAAAGTGCCTTTTTTTGAGGAGGAGTTAAATGTGCTCGCAAAGGGCTATACCTCACCTCCACCTCCTACTCAGACAAGCATACATAAACCTGTACTGTGTGTATGTGTGTGTGTGTAAGTAGGTGAGTCAGTGAGTGAGGGGATGAACTTGTATGAATCAGAGGGTGTGTGTGGGCATGACATCACGTGTGGGGCTGTACGTGATTCAGGAGCGAGTGTG
This sequence comes from Tachysurus fulvidraco, assembly GCF_022655615.1. Classification (NCBI taxonomy): domain Eukaryota; kingdom Metazoa; phylum Chordata; class Actinopteri; order Siluriformes; family Bagridae; genus Tachysurus; species Tachysurus fulvidraco. The sequence continues at coordinate 16,304,168 of NC_062532.1, read as the reverse complement.
TTTTATCCTATCTATGGGTAAGTGAGTGTGTGTTTGTGTGTGTCTGTGTGTGTGGGTGGGTGGAGGCTTTTGATGCACAAGCATGGATGTTCACCTTTGAGAGCTTTTGTAAAGGAACAGAAAACCAACATTACTAAACACCGACTACAATTGTGTGTGTGTAGTTTGACATGCTGACATGCTTCCTAACACACAACAGATGCTTCATATAATATACTCTTATCACATTTAATTTGAATGAGTGAGCTGAAGAATGACTTTTGGTTGCTATTTAAAGTGTAAAACTACTTTCTATAGAAAGTGCTGGAGTGTTGCTAGTTGCAAACTCCTCTTCCATTGGCATGTAGTACTTTGTCTGTTTTTTCTGTTATGGGGTTATGTGACGTGTTTGTGTTTACACTGCGATGTGCCTTTGTTTTGGTTTTGATCCTGTATCTTGATTATCCCACTGTGTTCACCTGTTGTGTTTAGCATTGTTCCCTGTAAACTACACACTTCTGATGATGCTTCCATGCAGAAATAATTAATAATAACAGAAAAGGTTTCTGAAAAAGCTAGTCCATTTGGAGTAACTGACAACTAGAATTTCCGACAAGTCAAATGCTCACTTGAGTTTCATTGATTTATTGGATTTTTATTATTTTAATGAAAGTCCAAAACAAGAACGCATGTCAAAACAGAGGCAGACTCAATCCATGTTAGCTAGCTAGCCAAATTAGCTGTGTGCTTATCATTGCCATGTTAATTGTCTTACACCTCTGATAATCATCTGTTTAATCTCACCAGCAATGCGGTGCTGCTGAGCATTGTCATCCCAAGCTAACTGGCTAATGCTAGCCAGGCAGGGTCAAAACAGATGCATTCAGCTCATGGGGTATTTCTGCTCAAATTACAGAAGTGTCTGAACAGCAAGAAATAAAAAAAAGCCCTTAATTAGCTAGCCTATATATGTACGTTTGTTTAAACAGCATCTTGTTGGAAAGTCTTCCTGATAAGTTTGTTATATTTGATGATATTTCTCTTATTACTTCACATTTTTCCCAATTGAAATTAATAGATTTTTCAAGTTGAATACTGTCTGCCAAGCAATCATATGGAAATGTGTAGTAGTAGCTGTGTATAATATCTCACTTATATTATCTTACCACTTCTCCCCTTCCGTCATTTTCTCTTACCCAGAAATAGTCGCAGTAGCTCCACTCATTTGGTTTGAGAAGTTGCTGCTCAGGCGTAAACTGTGCCAATGGGAACGTGACGAAGTTGATCTACAGTGTGATGGAGTAGAAAAACAGGACCAAAGAGAAATAGCATGAAACGGCATAGAATTTCTAATCTGTCTTTATCAAGAATTATCACACAGACAGAAATACATATTATATAGTTAATTACACTAATCATTTATGTTGCACACAGCAAATGGGAGCTATAAATCAAAAGCGCATTTCACAAAGACAGCGCCAAAGCCTGAACCATATGGAAGGGGCGGCTCTTTGCATTTTATAAGAGATCCATAACGCATAAATAGCTTTTTTTTTACAACACATCACAATTTAATACCACATAATAACAAAGTTCAGACTGCTATCTGGAATCTGCCTTGATATAAAGCATGACCCAATACTGTACAAAATGACCACAAATAGCCAAGCTGGTACAACGTTATCTGACATGGAAACACCCTCGAACGCAGAATAGTTCAAATTATACGTCTACAATGTACATTTATAATGACATGATTAAAAAAGGGGGAAAAAAACAATGTGCATTTTCATTAGTGGTGACAGGAATAAATATAAATCATATATATTACCTTCCATTTTACAATAGTAAAGAGTTTTATTGTCATTCTGGCCGTACACAAGCAAGCATCCGAACAAAATAGCATTCTTCAAGGTCTTGGTGTAATATATTATAAAATTATGACATCAGTGTGGTGCAATAATCACCAGACAAAATGTACTGCAAATAGAATTAGGACAATAAATCCACACTGTGCAAGTAGTGCCAGTAGAACATAATAAATACAGCACAATAGAGCAGCTGTAACACAATACATGCAGTGTTGGGCATACAGTACATACAGTATATACTGTAGGAACATGGTGACAGGAATTGGGCGCTTATCCCCTAAAGCATTTCTCAATATCTCTTAGGCTCCATGTCTCACAGAACAGTCATAGTTCCATTTTCTCCAGAGTTTAAATCCATGCCTACTCCACCAGATGGATTTTTTATGCTACACATATGCACTGCAAACTCAACAGATATCTATTTAAATCACACAGCCATAATTTTATACACTGTAAATTCTATTTAAATCATGCAGTGCAACAGTATTATGATTTTCCACCTCTCATGACACTGAGCATTTTTCTCTCTTATTCCTCACCGATGCTTTGCTTGTTTTTTTCCCCATTAATGAAGGGAGATGTTGTATTGCGTTCAGAATAAAAACCTGTGTTCTTACAGCAAAGTCTCCATGATGTTTGGATATATTAGTGCTCTGTGTGTGTGTGTGTGTGTGTGTGTGTGTGTGTGTGTGTGTGTGTGTGTGTGTGTGTGTGTGTGTGTGTGTGTGGGACATATGGTTAGTTGCCATGAGGAAAACTACACGTACACACACACACGCACACACACACACCACACACACACACGCACACACACACACACACACACACACACACACACACACACACACACACACACACACACACACACACACACACACACACACACACACACACACACACACACACACGCACACACACACACGCACATATATATAGCTTGTTGGGTGAATGTCAGCAAAGGACTGGTCACCCGGGCTGTTACCTAACATGCCTGAGGTAGGAAGGATGGAAAAATTAAGGAGACAAGCTAAGAATGTTCAGAAGCCAGGAACCAGGATGTGATCAAACTGAATGTGATTTTTTCATCTAGTCTATAGTAAATAAAACATCTAGCTGCTCCTTAAGTGGGAATCAAGTGTATCTACCAATAAAATACACAGACCGTTTTCTCAGTATTTTAATTTTGAGTATTCTCGGGTCCACAGCGTCTCCAATTAGCCTGTTAGACCCACAATTATGTAATGTTCACCATCTGCACTGCATCCCTGCAACTGCCAAACAGCAAGCTCCTTCTGCCTCACACACACACACACACACACACACACACACACACACACACACACACACACACACACACACACACACACACACACACACACACACACAGCACTGCATGGAGATGGCTCTCAATTCCCAAAGATCTTTTCCAAAGACTTGTTCATAATTAGGATATGATGTTCACATGGATTCCCATACATAACTTGGCATACTAATAACATTGCTGTATTTAAATGATTCATGACAATGACTAGAATTTATTTTTTATCAAAGGAAAATGTGCAAATATGTATTGAATCATAATTTCTCTGTATAGCCAAACCTGTAAATAAAACAGGTGCTACTTGGGCAGTTCCATGTCATAACCCTTCGATCATTTTTTTTCCATAGCTGTGCCTCAGATTACCGATTGTTATATTGTATTTTATGCATTACTGCTCTTCAGAACATAAATACTCTAGGTACATTAAATCTCTGAGGTTACATTCTGTGTGAATAGACTGTAAACACTGTACACATGAGCCTACTAACACATACTCACACACCCTCATGTGTCCCAGGTGTGCTCGAGTCGAATGTCTTGATTTACACACTTGTGCCCAGTCCATTTTTATTACCTCCCTTGGAGATCATACCAATTGTCACGGTCACTGAGTTTTCCATTACGCTGCCTCTACATCTGTCATTGCTGTTGTTTAAATCAGCCTCCCATCATGCTCTAAATTGGCTCATTTATCGACACTGCTGCGCTCCAACACCACTCCTTGTTAGCCCAGGTTTGCCTCTGCTCACAGCTCAGATCCAGGAAAGCAAAACCTTTGACCTAAATTGGAATACAGCACTTTTGGGAAAGCTGTACACTAGCATTAGAGCAGATAATTTAGCATAGAAAGTGAAGGATTCGGTGATCTCAGATCAATTCTCAAGGGATTAGTCAAAATTCTACAGCAACGGTGTCAATGCTGTGGATACAATGGAGAGGAATTTTGAAAAACAGAATAGAAAAATTGTTTTGCTAAAATTAAATTGTTTTTTTTTTTTAATCTTAGAAACATCAAAGTATATTAATGACAGAAAATGGTCCAAATTACAAACAAATTATTATTATTATTATTTTTTTGCTAGCACTATTTTTTGACCAGAATTGAGCTAAAGCTATATGTGTTGGGTTTTTGAAAAGAATCTAAAAGAAGATTGTTGTTTTGTGTCCTTAATTACAGATGCGGTGGAATGAGATTAGGTTGAAAAACAGTGGAACAAAAGGCTAATGCTTAGAGCATTTTATTTAAGAACAACTGTTCATTCATTCACTGCTATAGAAAGGTGTGTGAATGTACTGATAAATACAAATTAACAAATAATCACCAAATGAGAACAAATTCAGAACCATCTTGTTCCAAGTTTTTAAAATTCCTATATCAGCTATCAGGAATCAGGAATCTGAATGTATAATTGGTACAGTAGGTTGTTTCCTAGCTTGATAAAAAAAGTTAGTAGATACTGACAGATAAAAAACGAACAGTAACATCAGTGTAAAGAAGTTTCCATCTGCTCTGTCATTTAATGTCAAATAATCTAATGCATCCATTTTTACATATGGGTTCGATAAACCATCCAGCATTACAGTATAAAATTTAAATACGATGTTTATGAATGCATTAGAAAGGTCCAGTGTTTGAGTAAGCACATTGTTTGTGTGTGGTCTGGGTCGGAGTCCAGTATGTTAACCCCCTTGCTTTCTTTTTAGGTGCACTGGCTATACTTGGTTGGTCGCCCAGCACCTAGTTTTTTGCTGAATAGCAAATACCACTGGCATAATGATAGCGTGTCGTAACTCCAGGAATGCAAACCATTAAATAAAATTCCATTTCCGGTCCGGGGTATTTCCGGCACACTATACACACACTGCAGTGGAAAACCTACACTTGGTCGCTGAAAACATACACAAGCAAACACTACTGTATACACTGATATAGCAAACATCGTTGATCTCAAACACTGCTGGTCTGCCCTGCCTCTGTTGCTAAGCAACAAATTGGTTTCACTGTGAAGGCACACATGATTTTTTTTTTTTTGAAACAGCGTAGTGCTTTACATTAAAGCATCTGCATGTCCACCTGCGTTAAACATGACACGATACACACTACGTAAACTGCACGACATAACACTCAGTAATACTTAATCATACTTAACCTCCTTCAAGAGGGTATCTCAGTTTCATTTTAAAGCCTAATCTGCACTTCAAATTAAGCAACAAGTTGGGGGAATAGGCGATTTAAAATGCCTTTCAGTGTAAATTTACAGATTTGCACACGTCACTGGCTTTGCCTTACATGGACACAGAAGGAAAAAAGACAACTCTGCCTCTCTACATATCTGAGCCATCCCACCTTATTGATCAGAAGCAGCTTTGAATTGCGGTTGTCATGGAAAACCGCCTCACAATATTCAGCCATTGACATGAAACGCAATGCATACTGCTTATGCAAAAAGACCATACTCTGTATTCACATTAACCATTGATTGAAGGTACATGCACACTTCTGGAAGCACAATAGGATTTTCTTTTCTCAATACACTCATCATTATCTGTCAAGACCTGCATATGTAGTAATCAGAATGTCACAAGCAGTGTGCCATATGTTTCTCTGTTTTAAAAACAAATCAAAGGTCCTCTTTCACTCTCTCGCAATCCATATTTCTCTCTAACCTTCTCTTTGTGTATGTTTGCATGTGTGTGTGTGTGTGTGTGTGTGTGTGTGTGTGTGTGTGTGTGTGTGTGTGTGTGTGTGTGTGTGTGTGTGTGTGTGTGTGTGTGTGTGCGCGCGTGTGTGTGTGTTTCATTTCACCACCCATTAATCACTTCTGGTGCCTTTGTCACCATGGAAACTGGACTAGCCAAGTCTTTCCCCATTCTCCGGGCTGCAGCTATCTCTCCCATGTGGGCGGGCTTTATAGCCTTGATGGACAGCTCTGCTGCCCTGTTGGTGTGACAGAAACAGTACATCCCTCTTCCAAAACAGTAATCGTACGGTCTGGCTTTCCAGCACATGCGGCATCCCTAATTCATTCCTTTTCCTCCCTCACACTCTTTTTCTCTTTCTCTCTCATTCTCACTATCTCAAGCAGATATCACTGGTTACATAACTGTATGCAGCATTACGCTTTGAATTCTAGCCTGTCAATTGAGCCCTCAAATGAATGCCTATAGATAGACAAGACATACATGCTTCTCCTTGATGCACTATAACATCATCATCTGTGTATCAAGATTTGTCTTTAGACTTCAATGAATTTTACAGCCCTTATGTTTTGCTTAGCAGATTAATGGGAATGTGTTAAAGCAAGAAACACAACAAACCAGACGGAACAGTGATACCACAACAAGACCAGAGGTTGGGGTTTCTGATATGCATATCATATATTACAGTACACACTGCAGAACATTTCTATGTGATAAGTGCTGATATGGAATGCAATTTGCTATTATTAGAAGTTAATACAATTACAAATGTAAAAAAAATATCACATAGGATGTAAATATAGATTTACACCTTTTTCTGGCTGCGTGGATGCAAGCTATTATTATAACAATTATACACATGTCGAATGAACCACAGCTGAATAGCGCACACAAGTACACCTGAACCCAACATGGCTACTGTCACAGTATTGTGTGTTTTCTATATATTTCTCTGTATATATCCAACATCAAATATTCAAGCAAGCAAGAAGTGTGCTCCTGGGAGAAAATAGTCTCACACTGTCGCTGTCAGAAATGCCAGAGCTTTTCTGCACACAGTGCACACACTAAAAGTCACGTCAGAGCAGAGTCTGGAATGCCAAGTGGTCTCTGGAGATCGAGAAGGAAAAGGCTAAGAAAGAAATAAAAAGGAAGCAGAGACACCGACACGTTACGACCACTCTGATGTTTTTAAGACAGTTTATAAAACAGCTATCCAAACACAATAGCTCAAAGTGTCAGCCACTGAGATATGCACCTGATACGGAACAATATAGAGTTGACAATGTGTATGTAAAACAGCAATGATGTAATCTCCATTAGGAAACACACACAGACTAAAAGAGAGTGGCACTAAGCTAGTGAACAGATGTTTCCCATCAACACAACACTCCAGGAGTTTACGACCCCCTGGCCAGTTTCAAAAGTGTAACTATGTGACATTTCAACCTCTTATTATCGCTTTAGTGATTGAAAATAATCAATCATGCTTTGCGTCTAGTCACGAGATATCCATTAAATGGATAAACTGGGAGCTGTAGCATGAGGATGTCAATACAATCAGTACCATGTCAGTATGTGCATAATAAGCCCTCTGGAGTATTCCAGCTGTGCTGTTTACAGTTGTTAATTTATGTATGTGTGTGTGTGTGTGTGTGTGTGTGTGTGTGTGTGTGTGTGTGTGTGTGTGTGTGTGTGTGTGTGTGTGTGTGTGTGTTTCTCCAGACTCACTGTGGTTTTAGTCTCCTTGATTTCCTTCTCCTTGTTCTGCCGCCTGGCTGGTGAGAGGGACCCGGGGCTCTGTGGGGAGAGACAGGAGGCATCGTCAAAACTGCCCTCTGTGTCAAAGCTTTCCTCTGTCTCCATCTCTCAGGTGGTCCCTTCACTCCTTCTTTCTCACTCGTTCTCTTCCACTATGTCTCCCGTGTGCCGTCTGCCTGCTTGCCTGCGTTGCCGTGGTGAGCAGCGCAGAGTGGGCTGTGTTTATGTGAGTGTGTGTGCGTGCGTGCGTGCGTGTGTGTAGGGAGAGGGGCGTGCCAGTGGTGAGTTGGGGGGTTTGTGATTGCAACTGCGATGAGGAGAGCAAGAGAGAGAGAAAGAGAGAGAGAGAGAGAGAGAGAGAGAGAGAGAGAGAGAGAGAGAGAGAGAGAGAGAGAGAGAGAGAGAGAAAGGTAAAGTGAGTGAGGCAGAGAGGCTGAATGAGTAAGTGAGTGGTTGAGTGGAGGTGTGACACACCTACAGACCTAGAGTTAAGAATGCAGAGCACAGGCATACAGTGAAAATAAAGGGAACGTAAGGGAGAGAGAGGTAAACTTAGAGAGAGGCAAGCAGGCAAAGCACAAGACAGCTGGAAAAGAAATACTCTGAAGAGAAGCTGACAGAGACAATGTGACAGAGACAGTGGGTAAGAAAGCATCATTGTTTTTTTACTCAAACCGCACCCCACCCCACTTCTTCTTCAGCATGCTTCTGTACAGTATGTTTGAGTAATAGTAGAAGCAATGGAAGGAAAGAGAGGGAGAGTGAGGGGAGAAATGCCTGTGTAATAAGTACTGAGTGGCTAATGATAAGAGGTAAGCCGAATACACGATGCTCGATTGAGACAAGAGAATAAAAAATGAAGAGTCCTCACATCCCTGTAATTGAGGAAAAAATAGGGGATTTTTTTTTTTTCATTTTGTGTAAGAAACACATGATAGCAGTATTCACAGTAGAATGTAGTAAGAAGAGTGTGCATCTGTCTGTGCTGGTGTGTTTTGTGAAGGCATGAAAACTAGAGTGTATGCTGTTGCTATATTTACACCCAAACTCATCAGCATCCTTTATCACTTGTGTTAGTGTTCGGATCTTCGTCAGTGTTTGCATGTCCACCATCCTGTCCGAGCAAAACAACCAGATTCTGTTCTGTGTTCTATTTGGTATAAATCCTTATGCAACGTTTAAATGATTTTAAACAAATACATTCGTGACTTATCAAAGACGCACACCCACACAACGTGACTCACCCGAAAAGCAAAATCCTTGCAACACAAAAAAGGGCTAAACAACAATACAGCCTCTCACCTTTCTCAGAAACATGGAGGCAGCGGCCCCACACTGCCTGTCTTGTTCTGTGCCCTGCCGTTTGCCAATCCACTCCTGCTTCCACACTGCCTTTAGACCTCCTTTCCCTCTCGCCTCAATCTAACACACCCCCTTCCCTGCTAAGATTCTCCCGTTCAGTCTTTTCCAAACCTGGCCTCGGATCAGTAGCTAACCACGTGCCAGTGTCCAGGAGCGGGACGCCCATATGGCCTGTGCTCCAGTCTGCTTGTTGGCATGCCCACGCCCTCATCCCACTGCCAGGCAGCCACGTGACTTGCCTAGAGCTTTACTTGGTCTGATTTCCTCTGCTACTCAAGCATTACTGTTAACGGAAGGCTTGCAGGTGGCTCCAAAGCCTACAGCCTAACAGTGAAGGGTTCGATTGAAATGATCTTACATTCGTTTTGAGCCTGGCAGTGAATTCAAATGATGATTTTAGTGGAAGTGGTAGACGCCTGCCAGGCAGCTTAAATTTCTCACAGAGGTTTGTATTGGTACAGCAATATATGTTTGAGACAAGATCCAACGTTCATTTCTCAAACATGTAGCGATGCCAAAGCTATGACCGTATCGATGGAATCTTGCATGAAGGAAGACGTGGCACCTTTGCCTAGATTTATTAAATATAAATATGAATAAATGATAAATTGCTATCAATATATCTGTAAAACTGCTTTAAGACAATATCTATGATTTAAAATGCTATACAAATAAGGAGCTGAGCCATCTCTTCTTTCTGAGGAGGCTGAGGTCCTTCAACATCTGCAGGACGATACTGAAGATGCTCTAAGAGTCTGTGGTAGCCAGTGCTACCGTTTTTGTTGTTGCATGCTGGGGCAGCGGACTGAACAACCTCATCTGTAAGGTGATATTATGGGAGTGGAGCTGGACTCTCTGACTGTAGTGACAGACAGAAGGATGTTGTCTGAGCTACTGGCTGCCTCAAACAACATCTTCCACCCGCTCCATCAGACTTTATAATTCCTCTGTACAAGAACATATCTTACTGTGCAACAATACACCTTTACTGGTAGTGTTAATTAAATCCTAGGTTTATTTATATATTTTTTGTATATATTATCTCATGTATATAAGTCTCTGTTTTTGGATTCTTATTTTGGTGACTCAGAGCTGCAGTAACAAACCCAAATTCCCATTGGGATTAATAATTAATTATTAATCATTCTGATTCTGATAAAATGTAATTAAATTGAATATAGGCATGGGATTGAAATGGAAGTGTGTGTGTGGTTTTTTTTTTGGAACACCCGTAACACAAAAACTCTTACCGTATAGTAGTACCAAGGATGTGACCATATGGTTCAGATGATGAAAAAGTTAAAAGGCTGAGAAAATAATTTAAAAAAAAAGAGTAAATGTACTAAGCCCTTGAGCAAAAGTTTTTCCTTACTGTTCAGCTCAGTTCACCTGCATGTAGATGCAAAGCAGTCATCTTGTTGAATAAAAGATACACTGATGCACTGTGACATCAAGGTGCAAGACTTGTCAAACTCACAAACCTACAGTGATTTATCTTGTCCTGTGAGGGTTTGATAATTAGTTGATAAGCTGAATTAGATGTGAACTGAATTCTGCAGTGCTTCAGTCTTTCAGGAATAGAATCTGACATTCTAGTATGCCTTAAGTAATGCATCACACAGACACCCGGATTAATCCTTTTATCCCTGACCTACCCACGTACTGTAGGACTGTACCTGGCTGTTCACTTTAGTTTTCCGCACCATCCCGTCTACCTTCTCCATTCGCTTCACAGGTATGTCAGCAGACTGTGATCCATCTTCTGAAAGCATAAAGATATTCGACGTTTACATCAGTCAGAAGTCTGAAATGTCACTTTGTCGTTAGAATACAAGAAAAAGAATACATGAAAAAACAACAGTTCATTTTTAGATATTTAGGGGTTTACAATCAAATAAAACAAGTATTTTTTTAAAAAGTTATCACAATAACAGGCAGCATCACATCTGCATGATGAATCACTTCATGAAAACAAATGACACTGGCACCATCGGTCTGATAAATAATGTACATGATCATGATAAATGAAGGAGATAAAGTAAGTGTGGTGGAGAGATGGTTAAAGCCGGCCCACAAATGTGCAACTCTACTGGGAGTCGCAAGCTGTTTTTCTAATCCCCCTCAGGGACGTCCATTAACGAGTGTAACCTCTGTGACATCGTCACTGACACTTGCTATATCTGCTTTTACTTTCCCTTCTTCCCTCCTGTCCTCAGTGCCTAAGTCTGTATCCCAGAGCCTGTGGCTCAGTGACAGACGTCTTGACACATCGCTCAAATTCTATGCAACACGTAATCTCTGGAAGTTGTCCATCAGCCTGCGTCAACCTTTCGTGTAATATTTTCATATTATCTCATGTTATAATTTTATTTTGAACCACTTGTTACTCCCAGGATGAAATGACATGAGCATAAACAATGTATAAAAATTCAATTGTATAAAGATTTCAGGCTTACTATGGGTCCATACTTTTTCAGGATGGAAAATTAATTTTAGAAGCACGTGAATAATTTTCCTGAATAGGACGTAATGTGTAATGGGCGCTGGGACCTGAACAGCAGTGAGACTGGAATACACATACAGTATGCAGGACAGGAAATGAGGTCTTATAACATAGGTGTTAATGTATTATGCTGAACATGCACATTATATTTTGTGCAGTTCTACCACTTAAATCATCAGTACAAATCTTTAAATGTATAAAAGGTTGTTGTTATTATTGTCCTTGCTTTCAAACCTTCTGTGGCGTTTGGTTCAAATTGACCCAGTTTATATTTTTACTTAAATGCAATTTTTATTATTTTTTCCTTCTCATGCTTCTATTGTTGTTCATCACTCGTATCTCATAAATCAGTTCAAAATAATAATTGTTCCATTTTTCCATTTAGATTCTTTTTTTTAGATTTATACACCGAAGTCTTTGTAATAGTATATTTGTAACACAGATAACTTTAAAAGTGATCTAGTAATTGCAAACATTAATGTTATCTATATTGTTTTGGACTGAGGTGAAGACTTTTATGGTTTTTTTATTATTATTATTTATTTCTGTAGTCCTTTTAAAACCCCAGTAATGTCCTGGGACAGTTTGATCCAAACAGAACCAAAGGGCCTAAAGAGTGAACATACCACAAGTGTTAATATATTGAATTCGTTACTGTAAAAAACTTTAACACTTTTTGGCATGAATATATGTATTCTAACAAAACACATAAATATAACATACATTTTTATAATCTTATTTTTAAAGTGTTTGATGTTAATTTGGTACAAGGCCTGAGGTAAGTAACACTTATAGCTGTGCTATAACACTTTCCGTACTGATATAAGTTGTTTAAAAATAATGACTGACATTTTATCTTCATTTGGTATTATTTTCATTAGCAGAAATATGTTATTGTGTTACTAAAAGTGCATAAATATGTTGTTACCGTGTAGCTGTCAGCTGTACAACTGTTTCATATTAATATCGATTTATTTAACGACTAAACAAGACATTTAACAGGTTTAGCATTAAGAACTATGTGAGACTTGAGTAATGCAGTTTAATTGTGACATCACCTGAGGGTTTGTGTGTATGGGTAGTCTTTGTGGCTACAGTAGACGGCATCTTTCACTTTCCTTCTGAAAAATATACAATAGTACACATCAGCAGCGATCATTTATTCCTTAAGCCAATATATTGTTAGCTGGTTCATATCAGAGTATAACATCTTTCATTTCCAGCGACTTGTCTGGTTCTGTGTGTAATTTCTATGCAGTTTGGATTACCAAATATTTAATAAATAAATCCCTACAGGAATGGAAATTATGTACATAAGTAAATACATCCTTGAAACGAATGCGAAGCTAAAGCCTGCATTAAAACTCAGAGAGTACGAAAAGGGTTTAAGATGTAACCTGTGCGAATGTTCTTATTTTGTGTTCATATTGCATTCGGTACACATTTTCCATGCATCTCACAACCGTCGTTGTTATATTAATAGTTTAGAAAAACGTGCTTGAGGAAAAGTTCCACTTCAGTTAGTCTTTCTAGAAGTCTATGCTTAAAAAAAAAATAGGAAATTCCTTATTTCTTAATCTTACAAATACTGTGACATAATTCAAACAATTATTCTTTGCAAACTGCTGACAGTCCTCCAACTTTTTGTGTGCTCTGTTGATCCCCATGCATACACAAATTAACACACATTATTTGGGATCTTAGTAAATCCGGCTGTAAGGGTACAATAGTACAATAGTGCTCTACCAAGTGTAATGCTTCTTTTCACTTCAGGGCCTATTATTTTTTTCTCAGCCGCTCCAATAATGTTTGCTGTGAAGTGCGACGGAGCGTTATTTATTTATTTATTTGTTTGTTTTTTTGCACAAGCACTCCAGTTGTGTCCAGGCAGTGAGTGATAAGCCACTTTTCTCAGCAAAAAGCATTATTTGGTAATCAGTCTCAAATAGTAGTCTTGGTTTAGTGTGACCATTTGGCAGCCGTTCCTGTAAATATTATTACAGGAATAAATATCCTAAAGGGGCATGTCAGGGTTAGTCTCACTAAGCTGATAATGAATTGAGGGCTGTAATTTCTGACACAGGAAGAAAATAGGATTATTCATTTTGATAGCTGGTTGTATAAATAGAAGGGGAAAAAACAGTACAGACTGTCTGCTCAGCGCTGGCAATGATGACTTCTGTGCAATATTGAAGGAAGAAAAACTGAGAACACAAACTGTTTACAAAGTAAAAGCAGCAACACATGGTTATAATATAGACACTTGCCAGAGTTCACAGGCGATGCGTAGTGCCAGGCCAGTGCCAGAAGTGAGGCAAATACCATGAATGCCAGCTCAGAGCGCAAAGTACAATCTAGAATATCACTGACTCAAGAACTGCTTATATCCTCAAAAGGCATAAGACTTAAATAGCATTGCAAAGACGCAGCCTGATCCAAGAGCAGCAGCCATGCTCAGCTGATTCTTATCTCCTCTCTCTCTCTCTCTCTCTCTCTCTCTCTCTCTCTCTCTCTCTCTCTCTCTCTCTCTCTCTCTCTCAGTCTCTCCCTCTCTCTCTCTCTCTCTGGCCTTTATCCAAAACTCTGAGAACACTGGCTGCCCCATGGGGGTGTTGCCAAGGCTCTGCTCCCTAACTACTGATAATGATCGGTATTAAACAGAGCTGCCTTCAGCATGCACTTATATTAGTGTTCTGTTGCAAAACAAATGGCTATTACAGCATTATGCAAGGCAGTCATCATGGTGCAATGCAGCAGCCAAATAGAACAATTTTGAGGTTTCTGTCCATGATGGTGGCTATGTGTGTCAGTAGAAATCAGATAAACCCCGTTGTATCATGGTTCAGCTTTCAGATAAATGGTTTGTAGAGATGATGAAAAATATTAATGGCACAGCACAGCCCACGGCTCTTTACGCAGTTGGCACAGCCTCTATGCTTACACAACATAATACAAGAAATGCCTGCACTCATTAAAATTCGCATTTTTTATCAGGTGTGTACGTTTGCTTATAATAGCTTTAGGAAATATTCATAAGAAATGTAGTAGATGAGAGATTAGCTGCTCGGAGTTTGGCTGTGGTCAATGATGCAGAGAAATTTGTATATTTGTTTTTAAATGCCTGAATAGACAACGAGGCACAAGCTTTTTGGCACGGCTTTGCAGCAAATAGCTGTCTTGTATTATGTCCAAGAAAAAATTATTCAATGTATTTCCATTAAGTGAGATATAAACTACAGAGAATTTGCACTTTCTCTGAAAAGTTGCCAGCTTAGTGACTTTGTTGTTAGACTTGGCCACTTTGAATGCTTGAGCCTAAGTTTCCACTGATCACCGCTGTTCCCAAACCACTAAGGACTTACCACTATTGCTCCCAATGACCAATCACTGATCACCATTGTTCCCAATGATCAACTGCTAACCTCCATAGTTTCTAGTGACTAATACATTATCGTTATTGCTCCCAATAACCAATCATGGATCACTATAGTTTTCCCACCTGCACACATTGTTTTAAAATGACTTCTTGTCTATATTTACATGTCTGCAAAATCAATACTTGGTACCGTTGCTTCTTTCTGTCTGCATTCTTGACCGTAACTATAGTACTGTCAAGAACATATAGTGGAAATGTATGTGTAATAGTTATCAGTGATTGGTTATTAGAAACAATAATGAGCATGGATTAGTCAATGGAAACTATGGAGATTAGCAGTTGGTCGTTGGTAACAATGATTTGATTTGATTTTGATCAATAAGTAGATCGATAGATAGTTTTGTGGTACCATGATAAAGATGACCTCAATCTATAAGATACTAAATAATTATTGTAAAAATTGATATTTTATTTGCACAGGAATCTTACATTTACAGCATTTTAGCAGACGCCCTTATCCAGAGCAACTTACATTTTATCACAACTCAGCAATTGCGGGTTATGGGCCTTGCCCATGGGCCCAGCAGTGGCATCTTGGTGGATGTAGGAATCAAACTCACAACCTTCCAATTGGTAGCCCAACACCTTAACTACTAGGCTACCACATCCCTTAGACGTACCATACCATATCTTAACGTAACATGTTCGTAACTGATCATGACAGTATATGCAAATTTGTCAACATATATGTATATATATCACTGGTCATTAGTGAGAGTGGAAAAATCTTAAACCTCAAAAAATCTGCCAGGAAACACGGACTTGGCCAAGGAAGCTTTATTATCTTAATTTCTTTTTTTTAATCCAGATTTTTATCTTTTTTTTATTAACTGTCATTGCCTGCAGAGTGAGATGGTATGAATATTATTTTAAAAATGAACATGTTTCTATTAGCAATGTGTCCACAGGCATTCCGGCCAGGCCGTGAACAGCATTAGTAATACACTGACTGTTCTGATGAATCACATTGCCATATGATGTGATGACACAGATTCAGATTGACTAATCACATATTTATCCAATTCATTTAACCACATAGTTATCCAATAACAAAACAAAATGAATAACCGCCATTGCTTTCTTGCTTCCAGAATAATCAGGATTTTTAAACAATCATACAAACCCAAATCTGATGTGTAATGTGTTAATTTTTTTTTTTGCTTGATCTAAACGTATGTGTATTTATATTATTTATATTGTCTAGTGGGGTGTCTTTCCTCACAAGCCATGTAGACATGATGTATGACATACTGAGCCTTCTACCCAGACATCCTTAGTTAGAGTTAAGAGCTTTATCGGTTATATAATATACCATATCTCTAAAGTATGAACAGGTATAGCTTGCATCATAAGATGAAACATTATATTACCTGTCAGAAACAAAACAAATGTTTATTCACACCTTAACGACCACCTCCAGACTCAGACAAAGAGGATGTATGAATAGAGAAAAAGAATGAGACAATAATGACGATGAGTAAGAGAGAACATATACACTGAAAAATGACACTCAGAAAAAATCACCTAACGATGAATTTTCCGAGTTGTTCTGATAAACCGTGAAATACAATAAACTAATAGTTAGGACAACCACTGAAGATTAATGGTTTAAAACTGCAGTGCATTTTTTTTTCAAATCAGATTTAACTAGAGTTTCCAAACACATACAGTACAGTATGTGTGTCTTAGTATAAAATGATTTCATTATGTTTATAACCGTTTCTGAATGACACATCGCTGTACAACTTGAACAAAGCAAAACAGTCCTCGTGTTAGGAAATCACACTTAGCAAGGTTTTAATCATCTCGATATAGACTTTATATGTCTTTTTTTAACACTGCGATTGTTAAAGTGGCTCATTGCTCAACTTGATCTTTGCGTGTAGATAATGTAGGTATAATAAGTTAAGTTGAGATGTTGAGATGTTAAAGTTTGCCAGAATTCAGCCATCTGGCTGATTTTCCCAGACTGCAACACGTCATAAGTCATCTCAAGATACTTTATGAAGCTCTGACCTTTGAAAGAATTACAGCTTCATACAGACCAAAGGCAGAGACCAAAACGGGATAGTTGGAGAAAAATGGCATCTGGCCTTTTTCTAATCTTCAGTTGTTCAGCTTTAGTAAAGCTGTGCTCACTGTGTCCACAGATGGCTTTTTTTTCAGCAGAATGAAATTCTTTTCTGCTCACTGTGGTTTGAAAGAGTGGCTATTTAACATACTGTACATATTGAGTTGACTTCTTGTCAACTCAAGCCACTCTGGCCGTTCCTTCCTGATTTCTCTCATCACCAAGACATTTCCACTCACAGACCTTTCACTCATCAGATGTTTTTCTAAAATGAGGAGATGGAGGGCACCAATGATGATTTGATCATTTATAAAGGTGTGAATACTACAGGCACTCCAACAGGCGGTAGGTCGGCTTTTGATGTGTGACATAAAAGAGACTCCACACCGCATTACTCTTTCACCCTCCCTCTATCTCATCCGCTACCTGTTCCTCTGTTCAGGTTTAGTGATAGAGCTGTGATGGCAGAACAAAGGAGAGACCTTTTTTCGATTTTTTCATTCCACTGTATTAGCAGACATTTACTGAGGCATTTAGGTGTACTGCTGATAGGAGAGAAGAGCACAAGCAAAACAGAAAATTACCCCTATCCCATTTTGTTATTTAAAAAACAAATATGTAAAACAATAGTAATAAAAAAAAAATTACTTGCTTAAGATATGTATTCGAAGCTCTGCCTGCAATAATTATATCCTATATTTACCAGGAATACTTTTCTAATTTGACTAGTAGACTCTTAAATAAGGACATCTGTTTGTTTCTCACATTAGGGTAATGTGGGTAAACAAATGAATGTCTGTAATTGTTAAATGTTATATAAAATGGTTAACCACACACAAATGAAACAATGCAAGATCAGTGTTTTGAAAAGAACAAAACAAATCATACAGGCTGGTAAATATTGTAAATCTTTTATGTTCATAGTTAAAAATAATGAGTAAAATCTAATTATTATTATTATTATTATTATTATTGTTGTTGTTGTTGTTGTTGTTGTTATTAATAATAATAATAATAATAATAATAATAATAATAATAATAATAATAATAATAATAATAAGAAGAAGAAGAAGAAGAAGAAGAAGAAGAAGAAGAACATATATAAGACATTTCTAAATATAATATATATTTTATATTATAATTATTGAATATATAAATATATTGAATATTGGTTCATAATACTGGTGGCTAAAATAACAATAAATTAAATAATTTTTTTTTTAAGTATGTTTTTATGCATGTGCAGTTTCAAGAAAAAAAATCTTTTTCAGGTATTTATTAGCTGCAGAAATGCTCAACCTGGATTTGGAAACTTAAAAAAGACATAAAATTAAGAATCCACAATATGCTCACAGCTGGTCATACTGTTGTGTTGAAGTTCAAGAAATCTACTGTTCTTTATACATTTTAGACCACTTATATCTAACCTATCCTGGATTTTTTTTAATCAGTCCACCATCCTTGAATATGCTGCAAAGTATAACAGTGAGTCTGCACTTTACTGAGACATTGATAAACATCCTTTGAATGCATGTATGTTTGGGAACACTCCTCCAGGACAAATATAGGACCTAGTGCGAACATTTATAATGGTGAGAGTAATTCAAGTGCCCAAATAGGGACATTTCTGCAGGAATCTTTGATCAGTCATACATTTCTCTCATAAAATTTAGTTTTGGCTCACAGTACAAACATAAGATAAATCTTGAGAATAAAGAACAGTTTCTTTATGGTTTTTGAAGAATGAATCTCATGATGCCCCATGCCATCACTGATATACTACCTCTGGAAAAATCAATGGACTATTTGTATGCTAATAAATATGCAATATATGTCAATGGTAATAAAGCCACAAAGGGGAAGTTTGACATCTATTAAGAGGCAAACTGGGTTTGCATGGCTATATTTTTTTGCATCAGACTAAATGTGCACCATAAAAACATTTTTAGTTGTGAGCTGAGATAAGGGGTCTACAGTGTATAATTGTCATGAACGCAGGATAAAAACGGACCCAAATGCAGGATGGCAAAAATAACAGGGTTTAACAACAAAAAAACATGAAACATAACACAGGCTAGACCAGACAAAGACTACAGTTGATTCCACACTGCACAAGGCATCACTGCACAGTTAAATACAAAAGACAATGAGACACGATTAGGAACAGGTGTGGAGACAGGGAGGGGCAGACGAAAGCGGGGCAGACAAGGCAAAGTTACGTCAGTGTTAGAATTTTTTTTTTTTTTACACTTGTCTCAAAACCATCAGCGAATAACAAAAACTTGTATAGTAGCAGAACTGGTGGCAAAAAAAAAGCATGCTAATGTATAAAAAATAACTACTACTTCAAATTTAGATTTATCTAACCCTGTTTTCTGCACAAAATGATGCAAGCATTGTGTAGTAAATTTCTTTAATCACACAGATCTATTTTTCTTGCATATTCTGACACAGAGAACATGTTATTCTGCTCTATAGATATTGAGTTTGTTACAGAATTCAATCAAAATGTTCTTGGGATCTTACACAGTCTTTATGGAGACTCTAGAAATCTAAATTAGGCTTATAATAAAGATTCTACACACATAAAGTATAAAACATCAGGCATCAGATCCTTCCATCTTTATGCACCTTACTGAATGAAAATATGGACCATTGTTCCTGAGCAAAAATTGTCAAAAGGTATCGTGTTGTCTGAACGGAAAGATCATAAGAGATATGAATAGCCTGAAGGTTAAAGTTATAGCAAGTCTCAGGTCTAGCGTAATGTGCTTATGATATGCAGCGTTACAAGGTGGGTGTCTGTAATGGGCAATGTGACAAAAAGAAATTAAATCTTATACACAGTGATAATTAAATACACTCAAAGGCAATACTACACCTGGTAAAGACTATTGGATATGACTAGAACAAAACAGATTTTACTTGTCATTAGATTTTTTAAAGATGAGAGTGTAATTTAAGATACAACAGCTGAGCTGTGAGCATAAATATAGACTGTCAGATGGTTCAGACTTGATTTGCAGTACGATCGTGAAGACAGAGTTTTAGGAAATTTTGTCAGAGAAAATCAGCTGTTGGATTAACAAATTGGGTTGTGCTGATTTAATTATATGCATGGAGCAGGGAGGAGGCCATAAACTCAATTATGTGTTTCACAATGATTTTGCATATATTTAAGCACCTCGACCTAAAAATGGGTTTTGAAAATTTGAAAATATAAACATTTGTGTGAAAAACATCTAACTGTTTTGTTTTTATTGGAACGTTTCAATGAATATATTTCCTTTAGTAGTCTAGGTACAAACAGAAATTTTTTGTAAAGCTATAAACAGCATTATGGAGTGTGACATAAGAAAAAATCGGTAGAGAACATAGGACTTCCTTTCTTGAAAAAATTTAAATAAAATAATTAAATAATAATTTTAAAAAACATTTAATTTAATAAATGCTCTTACCAGATACTCCTGTTTATCAAACAAGCCACTGCAAGACAGAATATTCAAAGTAGAGAATTCAGGATGGGATAATGGATGTCATATACAACACTACTAACAGAGCAGTTGGTACTAGACCCCCCTTCAGTATTAATCACTCACTCATACAACACAGAAAGTACAAAACAACCCAAATCCCAGGCTCAAAATCTACATATGTGGAAAAAATGAATAGCCATAAACCCTGCCCCTCTTTTTCCTTCTCATTTCCCATAAGCAGAAGGTCAGACAAAAAATGCCAGGCTGTGGTTGCCAAGCTTAGAAACTTTCTAAACGTCTTTGTTCTCAAGCCCCAGATACAAGCAGGTTACAAGCCTTCTCCCGGACTCTGGAGACGGCAGGCAGCACAGTGCGTGACACCATGAAGACTGAGAGAGTGGAGAAATGACTCCCTCTTCAGTTAACAAGGCCGGTTTTGTGCTGCTTGAGTCAAATAGACCTTGTTTAGCGCTTGTTCCTTCCAAAGAACTCCCCCAAAATGTAAAGACAGAAGACAAAGACAACGGCTCTGCTATTTTTACTGCCGTCTAGACCAGAAAGTTAAGGAGGAATGATGAGTGAGGCGGACAAGTACTGTTTTGAAAAAGCAAGCATGAAGCTCTGACCGTAGAAACCGCCCTCTGCCTTTGCTGTGAGAAGTCTGTCATGTCATGTCATATCAAAGAACAAAGTTGCACGCTTCAAGTTACTTCAATGCATCCATTCACTGGGCATTAATGATGGGTTATTACCAAATGATTCATTCATTTCGAGCAACTCTTTTATACGAATCAGGACAATTGGTTTCATTTAATTTATCTACAAAAACTGGATCTTTTTGTTTTGTTTTTTTAAAGGCTTTCTCTCATGTTTAAAGAAATTGTATAAATGTTTGTAACCTTTCCAACATCTGATATCTATTTTATTGATAACTTGTCTACCATACTGTTCAGCACAGATGCTGCTCAGGTTTGTGTGTAATGTTATTTAGGAGATTTGTGTCCAACTATCTTATTGTTCTGTTTCTCAGGTTACTTGTATAACGATTATAATGTGATCTATTAGTTCACTGTTCAACACTGCCAGGATTAAGAGTTATTACAATTATATTTTTAACATATAATATATAATGAGATAAAGATATTTGACATTAATGACACCATTAATCTTTCTACGAATCATTGCCATCCATTAGCATAATGTTATTATGCCGCTAAAAGCTTGTGTTTGCTTGTCTGCTTCCTGAAACTGAAAAAAAAAAGAAAATTGATTTAATCACATTTAGACCGGCCAAACCAAAGCACAGAATTAACGTGAAACATAAAACGTTAACCGGATTATAAAATCACCAACGTCCCATAAACACCTTGAAAACTTTGAAAATGCTGAGAAAACAAAAAAGTCAAGATTCCTTTTTATTACTTCTAAATATTAAGAGATTCCACTCCAGTCATAATTCTAATATTTCACGTCATAATTTTAGGATGTCATAATCCTGATAGTGATAACCTGCACCAGGCTGAGCTCCTCTGTGGCATCTGGGTTACCCAACAGTTACTGACAAAACCCACGCAGCACCGGAGACAAGCTCAAAGTCCCTTCCGACGTATACTGAGACATCTAACACACCTTATTGAAACTTACAAATAGACCACTCACTTCAACAACACCCAACTCAAGCATCAACATTATGGAGTCCTGGAGTATTTAGAACTAATACTAATCCTATTATCTGCTGAATTAGCTTTAGCATATTGTAATTGTCGTTAGATCCTTTTACAGTTTAACGCTTACAGTCTGATGTCTAATTCTAAATGGCTATAAACTATAACTAGGCCAGGTTGAACAAGCAAGTCATTACCACAGATAAAAATAAAATCATACGTTCCTAATGTTCACTGCAACATTAATGCAGAGTTTAGGGGCAATGTGAAAAAAACATTTCAACCAGCTGACGCTCAGGCTCTCAAGAGACGGGTCTGCAAGAAAAAGTACTTGACTTGAGAAGAAGATCAGAATTCAAGCTGAACTATGTATTCAGTGCTGAACCTCAGAGGCAGCTGATGTGGCTGTAATAAGACAAGGTGCTGTATTCAGAATCACAGAAAGCTTACGTTTTAGTGTGTTTTATTGTAGAGTGATAATTACAGTGTAGTATAATGGTAGAAAATATCTGAGGAACCAAAAAAAATCTGTCCAGCCATCTGTAATAAAACATAAGCTATACCAACCAGAGTAATTTGATGGCAAGGTGTCATAATTTATGCCAGCAGTCATTATTGGCGGACTCCATCAACCTGCACTGACCTCTTTCAGTTAAAATAAACACAGTGAAAGGTGCCCTCTCGATTACCCTACAGTAGATAAGATGCCCTATAGGGTGATCATGCGGTGGGGACCTTTTGTTTGGCCTTCAGGGGAAAAAATCATGATGAAATGCCATCTAGGTTGCTGCTACGTTTGAGAAAATAAAATGAAGTACCCTCTAGGGTTCCTCTATGTGTGGAAAACATGATGAACCTCCTTCTAGAGTGCTGTTTCTCTGAGGAATATGTGATAGCGTCCGATAGGGTTTCCCTACATACAGAATATGGGGACTTTTACTGATTGTCCTACTGATGAAAAAAATCAATCACAGTGCATTATCGGACACACGTTAAACAACGAGATGAAGTGCCCTCTAGGTGCTACTGTGCGTTTTATTTTTTCAGTTCTGCCCCACTGACATCCAGTGCTCACATCTGGCTGTCATGACAACAGCATAACACATACATATAAACACTCATGGCAACAGCTTTCATTGTAGTCTACAGTCAATATATAATATAATCATTATGCAAAATAGATAAAGCTCCTTTTTTCTCCACTTCATCTTCACTTTCAGTCTCTCTATTCTCTCAATAGCTCTAAACTGTGCATTTTAACAACTGTTGGACTGTTTCTGCTGGACAATGTTAAGCTTTGTTGCAAGTCACATGACTTAAATCCAAAGGCCAGTTGAAATCCTTTTCTGAATGAAGAAATGCACATGGATTTCAGCTGTTGCTTCCTGGGTTCACTCACTAATCAAAACTGACACTTGGGCACAAATACACAAATGACACAAACCTTCCTCACGATCTCGTGTAGACCCGACAAACTGTATGTTGGTAAACACATGACCAGCCATTTAAAACGGTATAGTTCTGAAGGCTTGGTAAATTTCCATTACTGAGAAATCAATCTGAAATATGGATAAGAATACAATGAAATGCCATTTAATATAGTCTGTATATTTATATTAAATGCTGAGTTATGACAGTAAAAAATGTTTTACACAGTTTTAATAAGATTTTTTTTTATATAGATCATGTCTAGATTACTGTAGAAGTTCCAGTCAGCCCGACTTATAAGAAAAAGCGGTTATTCATAAAGGATTCTACTCTAATCCATTTTATCCAGGTTTGTAAAGTGTGACTTTATAAAAACATGCCAAATAAATAACATGACAGGTGGCTGAGAGACATCTCTAAGATCTGGTTGCCAGATCTGGTTCCATTATAGGCTTTCTTTAAAAAAAGAAACTTGATTCAGTTAGAATTTTTTTAACTTCGGTTTGTCATTTTTGTCAATTTTAGTTTAATGCATCATGAGCCCATATATAAAATATATGTAGAATATTATATAGAATATATAATCACAGCCTCAGACACTTACACAGCATTTTTTTTGTCCACAAGCCTTAAAAAGCTGAAGGTTGTAGTTTAAATGGTTCTGTGCATCCCTGTGTATATGCACTTCCACACAGTGGTTTTAAACACCACTGTCACATGCTCACACACTCTTCTTGAAGCATGTGAGCACCAAGTTCTTAAGGAAAATGACATTTTAGAGAAATATGCATTGACAATGGTGCATTGGGTTTAAACTTGAGCATATCATTGTCTGACTGAAAGTTCTTCTCATGTCCAGTTGTTTGTATTTGGATAAAAATCCAAATGGATGTAAAGCCACAGATGACTGTTTCCTCTCACCTTCAAAAAACATGGCCATAGGTGTATTGGCACTAAGTATAAAAATGCATGATGTATTCCTGCCTCATGCACGGTATTCCCAAGACAGGTTTCTAATCCACTACAACTCTGACCATGCAAAAAATGCTTACTGAATGTAGGCGAGAATGAGACAGTGTTGTGTAAATAAAAAAAATACAGACATTTTTTGTTCTAAATATAATCTTGCTGATTTCTTGTGTACACTGTTGCATGACTGAAGTAAGTGAACCCTCTGCTGGTTTATTATTATCACTGCACACTGATGACTGTGCTGTAGTTTGGTCACAATAGGTACGATTACCTCCATAAAAATAATCTGGTAGTTAGTAGTTAGTTCCCCTTGATTTGACTGAAATTTCATATCATATTGACACTACAGTGTACATATAAAATAATCAGGTGAATAGGTATTAAATAAGCCACGTAAACTCTTGAATCAGTTTATGTTCACAATGAGATTATATAAATTTACATTATTTTGCAGACACCCTTTTCCAGAGTGACTTACATCATCTCATTTTTATACAACTGAGCAATTGAGGGTTAAGGGCCTTGCTCAGGGGCCCAGCAGTGGCAGCTTGGTGGACCTGGGATTGATCTCACAACCTTCTGATTGGTAGCCCAACACTTAGGTGTGCCCTGGCACTTAAGTTTACGGTTGAGTATATGTTTTGCTCAGAATATATGTAACGCATAATATAATGCAATATAGAATAGATTTCTTTCTCTCTTTTTTTTGTGAAGCACTCTAACCATGACCTGTATGTTCTGCCTCTCAAAATGAGCTGTGATTCTGTGATTTATCTTATACACCATGAAAGAAGATACACGTGTTGTTCTAGATTACACCACATGTGTAATGTCTTTTCTGTAGCTTCCAGTAAAAAAAAAAGTCTACCTGAATAATTTACCTTCCCAGCAAAATAAGATGTAAAACAGTCACCTGTGGCTTTACGTATACTTTTATCCAAACACAAAGTGTAGCATTTCACCTAGTTTTCTGGGATCTGCTCTTTATTACCGGTCTCCGTCGGATATAAAGGTGCCGAAGTATTGGATAGCACATTTAAAATGTCTTCCAAAATGTGCAGTGTG
Source organism: Tachysurus fulvidraco (assembly GCF_022655615.1). Lineage (NCBI taxonomy): Eukaryota > Metazoa > Chordata > Actinopteri > Siluriformes > Bagridae > Tachysurus > Tachysurus fulvidraco. The sequence goes on along the minus strand of NC_062532.1, from coordinate 16,278,559 downwards.
TTACCATGTGATGCCAGTTTGAAATCTGGTCGACTATTTCGAGTGAATCTGTTTCCATGGCATCCTGGGCAGCATGCTAAGAATAAATATATACTATTCATTTATAGATAATACAGTAATGTGATATTTGTGGTAATAGAGTTATGGATCCAATAGACTGCATGTGGCCTTTGGCTGATGTTTTATGCTATTAATATTCACAGAATTAAGTGAATTGCATGGTGTTTATAACTTATCAGAGGGATGATATGATCTGTTAAACGTGAGCTCGATCAAAAGTGTATATGAGTTCATCAGATTTCAACTAATTCATCCTAAGAGTCAAATTGTTTCAGACTGTTGGTGGATATGATGAGCTTTGACCAATCTGGGGACTACGTCACAGTGCAGGTACTTGCACACACACACAAAAATGAAGAATATCCAATAAAAATAAAATAAATCAAATGAAGATTTGGTGATAGCTGTGAATTTTATTGGTCCCACTAGGAAGCAGCCTGACCCCAGATTAGCAGGAGACCTCCTGGAGAGAAAAATGTTACCTTCCCTGCATGTTATGACGAGGAAACATGCTTTTGTCTGAGAACAGAATTTGAGCAGGATTCAAAAGATGGCATAATGTAGAATCGTAATTATTATAATTGGATCCGCATAGTTTCTAGTCTTGGGGGAAATCAACAGTTTGCAAACCTTGTTTACATCACCCACAACTCAAAATTACTCACTGTAAACTTTTCTAAGTTCAGTAAAATAACAAAAATACAGAAATAAATTAATAAACAGAGAATGTATTTTATTTAACACCCTTTTCATATGCAAACAATCTTTTATACAGATATTAAAGTAATTATGAATATTCACAGAGTCACGTGAGAAGAACGTGAGTCCATTGAGTACATTAATCTTTCCATCTTTCATTACTTGGCCTGTCTGTGCTTCCTCATGTGTGACGCAATAGAAGAGGAGATCTCGGCTGACTTCTTGTTCTGGCCGTAATAGTCTACGAACTTCCCATCAGGACCCACCAGGTACATAATGATGGTATGGTCCACCTGTGTTTAAGAGCACAAACACACATTGAACAAAGAAACAGCTCTGAAGAACTTTGATTCCTAAAATGTGGTAAAAAAAAAAAAAAAGAAACAATTAGTGAAAAGGGACTGTATTATGTCTCCAGACCAAGAAGGAGCAAATTACTTAAATGAATATAAGCATAACAGACAGATCTCTTGGAAATGGAAATGTTTCACATCACGGTACATTTACAGGTAAGACGTCTTCTGCATTAAAACGTTCACCCTCACACAACAGACCGTTACATCCTAAGTGTCTGAAGGAGCGATACAGACGCTCTTTCCTCCCTGCTGCTATTAGACTTTACAACCAAAGCTACTCCCAGTGAACCAGTCACCATAATTACACACAGTGGATGTGGTAGCCTAGTGGTTATGGTGTTGGACTACTGATCAGAAGGTCATGAGTTCAAATCCCAGGTCTAACAAGCTGCCACTGCTGGGTCACTGAGCAAGGCCCTTAACCCTCAGTTTGCTCCCTTTGTATAAACTGAAATAAAAATGTAAGTCACTCTGGATGAGGGTGTCTGGTAAATGTACACACTGGATTACTGTTTAACTGCAATAATAACAATAACAAAGTATTTAAACAACACATGTTATAACAGAAATTTTTAAAAACGTTCAATATTACCCGTGTGCAATATGTCTGTTAGCGTAACTACATCCTCGTGGTCTCTTTTTTCTTCTTTGTATTTATACATTGTGTTGTGTTTATACTGTAAACTATATTATGACTTTATTTATATGCACACATTTTATATATATTATATATATATATATATATATATATATATATATATATATATATATATATATATATATATATATATATATATATACACATATATACACACACACACACACACACACACACACACGTATATATATACATACACAGACAATACACACACACACACAATATATATATATATATATATACACACAGAGAAATTTCCCCATTGTGGGACGAATAAAGGTATATTTTATTTGATCTTATCCCAAAATGTAAAACCTCAATTATGTGATTTTTATGAAATGCACAAACTCACAATGTAGTCGTTGTCTTCATCTTTTGGGCCCTGACTGTAGTACACTCTGTAGGCTCTGGAGACCTGCTCGATTTGTGCCGTTGTTCCTGTCATGCCTATCAGCTTCGGGGAGAACTCTGGAAATACCAAAAAAAAAAAAATAGAAATGGCTTCCAGTGCATGTTATCATGCATTAAAAAAATCTAAATGTGGACCAATCAATAAACAAGGCACCTTGAACAAGAAAATCGGTGTCTGGGTTATTAGTATTTTTCAGTTCGAACTAGCAGAAAACAAAATGTCCCTATTGACATTATATTCACTCTATTTAAACGTAATGCAACAAATTGTGGTGTGATATTAGAAGGGGTTAACTAATTAGCATACATCTATAACAGACAATCTTTTTTCAGAAATAGGAACACAGATAACGCTGACAATTGTAAGCAAAAGAAGATAGTCACTTTAAACAGATTGAAAGAAACGGCACTAGCCAAACTAGCATGATATCTTTTCAGTGCAATCGTTTTGCAAAGGTTTCAAAAACATTTTTTTTCTGTTCCGTCAGTCTTCATTAATGCAGTCAGCTAGCTGTACATTATTAGATTAAGCTAGCTGCCACCTTTTAGCCTTGTTAATATGGTTTCCTGGCGAACAGAACATGGGACAGGGAAGCTCTCTGGAGTTTTTACTTGCTAATGAATTCATGATTCTCCACCTGTGAGCACAAAAAAATGACATTAGCTATAATATTTACCTTTGACATATGTTGCCAGTGCCTCAGGTGTATCCCTTTCTGGATCGATCGTGATCAGAACTGGTGTTAAATCCGGGAGCGTCTTTATCCTGTCTGTATGAAAAAGAACCAATCACTCCTCACAGCAATTAAAATCAACTTTATATCAAGTGGTGCTTAAAAAGACATGTTACCAATTTCATCCACGACTGTGATCATTTTCTCCAGTTCATCAGGACAGATATCTGGACAGTGTGTGAATCCAAAATAGATCAGCACCCACTGGCCGAGGTAGTCTTCACTTTTTGAGGGTTTGCCGTTGTGATCCACAAGAGAGAATGGGCCTCCGAGGGCTGGTTTCCCTAACGACCTTGTTCTCTCTTTCTCAAACTCTATGCAATGAAATTAAAATAAAGCCTTTAAGCATTCTCTAAAGGACTTATGGTACTTCACAGATTAAGATGCAATAAGCAAATCAACGTATAACATATAAGAGCACTCATATCTTGAAACTTTTTTTTTTAAAATCAGGACTTGGTTATTAAGAAAAAGAAAATATAATTCGATCACTCAGAAACTTGTCTTTTTTTTTTCGATTTAGGCAAACAGGTTTATTTTTGTACGGAAGAATAAAGAAATGTGAAATGCCTTACTTTCCTCTTTTTCTTTTTTAAAGTATTTCATGCCCAGAAGAAGAGTTCCACCCAAGGCAAACGTGATAGCGAGAGATTTCCATGTGACGGGCTATAAAAGGGATCAAAATCTCACTACTCAGAACTCATTAACTCATCATAATGCAAAAACTCACATGCAGCTGAATGATAGGGGGGAAAAATAGTAGAGCAAAAAAATGAATTTTATGTGCTATGTAAACCCAGAATAGTGATATAACAGCTACTAGATGTCGTTCTTTACTGAACAGAAAATGTTCAGAAAAATGTTGCTACTGTACAAGAAATTAAAACACAGGATGCACGCTAGGTTAGTGTGTAATAACTAGATGTGATTGATACATATGTAATTTATCATGACATGCTTTTCCTAATTAAAACACTTCGACATGATGTATAATAAAAAGTGATTATGAATAATGATAGACAGCATGTCAACAACCAACACCGAAAATAACCATATCCGAACAAACAAACACCCACATACGGTCATGGTCTTATAATAAAAATTGATGGGGATCTTTTAGCAGCATTTGATTGCATGGATGCTTACACCAGACTTCTTCTCTGTAGATGTTTTGTTTCCAGGTGATGGTGGTGGAGGGACAGAAGACACAGTCCTCACATTAGGAAATACAGGACTTCTGCATGTGAAAGCTGCTGCATTCAGCTGCAGAATTAAAAAGCAACACAAATGATCATATCAAATCATAATAACAAACAAGCATTAATCAATAGAAACATTACATGATGACCTACCTGAGTGCAAGTTGCCCTATTTAACAGTTGTGTACATGTTGTGTAGGAGCTCCAGTAAGACTTATTATGGAGAATGAATGGCCTGGAAATAAAACACCTGACACCCTGTAAAACCAGTGTGGCCATGACTTTCACTGCAAAATATACACTGATCTGGGTCTCTTTTACAAAAACACACGTTTATGAAATGAATATCGAAATAAACGCCATTAAAAAAAAGAATACACAGTTTTGAGGTCAGCCTGCAGCATGACGGAGTGAAACTAAAAGCGGATATGATCTGAGTACCAATTCGCTTTATAATCCCTACATAGGCGCACTACGGAGGGCACGAGATTAAACGCATGAGCGTGCAGTATAGTGCACTAGCTAAGGGCACTAGGACGTGATTTGTTATACGACCACAAACGATTCTCTAGCAGCGTCGATTATATACTTCTTAAACCCTTTTAGAGATACAACAGACGTATAAATGAATTCATAAACAGCATGTTCGCGTAATATATTAACCCGTTAAGCGCAAAATAACTCGTATAACGTAGACAGAACATTTCCTCGTTAGGAAGAGGGTTTGTTTTTTTTAGTCTGACGTCATATTTGTGCGACGCCGCTGAGTCTGAACACATGTACACTGCGTGAGGGAGAATGTGCTTAGTTGAAGTTGTAATACTGTAAATAACTTAAAAAAATAAATCAGTCAAAAAAAGGTGTGGGCATGGCAGCCAACACATTACGGTTTAAAACAAAGTAAGTTTTGATAACTGCTGTGATGTAAGGTGTATGTATGTGTACATGGTGATGTAGCTAGTAAAGATAGCAAAGCTGTTTACTGCATGTGCTGCACTAATCTAACACTAGCTTTTGTTTACTCTGTAGTTACACCGTCTCCAGCAAAATCGAACCGTTCTACAAGGGAGGGAAAGTGCAGGTAAATAAATGTACTAATGTATATCTGATATACCTTCGATTAAAATGTTATTAGTTCTTTCTGTAAGTTTGTTTTTCCCTTCTCATATAAAGATAAGCCATGATGAAAAGCATCTCTTTTGCACCTCTGGGCCACGAATCAACATTTTGCAGATTTCCACAGGCAAAATTGTTCATAGTATTGAGCAGGTAAGTGTACAGCTTTCTTTTACAAAGTACAGGGTACCAACCCACTTTCTGGTGAACCCCCTGTTATTTATTGTTTTAGTAGCTGATACAGTACAATTGGTTTTCCAGGACCGGGTAACATGTAATCACATGGGGACGTGGTAGTCTAGTGGTTAAGATGTTGGACTACTGATCGGAAAGGTCGTGAGTTCGAATCTCAGGTCCGGTGCTGTCAAAGTGCTGGGCCCCTGAGCAATTCCCTTAACCCTCAATTGCTCAGTTGTATAAATTTAAATAAAAATGTAAGTCACTCTGGATAAGGGGTGTCTGCTATATGACAGAAATGTAAACGTAGTCAATTAATATGCACGACTACTTTATGGTTCATTATACTATTTTTAAATATAGGATGATCAGGAGGACATCACCTCATTCTCTCTCAGCCCCGACGATGAGGTAATCGATTCTCCTTTCTGTCATTCATATTCCTTTCTGTTAACAATCCATCTTTCTCAAAAGATCAGCCATGAAGTTGCTGTGTTTGTATTTAATTGCAGATGCTGGTTACTGCTAGCAGGGCCTTGCTGCTGAAGCAGTGGGACTGGAAGCAAGAAAAGTGCACTCGGTCATGGAGGGCGATTCACAACGTGCCTGTGGCCAGCATGACGTTCGACTGCACTTCTACTCTTTTGGCGACTGGTAGGATGTAGTTTAATCTTGCCGTGAGAGATCCGTCGTTATACCGTACATATACATAGTGACCATAAAGGCAAATATAAACCTCTACTGTTTTTTTATAGGGGGTTGTGATGGCACAATAAAGCTGTGGGATGTAGTCAAACAGTACTGCACACACAATCTGAAAGGCTCCTCTGGTGTTGTTCAGTAAGTTATGAAGTACAAATTCTTTAGACTGAGCAGCATTTAGTATCACATTTGCCAAAAATTCTACTGTACTAAATCTTGAAACATAACTTGAGTACTGTCCGAAATATTATTATGATGATGATGATGATGATGATGATGCTTTGTTCAGTTTGGTGCAGTTCCATCCAGACATCAGTCTGCTGCAGCTCTTCTCTTCTTCTATGGAGTGTGGAATCCGTATTTGGGACCTGAGCACCAGCAAGTGCATCTGCATTCTGGAGAGCCACTTCAGCAGAGTCACATCGCTGGCCTTTTCTCCCGATGGCCACACGCTGATCAGGTACACTGAAGGGAACGTTTAACGGTTTACGGTCGAGTAAATATTCCAGCATTTTTTTACCACCCTGAGAAAAAAAAAAATAACGGAATCATAAAAAAAAAGTTTTCATCCGTTATACGTTTCCTGCACATTTGGCATTTGCGCACATTTGCCACATCTACCGTTTCAGTCGACAAGTTTCTGAGTGATCGAATTATATTTTCTTTTTCTTAATAACCACGTGCTGATTAATTAGGTCACCGGTTTGTGGAAAGCAAGAAAGTTAGTCCTAGACTCTAGTTTTACTGAACAGTTTGTCTTGTGAGTGAATTAGATATTTATGACGAATTGACAATATCTCTTAACTGGCGTACGGTGGTGTGCGATGTTGCGTCCAGCTTTAACCGTGATTGTATTATTCCTGATAGTGATAAATCTATTCTACTAAGGTTGTTAGGGCAGTTAGTTAGTAATTCTTGTCTCAGCAGAGTGAAACCCGATTATGTGTCAATCACCCACATGTTAATACACACTTTATTTTCCGCCAGTAATAAATGCTGAAAAAAACTAAACATGATTATTCACCCACTTTCTACCAATGCTCATAAATACACCATTAAAGGCATAGACTATTTTTATTGTCAACAATAGATTTCGTCTCGGCAATAATCCCTGATAAAATGTTCTTTTGTCGCCGCGCATGATTCCAGCTCTGGCCGAGACAAAATCTGCACAGTGTGGGACCTGAACGAGAGGAAAGTAAAGAGAACCGTTCCTGTGTATGAGGTGTGAAATCTGTATATCCCATCCTGTCCACATTTGCGTGCCATATTTTGCTTGGATGAGCTGTCGATGTAGTGGAAACGGTTTCATTTGTACGTGTGTTTTCTGTTTTAAGGCTGTAGAAGGAGTCGTCATTCTGCCAGAAAACGAGGACTACTCTGAGCTTGGTGTGAAAAGTAAAGAGCTACACTTTGTCACCGCAGGCAGTAAAGGTAGAAAACTCTCTTCTTGTGGAACATACCGACTCGTTACTGTTTAATGATTCTTTTCCCGGGTGGTGATGAAAATATCTGACCCAGGTTTGAACTGAAGGTGTGTACGTTGTGTTTATGTGCTCCTCACTGGTAGATGCATTTGTTTAACTTTATCAGCTATAAATCTTAACATTGTTTTACTTTAATGCCAGTGATTGTTAGCTACCGTTAGCGCTTTTCTATAGTTCCCTGATACTTAATGTTTGTTTTATGTAATCACATACAGACATACAGTGATTGGCTCTGTAGCTTAAGGTTTTCTTGTGCAATATAATCCAGTACATATGATGGCAATAATTGTCGCCTCATGCTGCCTAGGTGTGCTGAGGGTTTGGGAGTCGAGCTCGGCACGGTGTGTGTTCACACAGACGCTCCCAAACGGTGCAGCGTTCCAGACAGCGCAGGAAGACGGAGATCCTCTTAGCTTGCTCTACTGCCTGTTCCTTCCTCTTTGCAACCGCTTGGCTACAGTTACTGCCGAGCACAACATCCTGTTCTACCAGCTGCCCTCCCTCACCGTGCAGCACCAGGTGAGCACGTACTCCTCTCAAGCGAGTCTCTTAAGCGCTTCTCTTAGACACTTGGGATCACTGCAAATTCATCGGTACAATTGAAATGTAGGGTTTTGGCACGCTTATGTCTTTTAGATGGATAACAGGTAGCAGTAGGAGAGATGATGCGATCATTCCATATTTAAAATAATGGCATAAAAATGAAATGGATTTCACACACTCGCTCGGACGGGGCGTCACACACTCGCTCGGACGGGGCGTCTCACACCCGCTCGGACGGGGCGTCACACACTCGCTCGGACGGGGCGTCACACACTCGCTCGGACGGGGCGTCACACACTCGCTCGGACGGGGCGTCACACACTCGCTCGGACGGGGCGTCACACACTCGCTCGGACGGGGCGTCACACACTCGCTCGGACGGGGCGTCACACACTCGCTCGGACGGGGCATCACACACTCGCTCGGACGGGGCGTCACACGCTCGGACGGGGCGTCACACACTCGCTCGGACGGGGCGTCACACACTTGCTTGACTCGCATCACTGTCGAACATCACAACACTATTGTTTAAAACAAATTATGCTTTTATTATCTTTTTTGAAGTTTGTGGGCTATAATGATGACGTCCTGGATGTGAGGTTCCTGGGAAAAGAGGACAGTCACATAGTAGTGGCCACGAACAGCTCGCAGCTCAAGGTGTTTGAGTTGGCCACCAACAGCTGCCAGATTCTCCACGGACATACAGGTCAGTAACAGCCAGCAGAGGGCGCTTCAGCACAGGGTTGTTTCCTGTCACACGAGTCCTGTGATCAGGTTGTATATGTTTGCATGATGTTTAGTGTCTGAATCCCAAAGTGCATTCAGAGTTCACTCTACGTTCATGCATAAAGTACAGCGAAGCTGTGTGTAGTTATAATCAAATTCTAATGACTTACCTATTTATGATTTTTCTAGACACTGTTCTCTCACTGGATGTGTTTAGAAAACGTTGCATGTTTGCAAGCTGTGCCAAGGTGAGCCAGTTTATCCCCTGAGTGATGAAATCAGATACACAATCCAAATAACAAAGGTGTTTATAAAGTGGCTGAAAAAAAGCTTTCTTCCTCTCTAAAGATGTGTTTCTGTGTGCGTGTGTGTGGGGTGTGTTTGTGTCTCTCTCTCCCACTGTGTGTGTGTCTCTCTTACTGTATGTGTGTGTGTCTCTCTCTCTCTCTCTCTCTCTCCCTCTCCCACTGTGTGTGTGTATCTCTTACTGTGTGTGTGTCTCTCTCTCTCTCTCCCTCCCACTGTGTGTGTCTCTCTCTCTCCCTCCCACTGTGTGTCTCTCTCTCTCCCTCCCACTGTGTGTGTCTCTCTCTCTCTCCCTCCCACTGTGTGTGTGTCTCTCTCCCTCCCACTGTGTGTGTCTCTCTCCCTCCCACTGTGTGTGTCTCTCTCTCTCCCTCCCACTGTGTGTGTCTCTCTCTCTCCCTCCCACTGTGTGTCTCTCTCTCTCCCTCCCACTGTGTGTGTGTCTCTCTCTCTCTCTCCCTCCCACTGTGTGTGTGTCTCTCTCCCTCCCACTGTGTGTGTCTCTCTCCCTCCCACTGTGTGTGTGTCTCTCTCTCTCCCACTGTGTGTGTGTGTGTCTCTCTCTCCCACTGTGTGTGTGTGTCTCTCTCCCACTGTGTGTGTGTGTCTCTCTCCCACTGTGTGTGTGTGTCTCTCTCCCACTGTGTGTGTGTGTCTCTCTCTCCCACTGTGTGTGTGTGTCTCTCTCTCTCCCACTGTGTGTGTGTGTGTCTCACTCTCTCCCACTGTGTGTGTGTGTCTCTCTCTCTCCCACTGTGTGTGTGTCTCTCTCTCTCCCACTGTGTGTGTGTGTCTCTCTCTCTCTCTCTCTCTCTCTCCCTCTCCCACTGTGTGTGTGTATCTCTTACTGTGTGTGTGTGTCTCTCTCTCTCTCTCTCCCTCCCACTGTGTGTGTCTCTCTCTCTCCCTCCCACTGTGTGTCTCTCTCTCTCCCTCCCACTGTGTGTGTGTCTCTCTCTCTCTCCCTCCCACTGTGTGTGTCTCTCTCCCTCCCACTGTGTGTGTGTCTCTCTCCCTCCCACTGTGTGTGTGTCTCTCTCCCTCCCACTGTGTGTGTGTCTCTCTCTCTCCCACTGTGTGTGTGTGTCTCTCTCTCTCCCACTGTGTGTGTGTGTCTCTCTCTCCCACTGTGTGTGTGTGTGTGTGTGTCTCTCTCCCACTGTGTGTGTGTGTCTCTCTCTCCCACTGTGTGTGTGTGTCTCTCTCTCTCCCACTGTGTGTGTGTGTGTCTCTCTCTCTCCCACTGTGTGTGTGTGTCTCTCTCTCTCCCACTGTGTGTGTGTGTCTCTCTCTCTCTCCCACTGTGTGTGTGTGTCTCTCTCTCTCCCACTGTGTGTGTGTGTCTCTCTCTCTCCCACTGTGTGTGTGTCTCTCTCTCTCCCACTGTGTGTGTGTGTCTCTCTCTCTCCCACTGTGTGTGTGTGTCTCTCTCTCTCCCTGTGTGTGTGTGTCTCTCTCTCTCCCACTGTGTGTGTGTGTCTCTCTCTCTCCCACTGTGTCTGTGTGTGTGTGTGTGTGTTCGTGTTTGTACAGGATAATTCAGTGCGTGTGTGGAAGATGGACCCTGCTACTGGCCATGTACAGTGTGTGGCTCAGGGTCAAGGCCACTCCAACGCTGTGGGCTCCATTTCCTGCTCCAGGTCACACGTGAAATCTTTTTTCAATCATTTATAAATATATGAAGAAGCGTAGCTATTTAAAGTTCCGACTGAATCATCCCTCATTCTGTACCATCATACGTAACTATAAACAGTTCAAATAAACGCCGCGTTATTCTTTCACCTATTGGGATAATGTCATTTTTGGATATTGCTGGAGTTATGAGGGGAAAAACACTACAGGACGTACAATAACACTCCCATGTCTTTGTCTTTGCCAAAAGTCCAACTGGAATTAGAACTAATCTATCTTTTAACTCATTTTCTTCATTTTGTTTCCTAGTCATTCATCTTGTATTCAGACTCCTTACTAAAGTATCTGTCTAATGCTTTATAATGCTTTATAAGAAACACAGACAAGACAGAAGCCTTGTAAACACAGACGAATACAGTCTCGGTTACCTCGTCATCTCAGTATTCACAGCTTACGTCGGTCTTGAAAAACAAAGCAGTGGAGACGGAACGCACAGTCATAAATAAAGAGATGTGATTGGTTCTGTTCTATTTGCCATATGCTCATCTTAGCAGCTTAATTCCTTAGGACCCGTGTGTGCGTCGTTATACAGTAATTACACGTGCAATTACATACCTGAGCAGTTAGTCTCACTGTAGTAGCTATAAAAGCGACATCAGGTTTTTTTCTGCGATTCACCTGGGGTCAGTTCCTGTTCTACTGAACTGCAAATCTTTTCCTTTAAGTACTTTATAATAAGATGATAACATTTATTTTTATCAGCCTTGAAGTACCATTTCCTGCTCACTGTGTGTGTGTGTGTGGGTGTGTGTGTTTGCATATGTGTGCGTAGGTTAAAGAAGGCCTTCCTGGTGTCTGGAAGTCAGGACTGTACTATTAAAATATGGGTTCTGCCTGATCTTCTTCCTGGTCCGGGCGACGAGCCAGCCCAGCTTACTGCTCGGATCACTGACAAGGCCCATGATAAAGTGAGTCATTGTCTTTGTTAAGAATCAGTGTGTGTTCCTAAGAAATGGATTTAAGTGCCATTTGAGGTCCTTTCAGTGAAAAAAATGGCTTTGGTAAGGAGGAAATAATCTCCGGTGTCATGCAGCCCATTGTGTCTGAAACTAAAAATGAATGCTTTGTTCTCATTTTCAGAAAGCTTGACCTTAAATAATACACGTTTATTACTGCATCAGAGTTCATTTCATTCAGGACACTTGTTGGTGTTTTTTTAAGAGCCCTGAGAGAAGGATTGTTTAACCTTTAGTAGCTTAATAATATTTTAAAAGGCAAGCTACTAGTATGATCGATGTCTGATTTCAGCTGTAAAGCGCACACTATAGATCAAATATCGGATTAAAGTCATTTCTAAGCGAGGATTAAAACATTAAGATGTGCTGTTATAGGAAAATAAGGCCAAGTAGAGATAATGTTTTACTCCGAAGTTAATAATTTTTCTATAGCAGTAAGTCATTGTTTTTTTTTTTTGTTTTTTTCCCCCCGTGATTCCGTTTTTTTATTTTTATTCGACGGCAATTTACGGAAAATTATCAGTCTCATTTGTTACTTTTTCTCTGTTCATTGTTGCATAAAAGACATTAATTTCTCTTTTACACATAAATACAGTAATTCCTTCTCTTTCTCTTAAAAATTAGAAGACAAAACAAAGCAGCTTGTTGACATGAATGTGTAATTTACTCCGACTTTACTATAAAACCTTTATTATTTTAATATTAAAAAAAAACCTGGCGATTTCTGCCTTGTGTAAACATCTACGGTTTGGAATGACAAGTTACAAGAAAGCAAGTTCCTGCTTCCTATGAAAACAATAAGGTATTGGAATGAGCTCATCCTGCAGCCGACACTGCTGACAGAGCTGCTGTTCTCTAAACAGATCTGACCAGATTTAAACAAATGAGCCGATATATAAAATCTTCTGAAACGTGTTCATAGGCTTGTTTTTAGAGCTTTTATGTGATTTCATCTGCTGGCTCGTATTTGTTCCTTACCTGTATATGTGCAGAAATCTTTTTTTTTTTAATGTCCGATATTCTTAAAAGTTCATCTCCGTTATTAGTTATACTCCGTCTCCTTCTTTTTAGGATATAAACAGCGTGGCCGTCTCGCCCAACGATAAGCTGCTAGCTTCGGGTTCTCAGGATCGCACGGCCAAGCTGTGGTCTCTGACCGACATGAGCCAACTCGGGGTGTTCCGGGGTCATCGACGAGGCATCTGGTGTGTGCAGTTTTCCCCCGTGGACCAAGTGCTGGCCAGTGCCTCAGCCGACGGTGCAATCAAGCTCTGGGGGCTTCATGACTTTAGTTGCCTCAAGGTATTTCTCATAGAAGAAGCACATGAGTCACATAGGCAGCGGTTTTGCGGTTAACAATTAGGCTGATAAAATGTGGTAAAAAGTGTTAAGTTTGGAATGCATGGCTGTAGCTGTTATTGTGCGTCACGTGGTCGGTGGAGGTTCAATTCTGTCTGTTATCTTATTTTCTGCAGACGTTTGAAGGACACGATGCCTCTGTGTTGAAGATAATATTTGTCAGCCGTGGCACTCAGATAGTCTCTGGGTAAGCAACACATTTCCACCATTTATCTAATAATGGAAAGCGCACACACACACACACGCACGCGCGTGCACACACACCCACACACACTCATAAAGCGCTAGAAAAATACTGGGCAGCTTAGTGAAAGATGTCTTATCTCATTTCTCTGACAGCACATCATTGTGATCACGTTTCACTCATGTTTTCCTCAGAAACGTTTACATTTTTTTCCCTTTCTTTTCTTTCACTTTTTAATGTTTTTATTTATTTAGAAAAATATATAAATATTCTGCACACTCACTAGCCACATTATTAGGAACACCTGTGTCAGCAGCGCAGTATAGTGCTATCACTGATATTGCTTATGAGCTTTAGATACAGATCAGTATCAGAATGGGAGGAAAACCAGATCCATGTGACATTAGTGATTTTGTGAGTCTGTAGTCTTTCTGACAGCTTGAGTCAGTCTGCTCAATCTCCTTTGAGCTCTCTCATCAACCTAACTGCTGCTTGCTTTTTTATTTATTTATTTATTTATTTATTTATTTATTTATTTATCCATTCATTCATTTCAGAAATACTCCAATCAGCTCCTGTCTGTATCCAAAACCCATGCTAATTTTCCCCATTGTGATGTTTGATATGAACAGTATTTGTTGCTCTTGCTCTACAACAGCATGTGTTTATGCATCGCTTTAACCACACGACTGGCAGATTAGATAATGAGCTGGTGTTCCTATTAAAGTGGCCAGTGATTTTATATATATATATATATATGGTGTGAGACAAAATATTCCCACGATGCGTAAACGATAAAGACAGGCATTGTTGTTTTTAGTGCATGAGGTAAATAGAGGTTTCTGATCTCTTTGCCTTTTGTCTTTGTCCTCTGTTGTCCTGTAGTGGTTCTGATGGTCTTGTGAAGCTCTGGACCATTAAGACCAATGAGTGTGTGAAGACGTTTGATGCACACCAGGACAAAGTGTGGGCTCTGCACGGCAACAGCAGCGATGACCTGATAGTGACCGGCTCTGCTGACTCCAATATCACAGTGTGGAAGGTCTGACCATCCTTAGCTTTTTACTAACACATTGTTAAAAGGGAGGGGTTGCTATGGTAACGTTTAAAGACGGGCAAAAGACAAAGACGGACAGCGACTACAGAAGAAATTGGGGTTTCATCTCATCGTTGGCTAATTAACAAGTAGAAACTGATGAGGAGTTGCAGCACTTTAGTCCTGGGTTTATCAAACCGTGCTTAAATCGTTGACACAAAACACCGGATTATGAATCCCCAGGAATAATCGTTGACCTCGTGTGAGTGTGAGCAGTGTGAAAAACGGGAAAATAAGTGATGCAATTTCCCTTAGCTGTCTGTCTCTGCTTCTCCTTTCAGGATGTCACAGAGGAGGAGCTGGCCGAGGAGCAGGCGAAGCAAGAAGATCAGATTCTGAAGTAAGATTCCTCTTGTGTTCTAAACTGTTTTCAGTTTTCAACTAGTTTTCAACTATGTAAAAGGTTGTATACTTGGAATGATACTATAGCTAGCAGTATATTGCTATTTAAGCAGGAGAATTCGGATACACGGTGCTAGAGCAGGTCAGTGTTCAGCTGGAGTCGCGTTACACACCGCAATCTGAGTCGACGCCTGGCGCAGGGAATTATGAGTGCGAGTGGACACTTAAGTTCTTTGCTAGTCGTCTAATCAGCGAAAATCTGAGTCAAACAAACCGCGCAGCTGATCTGGGATATAAAATAGCCTTCCTGTGCCCCAGTTGGCTTTCTATCCAAACCGAATAGTGTCTGAGATCAGAATTAGTGTGTCCCAGAGCATAGTATGTTGAACTGAGTACCCAGAAGGTTCTACCTTCTGTTTCTGGTAGATTTTGTATTAAACACAAATTTTTGATCAGTGCAAACTTTTCAGCAAATATTGCTAACAAGTCTTTGCGTGAGGGAGGAGTTTTGTGACGGTTTGTTTTGCTGCATTTTAAGCACATTTGAGAGAAGTGTAAATGACGTGTGGTGGAGTAAACGAAGGGAGTGTTAATGTCATTATTTAGTATGAATTGTAGGATTCATGAATATAAAGTTGAAATGCAATGCAAAGTTTGTTTACGGTGATGATTTGTAACTAGGCAACAACATTTCTCTTCCGTTACATGACCTGTCTGAAAGTACTCCCAGTACTCTCAGAAGGTTGTGAGTTCAAATCCCAGGTCCACCAAATCTGCCACTGCTTGGCCCCTGAGCAAGGCCCTTAACCCTAACATGCTCAGTTCTATAAAATAGGATAAAATTGCAAGTCGCTCTGGATAAGGGTGTAAAATGTACTATTATGTATGAGTATGTGTATTATGAGTATGTACGTAATATAAGTAGGTCCAAATGCAGCGTATGTTTACGGTAGGATTTTTAGAACTCCTTTTTCACCAGTGGTTCAGGAGCGTTTTTTAGTTTTGTACAGGTTGTAGAGTATCCTTCCCTCAAAGTCATGTTATTTTTGGTGCCTCCGGTTGTCCGAGTTATTGAAACGGTTTGACTTCATTTCAGGCAGCAGGAGTTGTCCAATCTGCTTCATGAGAAGAACTTTTTGAAGGCTCTGGGTATAGCCATCTCACTGGATCAGCCTCATACTGTGCTTCGAGTCATCAAAGGTACAGTCATCAGTTCTTATAGACTGTTGCATGGGTGCAA
The DNA here is from genome assembly GCF_022655615.1 of Tachysurus fulvidraco. Classification (NCBI taxonomy): domain Eukaryota; kingdom Metazoa; phylum Chordata; class Actinopteri; order Siluriformes; family Bagridae; genus Tachysurus; species Tachysurus fulvidraco. The sequence continues at coordinate 16,262,516 of NC_062532.1, read as the reverse complement.
ATTTCATGTAATAGGGGGTGGGGTGGGGGAATAAATATAAAGTTTCTCATGAGCAATTTTCGAAGGGGGGACACAATACAGTCAAAAAGTTTGCTTTTTGAAAAACGAATACAGTGAAAAACTTTGCTTTTATCATTATTATAGTAGCATGGAGACTGCGTCATTATGGTTATTTTTAAAGTTTTTCTGGAGGCTTTGGCGTGTCAGTTACAGTGCACTATGCAACAAGCTATTGTAAACAAGCTAATGTTAACTAGATAAGTCAGATTTTAATCACTAATATAGCAGATTCATGGAAAATGATATCGGTAATCAGCATTTTTGTCGCACCTAATTTATGAATGAGTCCGCATCAAGTACATTAAAGAGAATCGCTTTATTTAAGTGAATAAAATCCCCTACTTAATGGAGTTTAACATTAACTGAGCCGCAGCCACACACCTGACTTGCGTGTGCAGAGTAGGTGAGATGAACTGGGAAAGCAGGCAGTGGGTCAAACCACTGTGAGGAAGGGGAGGGGGAACTCAACTGTTTCTAAATGCATTTGTGCGTTTTTTTTCTACTCACACAATTATTTAGGTATACATACATATTTTTCACAATAGAGAGTCAAAGAAACCCCCAATCCCCCCGCCCCCCCACCCCCGGGATTTACGCCCATGGACTGTTGGATTGTTTTATTTCCTTGTTTTAGATTGTTAACGATTTGTCTTTATTAATAAAGTCACCTGCCAGTTTCCCACACAGCAGCCAGCTTTCCCTGATCTTACAAAAACGACAAACCAGGAAGGTTCAATCATTTGATGAGAGAGAATACAATCCAGGTACAATTCCAATATGAATAAAATGGCAGGTTGCGACGCAGTACAGAAGACAACGTGCCGTATTTGTGGCAGCCGTTCTCTCTGCAGGGTTTGTACATAGCCATTGTTTTAATCTAGTTGTGCTTAAAAAGTGCTTGAATTATTAAGTCATTAAATATGAAATGGACGAAAACACTCCGTATAAGACAGAAGGCTGCATCTCTTCCCCTCCTCCTGCTACTCGGTCACTTGGAGCAACAGCTCCTTTAACTCATCTGGAGTACACTAAAGTTATGGTGAAGATGAAGCAACTCCTGCAAAATGCTACTTTACTCCGACGCGCCTACAAAATGCGGCATTTCACAAATGGCTTCTTGAAGGCATGACAAATGTGCATGGTGTCCTTTTGTAAAGTTTTTGTGTTTAATAAGACGTATTAAAGCCCGTGGTAACAAGATTGCTTTAATGGCTTGATGTATCATCTACATTTGCATTGTTTCTACTGTTTTCGACAACAATCTGGCACAAACAAAACCATTTACTTTGTTTACCAGAGGAAGGCTCGTGTCCCACCTATTGGACAGACTTTTCAGTCTTGCAGTTGTAAAAAAAAAAAAAAAAAAGTGGACAATGCGGCGTACGTGCACATTCTCACACGTTCATACAATTATCCAATTGGCTGTGCGTGTGTCAGCAGTATAGTGCTATCACACCGATGTCGGTCAAGAGCTTTAGCACAAATTTAGATCAGTATCAGAATGGGAGGAAAACCAGACTCTAGAAGATCAGTAGTTTCAGAAATACCCCAAATCAGTCTGTCTGGATCCAAAACCCATGCCAAGTTTCCCCATTGTGATGTTTGATGTGAACAGTATTCGATGCTCTTGCTCTACAACAGCATGATTTTATGCACTGTTTCAACCACGTGACTGGCCGATCGTATAATAGTGTGAACGAGCAGGTGTACATGTGTTTCTATTAAAGTGGCCAGTGACTACAAAGGCAAATTTGCATGTGTAGGTTGTGTCTAAAACTCTGAAATGGAGTTACTTGTAGAAGGTGTGTAATAATACAGCAGTCCTTTTTGTGCCACTGGCATTTCGGGGAAGTTTCTCAGACCAATTGAACAGGTTTATCTGTCATTGATCATTGATGCATACTTTTCCAATGTGAGAATCTGAGCTTCCTGAATGGAAAATGGCTCATGTTTTAAGTTTGGATATGTAAACGCATGTTTCCCCTGCCTCTGTTTTTTCCCTTCTCATGTATTGTATTGCAGTCTTTGTTACGAGAGAAGGCGCAGTAGAGGATACATTCTAAAAATATTTTTATAACACCACAAATGTTTCGGAATCGTGGAAAAAAAATCCTTTTAAGCATTTTTTAGATTTTAGTTTTAAAACCATTTTACTTAAGTGTGCAAAAAAATCACCTCGGACACCACAGCAAACTGTGAGGCAGATTGAGCTACAGCAGCAGAAAAGCACATTGGGCTCCACTCCTGTACAAAATCCCCATCTGTAATTTGTACTTAGTTAAACTTATTAATCCAGTCTATTGAGTTTAATTCGATCTAGATGAATACATAGAATTCAAATCATATATGTTCGGGAATTATTAAACACAGTAGGGTTTAAGCAATTGTTAAAGATTATATAACCGGAATATTTACTTGACACAGGATTTTATGGTCTTGGTTAAATAAATGTAGAAACAATTAACTTTAATAATAATTTAAGAAGTATTAGTTTTATATGAAACTTCATCTGCAGTCAGCCGTGAGACAAAATGAAAGTAAAGGCATTTTGTCATTTCTAGGAAACTGCTGATGGACTGTGGGAGTATTAACGAAAGATTTATTGAATAATTAACGAATAAAATAATAATTGAATTGTTTACGTACAGCATTTGGCAGATGCCTTTGATCAGTGATTTACAGAAGTGCTTTAGACGTCTCTATTAACGAACACATCGATACTGGTTCACCAGCTCACAGACTATAAGTGCATGGGCATAAGAATAGGCTCATTATAATATGGACTCCATAATTATTTTTGTTCATCATTTTTAAAGACTATGACTTACAATAGAAGAATAAAAGCTCTTTGTTGCACTGGTTTATCCCTCGTATTGTCACCGGCTTCAAACTTTCCAGTGATGTTGACTGATGTTGTGTAACAAGGGGAAAATCGCTGTGCTTTTTAAACACACCTCTCGTTCGGAAACTCCAGAGTGACAGCTTGGTATTCAGCCAGCACTTTTGTTGTAAATTTAGTTGTGTGACTCATCAGGTGTAGGCTACAATTATACGGGTATTAAATCAGGTTTTTCATCAGTTATGCAGTTTTAATGATGACCACTGTTGCTGTTAAATTGTCTTTAAATACATGTCTTCATACTTGGGGCTAAAAGGTTGACTACTGTCCTACTTTCTGATGTTGCCAATGATCTCTGTGTTGGCAGAAATCCAGCAAGAGGAAGAGGCTGGACAGCATCTGGAAAAAACCATCCTTAGGCTACGTCAGGACCAGAAGGGTGAGCTAACTCCACTATTCTCTTTATTTCAGTGCAACAAAGAGCTTTTATTCTTATTCTTCCATTGTAAATCATAGTCTTTAAAAGTGATGAGCAAAAATAATTATGGAGTCCGTATTATAATGAGCCCATTCTTAGTCTGTGAGCTGGTGAACCAGTATCGATGCATTTGTTAACAGAGACGTCTAAAGCACTTCTGTAAATCACTGACAAAGGCATCTGCCAAATGACGTACGAAAAAAATGTAATTATTATTTGATTTGTTAATTATTCAGTAAATCTTTCGTTAATACTGACACAGTCCCTTAGCAGTTTCCTAGAAATGACAATACAATAAACAATAGATATGACATCATTACTATCAACTACAACTAAAAAAGAATAGTAATATTATTATTTAATTAATCTAATCACATAAATCTTATAGTATGTGTATGTAAAATTGTCTAACCGTTGTCTCTTCACACACGCACACACACATACACCCCCAACCCACACACACACACAATTTTTTCCTCTATCTTATAAAATTGTGACCTTCCTGGTCAAAAGCAGGCAATTGTGGTAGAGTTTATGATCAAGTGACAAGGAGTAAAATGATAAAATTTCATTTCATTTAAAAAAAAAAAAGCTCTTTTTTTTTTCTCTCATGTACACACTTGAGCAGAACAGGAATTTATATTGTTCAGGTTTAAAGGAAATAATCATCGTGTGCTTATATTTTCAGAGTCTCTGCTGCGATACTGCGTGGTGTGGAACACAAATGCACGGAGCTGTCTGAGCGCCCAGGCGGTGCTACAGGTGCTGCTAACTCACCTGAGCCCAGAAGAGCTGCTGCAGTTCCAGGGAGCACGCAGTCACCTAGAGGGCCTCATCCCTTACACTGGTTAGTCAGATCGTGTCTGAAGATGCTGTTCAATTAATCATATTCATTTCCTTTTTACAATCACTCACACACACACACACACACACACACACACACACACACACACACACACACACACACAAACACACACACACACATCCTTATTTAAGTAAGGTGTCATATTCTTGTTGAGTTTCAAATGACATACAGTCAGTGGTGTAGTCTAGTTTTTTGTAGTGAGTATACTGTGATTTTTTTTTCCCCCCTCCCAGCCTCATACACACCCATCCTAGAGCGACACCACATAGGCACCACCACACTCACTAATACATAAAATATGTATATTATATTTAATATATAAAATATCTACATGTAATTGAGAGCATTATAAAAGACTTGTGTGTTATCAACATTCCAATTTATTATAAGCAACAAAAGACAGTCAGCTGATAAAACCTGTGCTCCAGGTCCCATATTCGTATAACATTTAAGGCTAAATGTAATCAGACAGTTGGCAGCACCTATTGACTTTCACAGTAGGAAAAAATATAGACTATGAAAGACAGTGGGTGCTGCCAACTGTCTGATTACTAACATTTTTCAAAATATCATCTTTTGTGTTAAACAGAAGAAAGAAACTCATACAGTTTTGGAACAAATTGAGGGTGAGGAAATAACACAATTTTCATTTTTGGGTGAACTTTATACCTTTAAGAGCTACATTTAGCCTTAAATGTTATATGAATATGGGACCTGGAGCACAGGTTTTATCAGCTGTCAATTTTCAATGTACATTTAAGAGTGAACAATAAACATTTGTTCAGTTTTATCACCAACACTCTTTCATTGCAGAATATTGTGAACAGAATGAACTGGTAGTTTACAAAGCGCAGGCTTCCGAAAACACTGAGTGTAGTTTGGGTCTGCTTTCGTTTCATATCTTCTTTTACATTAGTTAGTTAATTTCAAATTTGCGCCAAAAAACACCACCAAGCAACCCATTTTCCTCCTTGGTAGGTGACGTCAGATCAGGTCACAGATCGGAAGCCCCAATGGTCCAAAAACATTAGTGATTCGCAATCGCAACCACAGTCTGTGTTCGCAACACAGACGGGGTGAATTTATGAATGAAAGTTCTGTCCCAAAACGATATTATTACGTATCCTCACGCTTTTTAAGTAGGTATACGGAAATCCTTGGCATTTCCTAGTGGGTATACGGCGTATACCTGCGTATCACGTAGACTACACCACTGCATACAGTATTAACCCCTGAATACTCATGAACATGCACCGATTTTAAAAATCCACCAATCTATTATTTTTATGGAGTCTGTCACCTCTTGGTTCACAGTTTAGTACCTAGAGCAGTCAGGTACAAAGTTTCCACACTTTTTTTTTACTGCAAGTATTAATAGTGCACAATATCAAGTGTCACAGTGTCAACATCAGTGTGATAGTGTATGTGTGTGTGTGATAGTGTATGTGTGTGTGTGATAGTGTGTGTGTGTGTGTGTGTGTGTGTGTGTGTGTGTGTGTGTGAGAGAGAGAGAGCGAGAAAAAAATCAGTAACAGCATTATTTTTTGCTGAAACCGTTGTCTCCTTCAGTAACTGTTAACTAAATTAGCTTAGTGTCTGTTATACTTTGACCTCATAACCTGAATATTTCTCTAAAACCGTTTAAAAGTATTGTGGTGCGGTTTCTAAAAGCAGATAAAGTAACAGTCTTAATTATGAAATCTGAATTTGGACACCAGGGGAAACCAATAGCTCCTGTTCCCTGAAGTGGATTCTGCCAAAGCACAGTCATGTAATGAAATATAAAGGGCTATAATTTAAGGTATTAATTTTCAGACTTTAAGGAGGTTAATCTTTGATCATGACATGTGACACAGTCGTGGCTTTGCCTTTGCAGAGAGACACATGCAGAGGATCGGCCGTCTGCTCCAGTCCTCCATGTTCTTGGATTACATGTGGCAGAAGATGCGAGTGACGGGAAGCAAAGACGGGTGAGCAGAGAAGAGCATGGAGGAGATACAGACACAGATTAAGACAGTAAAATAAAAAAGAAAATAATAAAATATTTTATATAAAAAATATGTTATAAATATATTTATAAAAATATTTTATATTTTATATAATAAATATTTTTATAAATAAAAAAATAAGCACAGATAATCTTGACTGTGGTGTAGTGCCCTGTTCCTACACCACGATTAACTGAAACCGTGACACCTCGTACAATTACTTGTCATCAAAAGCAACAGAAAAGTTTTATTAGCAAGCACGCACGTACGTTTTTAGTTTTTGACCCGATTGTTCAGTACGCAGACAAAGCATACACATTCTTATCCTTCTGCATTCCACACTGGCATGAAATGTCACACTGACAAGCAAACCCTATTGTTTATCAGTATCTAGTGCTTATTATCATACAGAGGATCAGTTGCACCAAGAAACCAGTTTGTCTCTGGGTATATTTAGTTATCCACTGAAGCCCTAGATGCACTCTTAAAGGTTTTTTCACATGTTCTAGCAGCTTCTATAGTTTTGCTTGTTTGGCATTCAGACTCTTATTAAGAACTTCTGTGCACCTTCACTATCGATGCAATGATCTGTCATGTTGTCGGTCAGTTTGACTTGAACAGATATTGTGGTTTATATTGTGCTATTGAGAGAGAAGGTCGTTTTTTTGTGCGTTTGTTTTTTCCCCGTACCGTACGGTATCACGTTATTACCGTGGATGTGTTTTACTTAAATGAAACTAAATCCACGAAAGGTTTTAACCTTATTTAGCAGTTAGGAACAAAATGCATCCATTATCGGCAAATAAGCCTAGTAAAAAATAAGATATACAACATATATTTATACTTTTTTTTTTTTTTTTTTATTTAATTTCAAGAGCTACAAGGCACCTAAATGAAACCGGATCCTGGAGTCTCTCTTTACACTTAGGTTTACATTGGATCATTTTCACTGAAACAGAAGCTGTGTAATTAGTCATTGGAATGATTTCATAATCTGATCTAATCTGAGAACTTTTCTCCAGTGTTGAACTACAGGAAGAAGAGATGGACACCAGTCCTCAGGACATATTCACAGTAGACAAGCAGCCTGGGCAGAAACCAAGACAGCAGGAGAGCGCTGACGAAAGTGATGATATGGGGGAAGCAGACAGCAGTGAAAACTCAGAGAACAGCGATAATGACAGTGTCAGTGCCTTGAAAGGACTCCGCACCAAAGAAAGGGGGGGTAATGGGGTGAAAAACAGCGGTCATGTATCCAGTGATGAGAGCTCAGGCGATGACGACGATGATAAAGATGTGGACATTTTCACTGTTGCGACTGCCAAGGCTGCAGTGGCCAATGCATCTATTCTGACCAACGCAAGCTGATCACAATGATATAAAAATATCTGTCTCTGAGTACAGTACTGTATGGTGTGGCAATGTTGAATGAGAGCAAGCAGGAACCAGGTCTCTCACTCAAAGGTCTATGTCATTTAATTGTATGTACTTCTATAAAGGACATGCTTTTCCTTTTTATATCATCTTCCCAAAAGAAAAAAATACCTTGTGTTCTTTGTCATAGTCATTGAGGATTTTAAATAAATTTACATGTTTGAGAAGGTCTTTATTTATTGTTACATAAGATAAAGTGTTGCACCTAAGGGGGTTTTTACACCTGGTCACTTAATGCGTTTTCTGTGGTCAGAGAGCTATCCGATGGTAAAAAGACCAGGTGTAAATGCCCTCCGAAACGGTTTCGAGACGGATATAAATCCGATCGCTCAAACCACTTCAGGAGGTGGTCTGGGACGCATTTCAAAGGAAACTGGACAGGTGTAAATGCATGTGGTTGTTCAAGCCACATAAGTCAGCGCTATACTCCTCCCAAACGGAAGTACGTCACTCGCAGGTGACTCGCGAGTTGTGCATCGCGCCAGAAACAAATATGTTTTCCCACCAGCGGCGGGTCCAATCTTTCACCCAGGTGTCTCATTGGGTCTTAAAAGCACTGCTGCCGCCAGCGAAAATGCAGCAAACAATAAATGCTGTTTTTTGTAGCAATCGCATACACCAAAGTGTGTTCCATTTCAATTACCCCGGAAATGGGGTAAAATATATTTGCGTTTTGGGCGGGAATAGAAAGATCAGATTGATATCCGATTCGCCAAGACGTATTTATGTGGCCTAATGTAAATGGAACAGTTTTAACAAATCTGATAGCTATCGGATCAGAGAAAACACACGAAGTGACCAGGTGTAAAAAGGCCCTAAGATCCATGGTGTGGATCTTTAAATCAGATCTCTGTCATTTCTGAGAAATCTGATCACACAGCAGATCAGCAAAACCATGGCATATTCCATAAAGTTGTTGTTATTTTAGGTGTCTACCACAGTACTTTGAAATAAATGACGAAGAGGAGCCCAAAGTGCAGACATTCAGATATAACTGAAGGATATTTATCGGGATGTAAATGTTTAAGGGACCGTTGATTGGATAATTGGTTGCTCAGCTGTTTCATGTCCAGCTGTGTACTCAATACTGCACTTCAGAAGTAAGCAAAGAAATGGTCTAACATTATTTAACTGTTAACTCTCAATATGAAGTCCAGAGGAGACAAAGAACAGAATGATAGGAAGAGAAGGAATTGAGTTGCTCATGAACTGTTCATGGTGTGGGCTTGTACATTTAGCATGGCTGCTAAAACAGCTGGTTCACTTATAATTACTGATGATGTAACTTCTGACAAGAGCAGCTAGATAAATTCAGGAGTGTATAGGACTATATTATCTGCTCACATTTAGCCAAATGCTTCAAAACCCACAGGACAGTGTTTCTTAGTGTTGATGGACAATGACCTGAATTCTGCAATTGCAAAGTCACTTGACCTGAATCTATATAAGCATGAATTTCACATGCTGAAGGCAAAACACAGCAAGGACAAACACGAAGTGAAGACCACAGCAGTAAAGGCCTAATTAAGCATTTTCCAGTGTAGAAACCCAGCATATGGTGATGTCGGTGTGTTCCAGTCTTCAGGCAGTTATTAGCTACAAAGGATTTTCCACCAAAGTATCATGATACTTTGTCCAATTAGGTTTTTTCAGTGAAAAAGTGGCATGTGGTTTATTCCTAAATACCCCCAAATACAGTGAAAATGCTGGTTTCTTTTGTGTATGTACTGTATCTTAACCTAGAGGTTCTCCATTCTAGACTGTTTTACCACCATCTGGTTTTGTCCACCATTATGTTTGCATGAGGGTTTCGATTTTAAATACATTTCCACTGTTTCGGTGGAAAATTTATTTCTTCAGATGAATTTGATAAGACAAAGTATAGTATAGACCGAAAAAGTGATGTCTGGCTGCTTTCCTTCAATCAGAGTGGATTTAAACGTTTGAATGTTTACTTTTAATGGCTAGTTTAATGGCTAGTAGAACGAGGATTAGACGACACGAAACACAAAACAAAAAAAAAAAATTATATTCCACAGCAACCGCTTATCTCAGAAATATGCACAGAGACCTGAAGCATGTGTTTATCTTTCAAACCAAGGCGTGCACTTAAAGCACTCTTATTTTATCTTAAGATTCTTATCTGTGCAATCTTGGCATTTATAAAACAAAGCCTGCATGTATGTGACAGATTTATGATCTGCAAATAGTGTTCCACATTCTGAACTACATATCTGACTACATATCTGACCTGTCTGAGACTCTTTACCTGACTGCTGAGGCTCTGCCCTTGTTTCAGACAGTCTGTTTGTTTCAAGCTACCCCGAGGCATTTTGGGGCATTTTTATAGCTTTGCTATATATTTTCTAACCAAAATAATGTTAAACTAGATCTGTGTTCAGGGTATAAATTTTGAGTTGAGATAGATATGAATGCAAGAACCTACAGTTATTGGTGTAATATTTTATTGATTTTTATTGTAAATACATACAATAGAAGAGAACCAAAATGTTAAGAACATGGGATTATCGATATACAGGTGATTTTGTATAAAGTATGATTTGCAAATCTTAAGTATAGACTTTAAGAGAATAAAATGAAGAGAGAACAGATTACATTCTCATACTTAACACTTCATTTTAGACATCAAGAGTTCAGCGATTCTAATTAAACACAAGGTTATATTGGATCATATAAAAATGCACTGATGATGAGAGCAGTCTTGTGATGTCTCACTTCAGTGACAAGTACAATAAATACTGCAGATATGATGCACTACATTGGATTTCCAGTATGGAAGAGATTTTCAGTATGGTTGCAGAAAGCAAAACGTATATGAAATTTTCATCACAGACCATAGAGAACTATATATATATAAATATCTCTATAAATACAGAGACAGATTGTACATTTTTTTCACTGTGTAATTATTCTAGTAGGGGTCTCTATAGAGCCTCCAAGGTAGCAGGTCTGAAAGGTTTGTTTTCTTTCAGTTTATTAAGACAGCCTAGTCTTAAAACGAGTGGCACTTACAACATGCTTCTACGATTACAAGGACTACAAGATATACTACAAACTGGTTGTTTGCAAGGCATTAGACACTTATTATCTACTGAAAATTGACAATCCTCTGCTTTAAGGGGGGAGAAACCCCTAAAGAACCCTTATCCTTGTCACTGTTTCTAATGTAAGTGATGTAGAATAAAATATATGACATGCATCATTAAGTAGATTGCAGTTGCCCTTCCAAGTCTTTCTGCCTAGGGTTATGGATCAATTAATTATGTTCAATAAGAAAAACAAAAGAATATTTCTAACCGTATTCTCCTTCACTGTACACTTGCCACATGCAACTAACGATCACACAGGTTCGGTGAAACAGATCTAGATGGAATTGTGAAAAGAAGAACGATCTGTAGTTGTGTTCAGCGGCTGTGGATGTCTCCATTTGCAGAAAGCATCTGGTTTTTGGAGACGTTCTTACGGGTCACTGTGGTGCAACGTTGGAGGATTTCTTGCGCTTGAGGTCTGGGGGGAATTTTGGGTGTCCTGGGTGACTGGAACACAGAGGGTTCAGATTTGCTGTGCAACATCCTGCTGTCGGTGGGATTGAGGTGGTTGGGCTGGGGAGTTCTACACCGCTGGGTGTCTGTCGGGCTGCTCACACAGACAGACCCACTGCTTGAGGAGCTGGCACTGTCGCTAAAGCTTTCTTCACTGCTGTCGCTGAAGCTCCTGTCCCTGTCTTCTTCCACACTATCCACTTTGATGGCAGGTGGCCTGTGCTGAGCATCTGTTAAAACATTCAGGGAGTGTGATTTGGACTTATCGCTGACAATAAGGTTGTCTTCTGGAATCCACAGGAGGTTGCTATGTGAACGACTCAGCTCATTTCCTGGGATCATCAGAGAAGAGCTAGCAGGGACGTGAATCGGAGCCAAGTTTAGGGTAGAGCTGTGAAGACCCCTCTGGGTGCTAATGATTTGCAATCGTGGATTAACATATGGCTGCAGGTACATAGAAGGGATGTAACCAGTCCTGCAGTTGTACCTGAGATAAAAGAGAAGGCCAATGAGATTTTAAGAAATAATATATGGAGCAATTTCATAGGCACAAATCAAAGGAGATAAATCATCAACAAACCCTTCGTGCTATGTTTCTTTCAATTTTATTTGTGTTTGAAATGTAGGATTTTGTTTATTCAACAAATGGTGAGGTTATCTGTGGTAAGTGCATTATCTGCTTCTTAGTCTGCAGTCACAAAGAAGAATGCTTACCTAACTAACCACCATCCGTCATTCGATTTTCGTACAGCCTCAACCACGGATCCGATCTCCACAGAGATTTCGTCCATTTTTGTGGATTTGTAGCTTTTGGTGGCAACACATAGAGTAGCTATAGGCAGAAGAGTGGGAATAAATGTTAAATAAGACTTTTTCATTTTCCCGTGATTTTTCCATAACCCTTTAGAGATACTTTAGTAGGTCATGACAATGGAAGTATGTCTGGAATTTGAACCTGGTTCTACAATAACATTATGTCTGGAAACATTATGTCTGCTTTCTAGAAATTGGCCTGATGCCAGTAGTGCACGGCTTCACGATCAGTACAAACTATAAGGAATGTTCTCAGTAATATTCTTTCTAAACTCCTATCACATATCTTACCTTCTCCAACTTCTTCATCAGCAGGTTCATCTTCTGCTTCAGCATTTTTCAGGTATGGAGCAGGAAACCAGGCGAGGCATTTACACTCATTCTCAACCAGCCACCAGCCTTTAATGACACAGTTCCAACATTTACATGAAAGCATACAAACATGTGAATTGTGAAGAAAAGAGGGCATTTAGGTATCATAAAGGCATAAGAAAGCATAAAGATATAAACTCACCTGCTTTGTCCTTGATGAGCACATCCACAGTTTCTCCCACCTCAACCTTGAAGGGACGGTTCTTTGTGTCCTTAGTCTCATAGGGAGCGATGCAGCGGTACACTTCGGTCACGAATGGCTGGATTACGCTGGCATCTGATTTCACGTCAGTGCTTCTGCCCAGAGATTCATCTGATGGCATGACCATGATGCTGTGCCAAATCACGTTTTAGTTAGTCTACTTTATTCCATTTCTCACATGTTGAAAACAGGTTTTTGTGTGCATGTGTGTGTGTGTGTGTGTGTGTGTGTGTGTGTGTGTGTACATGTGTGTACCTATTTTTAGAAAATTCTGGTTTCAGATCCTCTGGTCTCGGAAGCAGAAACTGGATGAGTTCTGAGCTTTGAGAGACAGAAGGATTAGCGTTCAGCAGTGCAGTGCAGTACTCTTCCAGTGGCTTCAGCCTCAGCAGGGACTTACTGTAGCTCTTCTTCTGAATGCCTCTCTTTACTTTCTCTGCTACAAGCACATAAAATACAGGCTAAATATTAGATCCAATTATTACATACAATTTATTCTTTTATATTTATCGAAAAATACCTGTTTATTTAGAAATAACTAATATGTCCTATAATAAATATGCATTCTATTGGTATTATAACCACTATATCAATGATAAAAAATAAGTACTTTATGTGTTAATAATTATAGAAAGATCATATTTACCTTTAAATTTGGGAACAATCCTTATTGACCTTTGAAAAGGACCTGAATATGAACTTGCACATTTTTTCTTAAGTTGAACCTGAAAAAAAATAAAAACCAGTATATGTAAAAAAGTCAAATGCATACATACATACATACATACATACATACATACATACATACATACATACATACATACATACATAAAACAGGATTGATATACGGGGTAAATACTTACATGCAATGTTTTAAATTCTTCAAGCGTTCTGTAGACGATGATTTCATTTTGATCTGACCAAAGAACAGAGGTCATGTAAAGCTAGAGGAAAAATACAAGCAAGTTTAGATTTTCTGCATTTTGTTTAGGTACAAGAAAAAAGCAGTGCACAGTAAACTCTGGCTTACTTTGCTCTTCTCCTTGTGCATCACACCTAAAAGCCGAACACTAACAGGAACTCTGCGTTCTTCCATTTCCTTTTCCTTTAAACTCTAAGTCCACTGTTTCTACAGGTGAAGAAACACACTGAGGAAATGCAGCATGCACAAGCGTATATAAAGCACAGTAAGGTGGAGTCAGAAAGCAGGGAGGTGCTTCGTTAAACCACCCCAGGGGAAGTTCTGTAATAAAAATGGAATTTGTTTTTACATGTAAATGTTTGTCCTGAAACTTACATATACATATATATGTATTTATTCATACGTATAAATTTAATTACTAAAACCAAGAAATAGTAATTTGATGTTAGTATTAAAACATTTCATGAAACATAAACATTGAAAACACTCTCTAGAGGGAAACAGAATATATGAAGAGAGAGAGAGAGAGAGAGAGAGAGAGAGAGAGAGAGAGAGAGAGAGAGAGAGAGAGAGAGAGAGAGAGAGAGAGTAGAAAAGAATGCCTTCAAAGATCATGAAAGTAAATGTTTTTCTGTAACTATTTTTTTTACTTTTGGAACTGTAAAATGTTTTTTTTTTTCCATTGACTTTTTCAATGCACAAGTCATAAAATAAGTATTGCGACATTGCGAGTTATAACAAAGTTTGGGTAAACAGTGCACAGTACTCTTCATTTCCAATTTCCATTAACCATGTAAGGTAAATACAACAATAATCAACATTTTGAAAAATCCATCTTTAATATCCATCTAATTGGTGGTCAGAAAGGAAATTTTCAGGAAAACATACCGGATCATCTAGAAACTGAGATATTTTGTTGTGCGGTTT